>NW_004443992.1:11140471-11166512 GCF_000243295.1 Trichechus manatus latirostris | reverse complement strand
TGCTTTCTTTTGTCAGTGGTATTAACCACGGTAAGGAATCGGGGCCCCCTGGAACTTCCTTGAAGCTCATGCCTACAGAACTCCTGGAGTAAACCATTTCCTCCATGCTGTTCTGTGGAGTTAGCTCAGATACCAACAGCTTCAGCTTCCTTGCAAACCACTGAAAGGAGCTGACATAAAAGTCCAAAGCACCTTCACATCCACACCAGTTCAGTCCGACAGGTCTGCAAGAATCTGGAGCACTGCTACGACCTCGTTCAGTTTCTGAGCCACTTGGCAAGTGACCGTGTTCTGCCTGCATATTAGTGTCCTGAGCCCCTCCACAAAACCTCCTCGGAACCCATGATGGGAAGACACTGTCATATAGTGTTTATATTCAAACCATCAGCAAATACACAAAAGTACATGTGGCCCCCATGCACAATACTATAAAATAAAAGAATACATATTGGTACAATACAACCTTTGGTATCACTGGCTAAAATGTAGCCATGTGAGTATTTTCAAAGTCTTCATGTCATTCTACATTTGTTAAGAAAAATAATACAGTATAAAAATATAACTGGAAAAGATCATTTCAGTTATAAACTTCTCATATGTAAATGCAAGGCAGATACAATATAGTCCTCTCCCTCGCGTCCTTCCCTTCCTTTCTTTGGACTTTACCATTCCCTAACTTAATTCCTTGATCCCACATTGTAATGCTGCATCCCATATTGCTCTCAAGCGATGCTTTTACTAAATTGGATCTGAAGTGACAGAAAAGTCCCAGCTCTGTTTTCCTGTTCTTTTGCTTTAAATTGTAGTACACTTAATTTGGGTTGTGCATCCAGCTTTATATTAAAGAGAGAAGAATTCCCCCCAAAATACACAAATGAACAAAAATAGCTGGATATCAAAAAGTTAGAATTGCCTCAGCTCTTAGAAATTGGAAAATGGTCTTTCTTCTTCGTAATGATCTCTCAGTTGATGGGAATAAAATAAGGCTGAAATTGCTTTTCACATTCTGGCTCTGTTGGGGGCATTTTCACATAGACCCCTGTAGTAAGAAGGCTTCTTTTCTTTAGCTGTCAAACACAAAAAGAAACAGGAATTATTATTGAAGAATACAGAAGCAACTTCTAACCATAATAGGAACTCAGTAACGATTGGGTCCCTGCCTGTTCAAAAGTGAATGTTCACAACATACAGAATTATAAGCCCCAGGATATTTTCTTGATTTAGCTATTAAAATTCATTTTGGGTAAATAACTGTGCTATTGATGTACAATAGCAATTGCTTTCCCTGACTGGAAGATAGGAGACAGAGACTTGGAGAAATCTTCAGAAATAACACAAAATGCCTATGATAATTGACTGGAGTTTGTGACGGAACGAGCAGGATAAGGTAATACACTTTACCATGTTTGAGAACTGTGTCCTCAACTCCGCCTTTCATATTCCTTTTATTATTTTTTCTCTGTCTTCATTAGTCCCGAGTTTTTATTACCTCAGTAAATTGAGGTCTAGTCTATTAGTCTGTGTGGTAGTCTGTAGCAAACGATGTAGAAAGAACCTAGAGCAAGTGAACGTTGCTGTCAAGCTGAGATGATCTTGGAACAGATTATGTCTTTGTGTGCAAGTGTGAGAGAGAGAGAAAGACAGAGAGGAGAGACTAAAAGAGAGACAGAGCTAGAGAGAGAGAGAGAGAGAGAGAGAGAAAGCCCTTGTGATGGCAAAGCCAGCCTTAGGCAGAGGTGGCTGAGAACGAAATCTTGACAGGAAGCCTGATTCCATACCTCTGCTTCTTTCACCACCACCGACTGTAGTAAATAAAATCTAATGAACAGGGCTAGACAATTGGACAAGATATCCCAGGTAAGCAGACTGGATAACAGGCAGCCTTGGTCAAGTGTTGTGTCCATGATAGGTGACCATTTGGATAAGGAAGGCACAAGCAGGCGGGCACTAAGAGATGTGTTCCAGGTCAAGTGAAGGAACATTAAGGTGAGAATAAAATCCATCCAGATGATCATCTCTATTAGCATTTTGCTCAACCTACTTTGTATTTCAGGGTTACTAACTAAAGTACATTTGTCATGAAGATAAAGAGCAAAACTGCTGCCCCATGTTGTTCAAACAGTTACTCAAACTGAAACCCTGCTCAGAAGCACACAAACATTCAATGTCAAACATACTCATCTAAAATATTAGTCATCCTGAAACCTCAAAGACTAGTGCCAATGGTTCTAGTGTGTTCCCTGCCACTGTCCTTCCCCTTTGGATGTATTGCTTCATCTCAAGAAAACTAAACTCAGCACCATCATTTGGTCAGTTGATATCACTAAAAGTATCCCCACCAAACACGCGTTACACTCACCATTTTGCTCAAAGAAACAGCTGTGATGAGGAAGCTGTAAAAAAATAATCCTGAACTGACTGCTGCAAGAATCCAGAGGAGGAATTCAGAATCTGGACATGGTTCTGGATCTGCAACAGAAAACATAGCTGAGCATCTGTGAGACGGTTTTAAACATTAAGACCTTCCTCCCCCATTGGTGAAAAAAGGAAGAAGTTGGAGCTCCCAGACCTTGATGTCCACCCCTAAATAGTATTGCTAGCCCACAGGTAAATCTGGTTATTTGGGGCCACTTCCCAGGAATGTCATCTCAGAGTCACAAGACTAAACTTCATGATGGTTAGCATTCCAGAGGGAGTGCCCCCAACTTGTCAGTAGAAAAAACACTTTGTTCAACCCATTTTATTTTATGTTCAGAATGCTGTTTAGGACGCCACCCAAAATAAGTATGGCTGCTGTGTGGAATGACAGTGCATGCTTAAAGAGAACCAAGAGACTCTCCATGGGACTAAACAATGAACCACCTAAAATTAAGGAGCAAAACTATTCTCATGCAAAGAAGACAGTAATGTGAAAGGTGTCAGCTTAGTAAAATGGCTTTGCTCACCAATGACAAAAATCTGGGTTCCGTTGCCCATGCCCATGAAGTAGGGCGGTGGGTACATGAGCTCCACCTTGCAGATGTAGAGCCCCGTGTCTGTAGCCGTCAGCCCTTGGACAGTGAGGTTCACTTTGTTTCCACTGGAGGTGCCGGTGCAGGCAGGATCATCTAGGAAGGTCAACTCATTCTCCACCTCGAACGTGGAGGCACAGACTTCGGTCATCTGGCCGTGGGCCTGCCGCAGCACTGTCACCCGGACCTCTTTGACTTTGTGTAAGGACTCATACTCACATACAAAGCTGGCGACACCCCGGTTGCTGGCCAGCACCACTGCAGGCTGGGACACGTCCAGCGCTAACACAGAAAAGCCAAAGGGAACTCCATGAACTCACTCTCACGCATGGCCAGGCCCAGGCAAAACCTCGAGCCAGGGAAGTTTTATCTTTGATAGGCACCCTCCATCTGCAGCTCCCAGCCCTTCGGTCTCCGTTCAACAAACCCATCACCCTCCCTTATCACAACCCCTCTCCACCCACCCACCCCCAGCTTCCTCTCCATCTCTTCTCCCCAAAGCTTTCTATTAGCTGTCTTCCAGAGACTCTCGAAAAAATTATTTCTTTATTGGGAAATAATTTCTTGAAGGCTGATGGTTGTGGCAGGAAGGATATTGATGTGATAAACAGAAGACCTGGCTCTGCTGTGAAACATATGATTTTGGGCAAGTCACATCTCTCCTCTGGCCTTCATCGTTCTCCCATGTAGTCAGTGGGGATTAATATCAAAGTACCTTCCATTCTGGTATTGTAAGAATACAATAGAGTATTTTCAGGGGGAGTTCTCAGTGTTGACATACAGAATCTTGCCTTACCCCTCAAAGTGTACTTCCTGAACCTCTGCCTATTTCTTCAACTGGTCCTGTACCTCTGTCACCAAGAATAGCAGCTGAACTTGGCTAACTGTGCTGGCGACCCCTTCTCTAGCATTATTATCATAGAATGGGGATGCTGTTAGATGAAGGAAGCCACAGAGCGGAGGGCACCAGGTCGTTTCCTTGAGGCAACCCTGCTGTTAACTTCTGTGGGCTTCCCCTGCCACCACCATTACCTCTTCCGCCCTCTCGCTCTGCTTCACTCAAACAACTTCGTGTTCCTTCATTCTTTTCCCTCTGGCTTCTACGGGATAAGGGAGACAGCTCTCCATACAAAAAGACTCACATCTTTTAAAAAATGGTGCCTTTATATCAAATCATCTCCAAACCGGTCTTCCTGTAACTAACCTCGCACCTGTCAATCAAGTGGCAACCAATCATCACCCCAAAACTTGGATTGAATGATGTTACTCGTCTGCTCAAACTTTTTGATGTCTTACTTACCATTGCTTGCAAAAACAAAGAAAATAAATACCATTCAATGTCCTCCATGATCCAATTCCAGCCTACCAAATCCAGTCTTAGTTCCAGGATAGCCCTTCCTGCCTATAAATCACCCTATACTAAAGACACCAGTACCTTCCCCAAGCACCTGTACTTGACAACATCCATCCTCAGAAGGGAGAACAACATGGCAGCAGCCACAGCCGTGGTTAATTCAGCAGCTCGGTTTGGTGAGACAAGGGTCTTTTCCCCAACTCTCATGTTTTCCTATCAGAATCTTACCTATCCCTTAAAGCCTGGTTCCAATGTCACCTTCTCCTTGAAGCTTGATTACTTTAGGTGGAATCACTTTCACTGCCTTCTGAGCATCCTTTGCATTGTTATAACTCCATTGCAGTACTTAATTGATTCTGCCCTGTATTGTAGTTTTTTTGTGTGCTAATCATATACCTCCCCCATCTTCTGCCTCTTGGAGCAGTAGTCACATCCTTCCCAAATGGGCACGCAATAATTTTTATTGTATTGACTCTAGGCTTAAGAAAGACCAAGTTTCCTGCCCTCCTCCCGGGTAAGCTCACAATTATCACTACTAAATGTGATTACACACAATTTCGCAGTATCCATTACAGAAGGATCCTAGTTATAGGCTGAGATCAATTTTCTAAAAAGGAAATTTGCTTACTTCTAAGAGTATTTAATCTTTGCATGTTCAAACATGTAAAATCAGAAAATGTATATGAATCTTTCTTATCCAGTAAAAATTAAATTATCAAGTATCTTTTGAACACCTACTTCATATAAAGCACCTGGTTTCCTAACCAAGAAGTTCTAGAGAGAGAGAAAGTTGAGATTCACTGGGAATGCTCATCATTTTTAGCCATGTAACAAACCTGATGTCTATCTCTAAAGAGCTTTATTTACTCTGAAAACTGAGGAATCTGCATCTGAAGTCTACATGTAGGTCAGGCAGCAACTAAGTATCTTCTGCCGAACAGACTGAAGGCTTGCTTTCTTCTTCCCTCTTTCCTTTCTTTCTCTCTTTTTGTCTTTCTGTCTGCCTTTTCTTTCTTTTGTTACTTTTCAATTTCCAATTGCTTTCATTCATAAAGTAATTCGTTAACTAGTTTATAGAATTGAGTAACAGGACCTTAAAACTTTGAATTGAGTAGGGTTCTCCAGGATACGCCTTCTTTACTTCTCTTGACTCAATTCAAGACGATTTGCTTAAGTCTTAAACAAGTTGGATAGTTAGTTTATAAAACTGAATTAGAAGATTTTAAACCTTGAATTGGATAGGAAAGAAACCTTTCACATGGTTTTATTAAGTCTATTTTTTTTTTAAAAAAAAAGGGAAACCTTGAGTCTACCCTGATACCCAGCTCAAATGCATTCAGGACTGTGAATCTTTTCCTTCTTAAATCCTTCCACTTTAAGATATTTTCTTCCTATCTCATAGAAGGTTGAGAGGAAATATCTTAAAGTATTGCCAATGTCTCCCAAACCAACTCACACATATTCATTAAGCACACACTATATACCTGGCACTCTCTGCTATGAGCAGTAGCTCTGCTTATTTGCTTTTGCTGGCTGTCCCCTGCTTCCGGAGCCATCGAAGCTGGGAGATTGAAGTTTTACCTTTAGCTTCTGGCTTTGCTATAAATCACTGCCCTTGACTGTTGAAAGAAATGAAACCCAGATGGGAGAAACACCTCCTCCACCTTCGTGTTCCAAAATCCTCACTCACCTTTGGAGCAGACGGGAATGAAGAGAAGAGAAAGCATAGCAGTGCAGGGCCAGGTCCTGGGCTGGTGCAGTTGAGCCCCGCACCTGCGGAATCCAGCGCAAGCCATGGCTTTATGGGAGCAGGCTCAGGGCTTCAGGAAGCAGAGCGAAACCTTTCAGGATCCTGAAGCTTTGAATGTGTTTGAACCCACACAGAATCAAGGACTTTATATAGTCAGCTTTGATCCCAGGTATGTACTACACATGTGCACACACAGAAGGCACCTGAATAGAAAGCCTTTTTTGTTTTGGTTTTACGAGAAAGGAAGCCGTGGGTTTGGCTGTTACGTCGAAAGGTAACCTCAAACACTCAAAGTAAAACTGAACAAAACAAGCCAATCCATGGATGGAAAATGCACTCAATTTGAAACTGAAGCTTCTTGTTCACTTTAAGGATCTGGATAACTAAGTGGAGAGTTGGAGAATTTCCTGGAGTGCAGGGCTCTCCTTAAATCTCAATTTTGTCCAATCATCTAGGCACATTTTACCACCTAATTTACTTCATTGGCATTTCCAAAACAGCTAAGCTGCCAGCTCTCTGAGCCCTTGAGTTAATGACAGAATTAATCTCTGGGAATCATTAATAAAACTCTGCATTCTGTCTGCATGGCACGTCCTTCTAAGGGTTCTTCAGCACGCTTTACAAATAAGAGTTTATTCTTCCTTGCTCTTTTTAACATTTTGTTGAGGGAAAACACCCAAAGCAGAAGAAGTAAACTGATCTTCCCCTGGTTTTGCAGATCAGGAAAAAATTTATATGTTCTTAAAAGCCTTACCTCAACAGGGGCAGGATAGAGTTGGAGAAGGCCCAAAAACCCACCCATCACCATCAAGTCAATTTCAACTCATAAGGACCCTATAGGACAGAGTAGAACTGCCCAATAGGGTTTCAAAGGAGAGGCTGGTGGCTTCAAACTGCCAACCTTTTGGTTAGCAGCCCATCTCTTGACCACTGCACCACCAAGGCTCTGGTCCAAAGACAGTCAATCACAAAATGATCCAGCAGATTAAAAACTTCCATAAGAGGATAAATCATTTGTCAGATGGGATTTTGTCAAGCAGTAGATCCCAAAGCTAAGGTTACATATGACTGAAGTTCTTAAATTTATAAAAGTTGTGGACAGAACAAAAGTTCGTCTAGTAACAGAATGCTAGACATTGGGGACCCCCTTTAAACTGAGAAAAGATGACAATAAGAAAATAAAGTTCTGCATCATACATTTCAATGATTAAAGAAACATTTATTAAGAACCTACTGTATGGCAGTAATTGTGTGTCCTATGGATTTAATGATGACAAGAGAAAAGTATGGTTAATGTCTTGAGGGGCTTCTAGAAGATTGACGAGCATATACACAGTTATAGCACTGAATATGGTGTTTGCCTGCTTCACTCTTCCATGTTTCCCATTGTCCATGCACCTCAGCATGGCAAAGGAACCTGTGCAGAATATGGGCCTAATGACTCCCTTTGTTCCTATCTTCCAGCCTTTCCTCATATGCCTCCTTTTGGTCATTTCTCCAACATGCCTCTTTCAGGTCTCTTAGCCTTTACCCAAGATATTCCTTCTGCCAAGGATACATTTTTTCTCCCCTTATCTTATTTTATCCTCCTTCTCATTCTCCAGACTTAATTGTTACCTTCTCCTGGAAGTCTCCCCTGACCTGCCCCTTCTCTACACTTCCATAGCACCCTACATAAGCCTTGAACTCCAGCTCAAATGCCAACAAGCAAAAACAACCCAATGGGCACTTACTGAAGGCCAGTTTTTACACAGGGCCCTGAAGATACAAAAATGAAAAAGATGTGTTCCTGCCCTCAAGAGGAACTCATAGCAATGGGAGGGACAGGTAGCTAAACCCGTGATCACCCACAGAGTGGAATAAATGCTGGAACTGAAGTGCAGACAAGCCGCAAAAGGGCAGAAATCACTGGTTCTATCTGTGGGAGTCAGAAAGGGCTTCTCAGAGGAAGTAAAAGCTGAACTGATCTTTGAGGACAAGGGCAAGAGGTGAGTATTCAGACAAAAATAGCAGCATGTGCCAAGGCACATGGGTTGCAAGGGGCATGAAATGCTCATGGCCAGAGGACAGGCTAATGTAGGGATTCGCGGTAAGTGGAAGCTAGTGCTCCTAGCAGTGGGGGCCAATGAAACATTTTACGGAGCAGATTGGCATGACAGAGTTCACATTTTAGAGAAGTTTACCCGTGCATGGAGGGTGAGGGAGAGGATGGGTTCAAGGGGGATAAAATATAATGAGGGAAACCAGTAAGGAGGCTATGGTAATACTCTAGGTAACCAGGGGTCAGCAAACTTTTTCTGTAAAAGTCCAGATCGTAAATATATTTGGCTTGTGGTCTCTGTTGCCACTACTCATCTCTGTCACTGTAGGGTGAAAGCAGCCATATTGTTAGCTGCCTTCGAATTGGCGTCCGACTTATGGCGACCCCATGCAGTGTAACAAACACTGCCCGATCCTGTGCCATCCCCATGTTCTTTTGTGGATCGTGCCCTTGTGATCCATAGGATTGCCATTGGCTGATTTTCAGAAGTAGATCACCAGGCCTTTCTTCCTAGTTTCTCTTAGTCTAGAAGCTCTGCTGAAACCTGTTTAGCATCATAGCAGATAGGTAATGGCTGAAAGTAGCCAAAGACAGTATGTAAACAAATGGATGTCGCTGTGCTCCAGTAAAACTTTATTTACAAAACCAGACTGCAGGCTAGATTTGGCCTGTGAGCTATGGTTTGCCAAACTCTGGTCTATACTAAGGCAATGACACTGCTGGAGACAAGGGTCCTAAGGGGACTAATCTGCTAGCAATGAGTCGATAAAGTCTATGATGGCACCAGATTTATGGCTTGGCAGGTACTGTGATGCTGCGAGAAATTGTTTAAATGTCAAGTTCTATCTCATTCAAGTCTCATAACAATCTTACAAGGCAGGAGCTATTTATTTTCCTCATTTTATAAAGGAGAAAGCTGAAGCACTGAGGTTACTTATCTAATTCCATAGTATGTAGTGGAACCAGGGTTTGAAGCAAAGGCTTTGAGGTCAAAGAGAACTGGATTTGAATCCTAGCATGAAGACTTACTGGCTGTTAACCTGGGGCTGAAAGCCCTATGTCCTCAGGATAATGAGTCTGTTTGTCAAGGCTGATTAAGGGGTTAAATGAGATAATGCATGTAATGTGTATAAAAGGCCTATTACAGTGGCTGGCACTCAATAAATAAAGAGTTATTTTAGTATAGGATCTCAGAGAAGATGGGGGGTTGATTTACTGGAATAAAGAATGTAGGAAGAGCAGGTGGAGAAGAAAAGGCAATGAGTTCCATTTGGGCAAGTTGAGTTTAAGATATCCATGGACTTTAAGATGGAGAGACTTGAAAACCATTGTCAGTATGGATCTGGAGCGCAGTACGAAGATCTAAAGTCGTTAGTTTAAGCAACCACAAAGTCACTGACGAAAATTTCACAGGGCTGAAGCATGCAATACCCATTGCTGTTGAGTCGATTCCAACTCATAGCAACCCTATAGGACAGAGTAGAACGGCCTCATAGGGTTTCCAAGGCTGTATCTTTATGGAAGCAGGCTGCCACATCTTTCTCCCGCAGAGAGGCTGGTGGGTTTGAACTGCCGACCTTTTGGTTAGCAGCCGAGCTCTTAACCAGTGCACCACCAGGGCTCCTCAGGCACATAATGAGCACTTGATAAACATTTGTTAAATGAATAAATAAATTAAAACAGTTTAACAAAAGAAAGAGATGAAGGTTGAAACTAGAACTTTCAAAGAAGTCATACCAGATCCGCTAATTATACTTTAATGAAATTGTTTATCCATAGAAAGAAAACTCAGTGGTTGTGAAAACAAATGTAATTACAAAGGAGACAAGTTAATGGGTAATCCAGAAGACAGTGCCTTAACCTAGTGATCAAACTGAACATCACCTTTGATGGGACATTCTTACATCATATGCCTCCAGAGACAGCGCACCGAGAAGGACACAACACCTGTAGTATTACAGCCGGAATTGTTTAAACTGAATCTAATGACGAAAAGGAAAAGCCCATACTGGGATCATTCTGCAAAGCGAACTGGTGTGGGCTCTTCAAAAATGTTAATCTCACGGAAAAATTTTTTTTAAGCCTGGAAAACTATTCTAGATTAAAGAAGATTAAGAAGACATGACAATTAAATGCAATGTGTGATCCTTGATAGAAAAAATTAACAAGGATAAAGCACATTATCGAGACACTTGGGGAAATTTTAATATAGCCTATATGTATATTCAATAATAGCATTGTATTAATGTTACATTTTCTGAGTGTGATGATTGCATTAGGATACGTAGAGGAAAGTCCTTGTTTTGAGGTGACATTTGCTTAAGCATTAAGTGATAAAGTGCTAGGATGTCAGCAAATAACGTTAAAATGGTTTAGCAAAAATTTATCTATGTGTTTCTGTGAGTAGAAAGAATAAAACAACTGTGGCAAAATGTGAACAACTGGTGAATCTAGGTGGAGTAGATATGTGTGTTCATGGTGCTATTCTGATAAATTCTTTTTAAGTTTGAAGTTTTTCAAAATAAAAAGTTGTAAGTCAGATTTATGAGGCCAACTATTAATATGTGGTAGGCACTATGTCACAGATAAGCAAACTGAAATTCTAAGAGGGGAAGTGACTTTCTCAAGGTTATTCTCCATCCGCCCAGCCCAGATTCATTTCCCACTTGGGAGACAGACCCCCATGGCACCTCCTAGTTTCCCTTGCAGGCTGGCTTCTTTAAGGGCTCAGCCGATGGGAGGCACCAGCAAAAGATCAGAGGGCACAAGGAGAGAGGTCAGGTATTTTGTCCCTGCTCTCTTCCAGATTCAGGGCCTTGTAACACTATTTGCTCCCCTGGTCTTTTCAATCCCAGAAGTGATATCAGCTTCTACTCTTGCTAGTTTCTACGTGCCTTTATGTCCTCTGTCCCTTGACCTTGCCTGAACATCTCCAAAAGTACTCCTTTCATGAGTCTCTTATTTGAACCACTTATTTCCTGTTGAGACCCTGACTGATATAGTCCTACATCTGGTAAGTGGCAAAAACTGGATTTAAATCTGGGTCTTCTCATTCCCTCTCCCTGTCTCATGACAATGATAACATGTTGTGTCGTACAGGTTTGTATTACAGGCAGTCCTGTGCAATTCCATCTCCCCCACTCCAAATTCTATTTCTACAACACATGAACTTTGCACCTTGCACCAACCAGGGCCTCCTTTGTACGTAGTAAGTGACGAAGAATTACTGCGTTTCAATTTAGGTCTCAACCCTTTTTCCTTCTCTTACACCTCATTTCTAATAAGTAAGGAGACAATCAAAAGACTAATAGGCACTCTCCCCTAATAAGCTCAGCACAGCATGTCTACAGTCAGACATGAGCTCAAATCCTGACTCTGCCACTTACTAGATGTGTGATTTTGCACAAGTTTTTGTCCTCTGAGCCCCAGATTCCTCATCTGTAAAATATGGTTAATTATGGTAACTCTCTTATAAGGTTATTGTAGTGATTCAATGAGATGATTTCAACAATATATTGAATACTGTGCCTAGAATTATAGTATGTGCTCAATAAATGCTAGCCTATGTAATAACACGAAGAAAGTTATGCATTTAAAACTTAGGTCAGCTGTATAAACCCTTCTTTCATCATCATCTCTAGTGAATAGATGATGATACATTAGACTAAAATCAGATACTAACTATTCTAATACACACATTTAAGTTCTGCCCCTATGTCTCCATTGGTATCTGAAACCGAATATCATATCATTTGCCAACTGGTTAAGTCTGAAAGCTCACGACTCTAGACATAATATAAGAATTACATATCTTGAACTGTGAATTACTCTGGTTAAATATTCAAATGTCTGAGGGTACCACATCCTTGGATATTTTTATTTCAGGTTAGGAAGGGGAAAGCCAATTTTGTTATTTGGTTTTGCCACTCCAAAAAATATAAAAAGCAATATAGTACTATCAGGTAAAGGAAATTAAAATAATTGGTAAAAATTAGGGCTTGTGGATTCCCTGTTATTTCATTTACTCACTATTTCCCTATATCCTACTAGTTTGAATAAACCCCAGATTGGTTTTGTAGTACTCTAGTGATTACTGGATATGAAAGATCTCTCAAGACTTGCATGATTCACAATGGTGCCCACAGACAAATGTCTTCAGAATTCCAGATGAGGTGTGGTTTGTGCACAGGAACTGAGTTGATTTACATAATTGTAAAATGCCTCTGAGTTTGTAAAGCTTTGTTGTTGGGTGTCGTCGAGTCTTCTGACTCACAGCAATCCTATGTACAACAGAACAAAACACTGCCAGGTCCTGCGCCATCCTCACAATCTTTCCTATGCTTGAGCCCATTGTTGCAGCCACTGTGTCAATCCATCTCACTGAGGGCCTTCCTCTTTTTTGCTGATCTTCTACTTTACTAAGCATGATGTCATTCTCCAGAGACTGGTCCCTCCTCATAACATGTCCAAAGTACCTGAGATAAAGTCTTCCCATCCTCCCTTTCTAGGAAGAATTCTGACTGTACTTCTCCCAAGATAGATTTGTTTGTTCTTCTGGTGGTCCACGGTATATTCAATATTCTTTGCCAACATCATAATTCAAAGACAACAATTCTTCTTATTCATTGTCCAGCTTTTGCATGCATACAAGGCAATTGAAAATACCATGGCTTGGGGAAAGTGTACCTCAGTCCTCAAGGTGAATCTTTGCTTTTTAACACTTTAGGGAGATCTTTTGCAACAGGTTTGCCCAATGCAATATGTCATTTGATTGACTGCTGCTTCCATGGGCATTGATTGTGGGTCCAAGTAAAATGAAATCTTTGACAACTTATTTTCTCCATTTATCATGATGTTGCTTATTGGTCCAGTTGTGAGGATTTTTGTTTTCTTTATATTGAAGTGTAATCCATGCTGAAGGCTGTAGTCTTTTTCTTCATCCTTGAGTGCTTTAAGTCCTCTTCACTTTCAGTAAGCAAGGTTGTGCCATCTGCATATTGCAGGTCATCAATAAATCTTCCTCCAATCTTGATGCCCATTCTTCTTCATATACTCCAGCTTCTTGGATTATTTGCTTAGCAAATAGATTGAATAAGTATGGTGGAAGGTTACATCCCTGATGCACACCTTTCTTGATTTTAAACCACAGAGTATCCCTTTGTTCTGTTCAAATGACTGCCTCTTGATCTATGTACAAGTTCCTCATGAGCACAATTAAGTGTTCTGGAATTCCCATTCTTCTCAATGTTATCCATAATTTGTTATGATCCACACAGTCGAATACATTTGCATAGTCAAAAAACAACACGGGTGAACATCTTCCTGGTATTCTCTGCTTTCAGCCAGGATCCATCTGACATCAGCAATAATATCCCTCATTCCACGTCTTCTTCTTAATCTAGCTTGAATTTCTGGCAGTTCCCTGGTGATGTACTGCTGCAATCGCTTTTGAATTATCTTCAGCAAAATTTTACTTGTGTGTGATATTAATTGATAATTTCTGCGTTCTGTTGGATCACCTTTCTTTGGAATGGGCACAAATATGGATCTCCTCCAGTCTGCTGGCCAGGTAGCTGTCTTCCAAATTTCTTGGCATAGATGAGTGAGTGCTTCCAGAGTTGTATCCGTTTGCTGAAACATCTCAGTTGGTATTCTGTCAATTCCTGGATCCTCGTTTTTCACCATTCCCTTCAGGGCAGTTTGGACTTCTTCCTTCATTACCATCGGTTCTTGATCATATGCTACCTCCTGAAATGGTTGAACATTGACCAATTCTTTTTGGTACAGTGACTCTATGTATTCCTTCCTTCTGCTTTTGATGCTTCCTGTGTCATTCAGTATTTTGCCCATGGAATCCTTCCATATTGCAACTAGAGGCTTGACTTTTTTCTTCAGTTCTTTCAGCTTGAGAAATGCCGAGGATGTTCTCCCCTTTTGGTTTTCTAACTCTAGGTCTTTGCACATTTCATTATAATACTTTGTCTTCTCAAACCACCCTTTGAAATCTTCTGTTCAGTTCTTTAACTTCATCATTTCTTCCTTTCACTTTAACAACTCTACGTTCAAGAGCAACTTTCAGAGTCTCTTCTAACATCCATTTTGGTCTTTTCTTTCTTTCAGAAATAGACAGCCATGTCCTTCTTCTTAGTCTGTTTAGTCTGAAAGCTCCACTGAAACCTGTCCACCACGGGTGACTCTGCTGGTACTTGAAATACCAGTGGCATAGCTTCCAGTGTCACAGCAGTATGCAAGTCACCACAGTATGACAAACTGACAGACAAGTGGCAGTTAGAAAGCTTATTCTGGGCTTAATTCAACTTTTCAGGTTTTTTAACCTTTTTTTTCTAATCCCCCTCTTATTCTTTGCCCCAACTAGTATAGTAGACCCCCACCAAAAAAAAAAAAAAAACTTTTTGTTGAAAGATTTGCACCTGGCATTGACTGTGGTATATACTGCAAAACATCCTTTGCTTGATGGTTTCAGATGTAATGGGAAGAATGAAAAGTATAATATTTGCATAGCATGCAGTTTCAGGACATCCCATTACGTTGAGCCTATAATCATGTCTAATTAAGGTTATAGAGCCTGTGTTTTTGTACTCATTAGCTCATCACAGTACAGCTTCTTTCAAAATCAGCTTCAAAGGAAAAAGAAAATCATCTACCAAAGTAAGTGATGGCTGAAGAAGAATCTATCAATTATCTTGCTTCGAACCAGGGTTAAAGAGAAAGGAAATGATATGCAAAGTAACTGGAAAGAAATTATAACTTCATTACCTTTAAAAGGCAAAAGTATGGGCTGGGCTAGAACCCACTTAATTTTCAGTCCCTAGGCAACTGTAATCCACATCATAAATTCAGGTAGAAATGGATGTTTCTGAACTATGGACTTTCTGTCAATCCCTCAGTGGAGGAAAGAGGGGATTCCTACTGGGTATTTAGTTACATTGTCCTTTGGCTGGAAGAAATTGGAAAGGGTTGTCAGGGAAGCAAAGTTTTACTTGCTGGGCTGGGTGACAAAATGAAATATGGAGGCCGCTTTAGTTAAAGGTTAAATTTCGTCTACCAGAGCTTTACTTCTATAGAGATAAAAACAAATATTTTTGAATTAATAAATAATAAAGTCAATTGTAGTCTTAGAACAACTTGTGGGGAGAACTCATGTTTTCATTGCCTAAGCTCCTTACTTTATATAACTAGATCCTTTTGGATATCTTATCTCCATTTAAGGATAATGGTCACATTATATTTCTGGTTTTCATCATTATTATCTCTAACAATATCCTTAGATTTTCACACCCAAAAGGGAAATCAAAGTTGAATTTTTTTTTTTCTCCTTAACCCTGAAGCCCTGTTGCAGCACAACCATCCATGAGTAAATGTAGGTGAGTGACTTTATCAAAAACCAATAATAAATGTTTTCAAGCTAGATCGTTATGGTAGGCTGAGTTCTAAGAGGTCATATAGGTGATCCTGTTATTTTACAGACCAGGAAACTGAAGCTGAGAAGTTAATTGACTCACCCAGGGTCACCCATTTAGATCTTATTCCTTCCATCAAGGAGAAATGGACAAAAAGAAAAAGGTACATAGGGCAATATTGGACCTCTAGTGCAGCCCAGCTCACTCCACTTGAACACTACACTCAAAGTGCACCTGATTCCCATTTAGAACAACAGTACCATTTCATTTTATAAGCAAGGGAGCTTTACAAGTCACTAATGTTTTCTTGCTTTGGTGCAAGGAGAAGAATACCTAGAAGTGTGACTAAAAATTTTCTTGAATACTGAATAACCCACACATTTACTCCTCAAAAGTTGCTAGCCAGCTATAAGGAGTGACAGCGTAAGTGCCAGATATTTGATGGAACCCATTTCTCGGCATGATATTTGTGGCTGGCGTAACCTCAGCCTCAGGCACTTATTTCAGATTCTTGGGTACAGGGACAATCACAGTTTTCATATTTTGAGCTGTGTTACCTCGGGCCCTGGTGCTACTGCAGTGTTTGAATGATTTAAGCCATAACCCTCTTCACACCTCCAGTTCATAGGAAATTGTTTTTTCACACCTTGAGCATAGAAAATGAGCATCTTATCTCCTTTGCAGTGTGAGTGATAGCAACTCTGGTCGTGAAGAAAGGTGTGTGAACATGGATGGGTGCATAGCTTGTTGCAGGCATTGAATCCTAGAGCTAGAAGAAGCATTAGAGAGTACTGATCTCCCATTTTACAGATGAGGAAACAAAGGCCCAGGGAGGTGAAATGATCTACCCAAGATCACTTGCACTGCCTGTTAGTGGCAGCACTGAGATGAGAATCCAAGTGCTCTTGACTGTAATTCTCTTCTCACTTTGCCTTCACCATCATTCACTATCTTTCCAAGACCTATTGAACTAACGTGGCTTCTGGCTCTAATTTCTGCCAGTTTACAACTTGAAACACAGTTCCACCAAACTTCCTGCTAGGTCTTAGGTTCCCACAAACACAAACAAACAAATTAGATTTATTTTAGTTTAAAAAAAATTATGGTCTCCTAACAGCACTATTTACAATAGCCAAAAGGTAGAAACAGCCTAAATGTCCATCAGCTGATGAATGGATAAACAAAACATGGTGAATCCAGGCAAGAAGATATTATTCAGCCATAAAAAGGAGTGAAGTACTGATACATGCTACAGCATGGGTGAACTTGGAAACGTTACGCTAAGTGAAAGAAGCCAGACACAGAAGACCACGTAGAGTATGATTCCATTTATATGAAATATCCAGAAGGGGCAAGTGCATAGAGACAGAAAGAAGATTACAGTTGCCAGGGGCTGGGGAGAGAGGGGCATGGGAAGTGACTTCTTAATAGGTACAGGCTTTTCTTTTGGAATAATGAAATGTTCTGGAACTAAATAAGCGGCAATGAATGCATAACATTGTGAATACTGAAGGCCGCTGAACTGTATATTTTAAAATGGTTAAAATGTTAAATTTTGTTATGTGTATTCTACCACAATAAAAAAAAATTATGGTCATGTTGATGAACTTAGTAGGCATTCACCATCTAAAAAAGGATACCATTGGTTTTACAGAATGTATTGGCCATAGTTTTGGCTCTTCTCTAATGTTATCTGGACAAAATCTGTAACTAAGTTCCACTCCTTTCCAAGTATAAAAAGAATGAACGAGCAAACATATCCTTAACGGGCTGAGGCAAGGAGGAGAGGTTCTGGTTACTCCTCATCATCTGGCATTCTGACCACACATCACACTGAACTCTAACTGGCCAGAATTTGAGATACAAATCATTTGGCTCTGCCTTCCCCTGGACAGAATTTTCTAAGAAGTTATGCAGTGGTAGAGTAACTAAATGAGATGGACAGAGGCCATGTTAGGAAACTTTGGCTCAATGAACTGTGTTACTCAAACGTGCTTTAGGAGAATATCATTTAAATGCAGCTGGTTACATTTAGCTATATTCTTTAGCAGGTCCTGTTTCATAGGTTATGGCCTAAGTGGAAAATTTTTGGCCCAGAGCTTCATCCAAGAGTAAGAAACTAAATAACTGTACCTACATGGTCACATCAGGACCTGCAGAAGACAGTAAGAGTCATGCACTGTAACTAAAACCCAAGATTTTTAGGTTTTGTCTGACACAGCTATAGAGCCTGGTTTCTGTACTCACCTAAGAGAATCATGTTACTGCAATGACATTGTCTAGAACACCCTAAAGAATCCATTGCTTATATTTTTGCTATTTCTCAACATTATTTGAATTTAATCTAATCATATAAATTTCTTGCCACATGCAAAGTTTGAACTTTGCAGTTCTGGCCATTTCTGTTACCTTGGTTAAGAATGCTGGCAAGTAGAAAATACTAGAAACTTTTGCTTCCTGTCCTCTTAAAATACAAGCAGGCCAAGAAGCTTCAGTCAACTGCATCCCCTACATTTGAATAAGATCAACAAACGTCAGCTTAAGAACAAATGGGGTTGTTAGGAATTTTTAATTCATAACGTAAAAAATGCTTACAGCAGTTAGAATTTTTAAAATGAAATGTTTGTTACTGAAATTTGTTGTCCTGATTTATAGGATAAATTCAGTAACCAAGTTTGTGGTAATAAACATTTTTGAATAAAGGCCAAATGTTCTTTCCCATCGTTTGGAATCCCTGTTTTCATCTGAGAAAATAAATCACTTCCAAATTCTCTGGCTCTCTTTCTAGATATCCAGGCCTTCTTTTAATGGCATCATAAAATATCTTTATAAGTGAATGTCATTTGCATAATCTAAATATACTTGTTGACCTCAATATCCCTGTAGCAAAGAAAAGCCAAAAAAAAAAAAAACCCCAAGATTTTTATATTAAGAGAATGGGAGTTAGAAAGGAAATGAGAAGAAAGAGTAAGAAAAATGAGAAACAAATGAAAAAGAGGAATAAAGACAAAACAGAAACTTTAAATAGAGGATAATTTGCATATATTCAAAGAAGTATCAATTCTGACCCATTTGACAGAATTAATCAACGATGAGAGAACGTTGGTTTTGATCGTGGGTGGAACTTTCGTAAAATTCCAAAACCCTCTTACTATCACAAAACCCGAAAAAAGCTACTCTGCTAGATGTTTTGATACAAAGAATGTACAGATAATGTCACTCTAGTACTAAATTTAGAAAATAAAAATGATTGTGAATGGTATGCCTCATAGAACCTTTTTTTAAAGTCTTTTATTCAAAATACTACAGCGGTTTTTTTTTAGAGACTAACTTAAAAGTCAGGAAATTCTTACTTAGATTTAAACATGTTTCTACTGGTTTAGATAATAAATTTTTTATAGATTGAAAGTGATTTGGGGCATCACCCCAATTCAATGCCTTAAACCCTGCAGAGACCTCAATTTGAAGCATTAAACTTTGAAAATCATTCAGCAAAATTCACAAATTATTTTCTATATTTTCCATTGATTCTGAGTTAGTTGGTCTTTACCACCGTGTTTCCCAGCAAACAACATTTAGTCTGGTGGTACAAATGGTTAACATGCTTGGCTGCTAACCGAAAGGTTGGCGGTTCAAGCCCACACAGAGGTACCTCTGAAGAAAGTCCTGGCAATCTGCTTCTGTGGAAAAAAATCAGCCACTGAACACTCTGATGCACATGGGGTTCTACTCTGATGCACATAGGGTTGCCAGGAGTCCTAGTCGACTCCATGACAACTGGTGTGTAGGTATAAAACACATAAAGGGAAGATGAGATTTTCACATGGTCTTTAATCCCGATAAATCATGTCTACTTTAGTTAGAGCACATAAGGAGTAAGGAAGGTCATCTGTGTTGTTGTTGTTGTTAGGTGCCATCCATTCCATTCCGACTCATAGTGACCCTATGTACAAAAGAACAAAACACTGCCTGGTCCTGCACCATTCTCACAATCGTTATGCTTGAGCCCATTGTTGCAGCCGCTGTGTCAATCCACCTCATTGAGAATCTTCCTCTTTTTCATTGACACTCTACTTTACCAAGCATGATGTCCTTCTCCTGGGACTGGTCCGTCGTGACAGCATGTCCAAAGTATCTGAGATGAAGTCTCGCCATCTTTTCTTCTAAGGAGCATTCTGGCTGTACCTCTTCCAAGACAGATTTGTTCGTTCTTTTGGCAGTCGATAGTATATCCAATATTCTTCCCCAATACCATAATTCAAAGGCGTCAATTCTTTTCCCATCTTCCTTTTTCATCCTCCAGCATTCGCATGCACATGAGGTGAATGAAAACACCATGGCTTGGGCCAGGTCCACTTACTCTTCAAGGTGACATCTTTGCTTTTTAACACTTTAAAGAAGTCTTTTGCAGCCATTTTACCCAATGCAATGCATTGTTTGATTTCTTGACCGCTACTTCCATGGGTGTTGATTGTGGATCCAAGTAAAAGGAAATCCTTGACAACTTTAATATATTCTCTGTTTATCATAATGTTGCTTATCGGTCCAGTTGTGAGGATTTTTGTTTTCATCATGTTGGGGTGTAATCCATACTGAAGACTTGTATCTTCATCAAATCCTCTTCACTTTCAGCAAGCAAGATTGTGTCATCTGCGTATCGCAGCTTGTTAATGAGTCTTCCTCCAATCCTGATGCCCTATTCTTCTTCATATAGTTGAGCTTCTTGGATTATTTGCTCAACATAGAAATTGAGTAAGTATGGTGAAAGGATACAACCCTGACACACACCTTTCCTCACTTTCAACCATGCATTATCCCCTTCTTCTGTTCAAATGACTGCCTCTTGATCTATGTACAAGTTCCTCATGAGCACAATTAAGTGTTCTGGAATTCCCATTCTTCGCAATGTTATCCATAATTTGTTATGATCCACACAGTCAAAAGCTTTTGCATAGTCAATAAAACACAGGTAAACATCTTTCTGGTATTCTCTGCTTTCAACCAAGATCCATCTGACATCAGCAATGATATCCCTGGTTCTACATCCTCTTCTGAATCCAGCTTGAATTTCTGGAAGTTCCCTGTAGGCCATCTGTTGGCCTTCATAAAGCGTGACTGGGGTTTAAGAGGTTTGAGTTATAGGCCTGGCTCTAATGCTACCTAAATCTGAAGCATTTTAATCATACATGCTACCTAAACTTTAATTTTCTTACCTGTGAAATGAGACAGCTCAATTAGGAAGAATCTCTAACCTTCAGATCTAAGTAATTATTAATTAAAAGTATATTTTCCCTTCATGATATGTAAATGAAAAAAGCAGGTTAGAAAACTGTACATAGAGTAGGATCCATTTCATAAAAAAAATGAAAAATGCATGGAATCACATATAGCAAATGTTCATAGTGTTCATAAAATTTTTATATTCTTACTTTATTTATCTGTATTTTCTATTTTCATTCATGGATATCTATTATTCTGTGGTCAGAAGAAACATAAGATATTATAAACAATAAAAATAAAATCTTTTTTAATGTTCATAGAACAGTAAGTATATTCCAATTCATAAGAACTCTGGTATTCTTCTTTTTGTAAATGGTTTAAATGGAGACAAGAAATTGATTTACCTTCTTCTCTTTCATTGCCATGTCTGAAACCCAAGATGGACCTCTACAAGACCCATGTTTAGAATATTAACCTCAGGAAAAATTTCTCCAGTGCAATATATCGTACTAACAGCTTCAGTACTATTGCTACCCCATTGCCATCACAATAATATGAAAACATTTCTTGTGTTAATTTTCCTAGAATATTATGAAAGATACTGTTCACATTAAAAAACACATTTCCTTCCCCAAAGATAAATAACATTTATGGGGACGGTCAATTGGACGTGAAAATAAATGGATTGTGTGACCAGTATAGGAAAGAGGGATTAGTGGTAAATTTTAGAAGAGGTATGTACATTTATTTAATGTAGTCTGAGCTATCCAGACCCTAATTCATTTGAGACTTTGAAGATGGGAATAGGATTTTAAGGTCCATCTCTTAATGGTTGTGGCAAAGAAAAACTGACCCTCACAGGCAGGTAATCCTGCAGGTAATTCACATCAGCTGCAGACTTGGCATTTTCTGAGTGCATATGCTTGGTTTCTAATCTTATCTTTCCCCCACGTGTCTGTCAGTTTGTCCTACTGTGGAGCCTGGAAGCTATGCTACCGGTGTTTAAATACCAGCAGGGTCACCCGTGGCAGACAGGTTTCAGCTGAGCGTCCACTAAGACATACTAGGAAGAAGGACTCAGAGTCTACATCTGAAAAGATTTAGCCAGTGAAAACCTTATGAATAGCAGCAGAACATGGTTTGATATAGCGCCGGAAAATGAGCCCCTCAAGTTGTAAGGCACTCAAAAGAAGACTGGGGAGGAGCTGCCTCCTCAAAGTAGAGTCGACCTTAATGACGTGGATGGAGTCAAGCTCTCAGGACCTTCATTTGCTGATGTGGCACAACTCAAAATGAGAAGAAACAGCTGTAAACATCCATTAGTAATCAGAACGTGGAATGTAAGAAGTATGAATCTAGGAAAATTGGAAGTCATCAAAAATGAAATGGAATGCATAAACATTGATATCCTAGGTATTATTGAGCTGAAATGGACTAGTATTGGGCTTTTTGAATCAGACAATCATATGGTCTACTATGCTGGGAACAACAATTTAAAGAGGAATGGTGTTGCATTCATCAAAAAGAACATTTCAAGATCTATCCTGAAGTACAACACTGTCAGTGATAGGATAATATCCATACATCTACTAGGAAGACCTGTTAATACAACTATTATTCAAATTTACATACCGACCATTAAGGCCAAAGGTGAAGAAACTGAAGACTTTTACCAACTTCTGCAGTTTGAAATTGATTGAACATGCAATCAGGATGCATTGATAATTACTGGAGATTGGAATGCAAAAGTTGGAAACAAAGAAGGATCAGTAGTTGGAAAATATGGCCTTAGTGATAGAAACGATGCCAGAGATCACATGATAGAATTTTGCAAGACCAACAACTTCTTGATTGCAAATACCTTTTTTCACTAACATAAATGTCAACTATACACGTGGACCTCACCAGATGGAATACACAAGAATCAAATCAACTACATCTGTGGGGAGAGGGATGAAAAAGCTCAATATCATCAGTCAGAACAAGGCCAAGGGCCAACTGCAGAACAGACCATCAATTGCTTGTATGCAAGTTCAAGTTGAAACTGAAGAAAATTAGAAAAAGTCCACGAAAGTCAAAGTACACCCTTGAGTGTATCCCACCTGAATTTAGACATCATCTCAAGAATAGATTTAATGTGTTGAACACTAAGGACTGAAGACCAGACGAGTTGTGGAATGACATCAAAGACATCATACATGAAGAAAGCAAGAGGTGATTGAAAAGACAGGAAAGAAATAAAAGACCAAAATGGATGTCGGAAGAGACTGTGAAACTTGCTCTTGAACGTCGAGTACCTAAATTGAATGGAAGAAATGATGAAGTAAAAGAGTTGAACAGAAGATTTCAAAGGGCAGCTCGAGAAGACAAAGTAAAGTATTATAATGACTCGTGCAAAGAGCTGGAGTTAGAAAACCAAAAAGAAAGAACACATTTGGCATTTCTCAAGCTGAAAGAACTGAAGAAAAAATTCAAGCCTCAAGTTGCAATATTGAAGGATTCTATGGGGAAAATATTAAACGACTCAGGACATATCAAAAGAAGATGGAAGGAATACTCAGAGTCACTATACCAAAAAGAACTGGTGAACCTTCAACCATTTCAGGACGTACCATATAAGCAGGAACCAATGGTACTGAAGGAAAAAGTCCAAGCTGCACAGAAGGTATTGGGGAAAAAAAGAGCCTCCAGGAATTGACAGAATAACAATTGAGATGTTTCGACAAATGGATCAGTGCTGGAAGTACTTACTCGTCTATGCCAAGAAATTTGGAATATAGCTACCTCACAAACCGACTTTAAGAGATCTATATATATGCCTATTCCCAAGAAAGGTGATCCAACAGAATGTGGAAATTATCAAACAATATCATTAATATCATACACAGGTAAAATTTTGCTGAGAATAATTCAAAAGCAGCTGCAACAGTGTATCAACGGGGAACTGCCAGAAAGTCAAACCAGATTCAGAAGAGGACGTGGAACCAGGGATACCACTGCTGATGTCAGATGGATCCTGGCTGAAAGCAGAGAGTACCAGAAAGATGTTGTGATGGTTAAGATTGTGTGTCAACTTGGCTTGGCCATGATTCTCAGTGTTTTAATGTGATCACTCCCATGATTGAATATACTGTGAGTAGCCAATCAGATGAAAGGGAGTCTCCTTGGGGGTGTGGCCCGCTTCTGAATATAAGCAGATGTCTGGCTTTCTGCTCACTCTGGATCCTGCAGCTGCCTCCTGTCATCTCATCTCCGGTTCTTGGGACTTGAGCTGTCAGCTTATCTGCCAAACTTGGAATTCGTCCATCTTCACAGCCTGTGAGTAGAGCCCTGCTCTCTGACCTGCTGGATTGTGGGTTTGCCAGCCCCTGAAGCCACGTGAATCTGGAGATTGTGGTCTTGCCTGCTGATCTTGGAATTTGTCAACCTTCACAGCACATGAATGGGAGCTCTGCTTTCCAACCTGCCGATCTTGGGCTTGCCAGCTTCTGTGGCTGCCTGACTTGGGAGAGGCCTCTACCCTGATTCACAGACTTGGGATGTTCTAGCCTCTAGCACCTTCCACTTCGGTGAAATTTCTAGGGGTCCAGTGGTGTGGGGCATGTCGAGACATTCCTTCTAAAGCAAAGGATAAGTTATTGCATCTTGCTGCTACACTTTACTGGTTTTGCTTCTTTAGAGAACCCTGACTAAAACATTTGGTACCGAGAGTGGTTCTAGAGAAACAAAATTGTAAGGATGTGTTTTCTAAATTGGTTCTCAAGTCTAGTTAGTCTTAAAGATGTTGACGACTCTGCTTCCAGCAGTAAAGAGGCCACTGCTAGTCCATGGAGTGAAGTGGTGATACAAATATGCAAAATATTACCACCAGTAGATCAGGTATTGGTGAAAGACGAAGCTCAGGGTGAACACATGTGTAGTATCTTTCTACAGCTTTGTCAGAATGAGAAATATAAGGAAGCTGGTTTATTTGCCCTACTTTCACTAGACAAACTGGTGAAAGAAAGAGATGCGCTCAGGGCTTCAGAGTCAAAGGTCAAGTGCCGCATACATGACCTCAAGGCTTCCGCTTGTGCTTTGAAAGAAAGCCTTATTTCTTATAGTAACAGAGCTGAAATTGCCAAAAACCAAACACAGAGTCTTATTGTAAGAATGGCTGAATTATAATGCCAGCTCAATTGCCATCCTTGAGAGGTGTCTGAAGTTAGAGTAAGGGCATTGTTGGGAAGAAATGGGATCCTGAAACTTGGGATTGGAACATATGGGCAGATAATCAGGAAGCTGGGGACACTGAGCCCATAAATTCTGTTGAATCATTCCTGCCAGCAGAACCAGTCCCATCTGAAGAGATAACTTCATGTTTGTCTGCTAAACCACCCTGCCCAGGAAAACCATCAGCCCCTCCACTCCTGTCTAAGGAGATTAGCCATAGCCCAGCTGCCTCTAAAGAGCCCTTGCCTGAGTCATTGCCTGGGGCATTGCCTGAGTCAGATGCTTTACAAGATAATGCTGAATATTCTCAAAACAATTCCACACTACCAATTCTGGCTTCTAGACCTACAACTAGGTTTAAGTCCCAATGAGCCCCAAAATGTAAAGCACAAAGTGTGACCCAGGAGGAGGTATGCTACACTCCAAAAGAAGTACTTGACTTTTCTGATATGTACAAACAGAAACCTGGGGAATATGTGTGGGAATGGCTATTAAGTGTGTGGGATAATGGTGCAAGGAACATAAAGATGGATCAGTCTGAGTTTATTGATATGGGTCCACTAAGCACAGATTGTTCATTCATTGTGTCAGCTAGAGAAGTTAGGAAAGGATCTCATAGTTTATTTGGTTGGGTTGCTGAAGCATGGATTATAAGGTAACCTACACTAAATTGAGTTGAAGTACCAGACCTGCCTTGGTATACTGTAGAAAAAGGTATCCAAAGGCTTAGGGAAATTGGCATGCTAGAGTGGATTTATCAAATTAGACCTACAGACCCACACGTAGAGTGCCCAGAGGACACATCTTTTACCACAACTGTGAGAAACAAATTTGTGAAGGGAGCTCCAGTGTCCTTGAAGACTGCTGTGATTGCTATTTACGTAAGTCAGATTTGGCAGTGCAAACTGTCCTAACTGAATTAAGATACCTAACTACAATGGGGCTGATTGGACCCCATGGTAGTAGGGGCCAAGTGGCTGCACTCAGTTGACAAAGACAAGGTTGGCATGGTTACAGTAATGGACAGAGGAG
>NW_004443992.1:11109720-11137447 GCF_000243295.1 Trichechus manatus latirostris | reverse complement strand
ACTTCACAGCAAATGAAGTGTGGCAATGGGCCCATGCTCATGGATTTCACTGGTCTTACCATGTTCCCCATCATCCTGAAGCAGCTGGCTTGGCAGAATGACAGAATGGCCTTCTAAAGACACAATTACAGCACCAGCTAGATGGCAATACCTTGCAGGGTTGAGGCAATGTTCTCAAGGAGGCTGTATATGCTCTAAACCAGCGACCAATATATGGTGCTATTTCTCCCACAGCCAGGATTCATGGGTCCAGGAATCAAGGGGTAGAAATGGGAGTGGTACCACTCACTATTACCCCTAGTGACCCACTGGCAAGATTTTTGCTTCCTGTCCCCTCAATATTATGCTCTGCAGGCCTAGAGATCTTAATCCCAAAGGGAGGAATGCTCCCACCTGGAGACACATCACTGATTCCACTGAACTGGAAGTTAAGTATGCCATCTGGTCACTTTGGGCTCCTTATGCCTCTGGATCAACAGGCAAAGAAGGGAGTTACCATACTGGCTAGTGTGATTGATCCTGATTACCCAGAGGAAATCGGACAGATATTACATAATGGAGGTAAAGAAGAATATTCTGGAATGCAGGAGATTCCTTAGGGCGTCTCTTAGTACTACCATGCCCTGTGATTAAAGTTAATGGAAAACTAGAGCAACCCAATTCCGAGATGACTACTAATGACCCAGACCCTTCAGGAAGGAAGGTTTGGGTCACTCCACTAGGCAAAGAACCATGACCAGCCGAGGTGCTTGCTGAGGGGAAAGGGAATACGGAATGGGTGGTGGAAGAACGTAGTTCTAAATACCAGTTACAGCCACATGACCAGTTACAGAAAGGGGGATGGTAATTGTTATGAGTATTTCCGCTTTGTATGTGTGCATCAAATATTTTTGTTTCCTTCACTTATAAAATGTAAGATGTAAACGGGGCTAGTGCATTTTTGATTGTACGTGTGTTTAGTTGTATCATGTTAGGTGCAAGTATGACTTTCTAACTGTCTTTATTCAGAGATTATGTATGGTTTATGAAGATGTGTACATGTGCCCAGTTGACAAGGGGTGGACTCTGATGGTTAAGATTCTGTCTCAACTTGGCTGGGCCATGATTTCTCAGTGTTTTAATATGATGACTCCCATGATTGAATACACTGTGAGTAGCCAATCAGATGAAAGGGAGTCTCCTTGGGGGTGTGGCCTGCATCTGAATATAAGCAGACGTTCTGGCTTTCTGCTCACTCTGGATCCTGCAGCTGCCTCCTGTTATCTCATCTCCGGTTCTTGGGACTTGAGCTATCAGCTTATCTGCCGAACTTGGGATTTATTGATCTTCACAGCCTGTGAGTGGAGCCCTGCTCTCTGACCTGCCAATCTTGGGTTTGCCAGCCCCTGCAGCTATGTGAATCAGGAGAAACCTTGTGGTCTTGCCTGCCGATCTAGGCATTTGTCAAACTTCACAGCCTGTGAGTGGGAGCTCTGCTCTCTGATCTGCCGATCTTGGGCTTGCCAGCTTCTGCGGCTGTCTGACTTGGGAGAGGCCTCTACCCTGATTCACAGACTTGGGATGTTCTAGCCTCTACAGTCACATGAGCTGTTTCCTTGATATAAATCTCTCTCTCTACATATATATTTATATGCTTTACTGGTTTTGCTTCTCTAGAGAACCCAGCCTAAGACAGATGTTTACCTGTGCTTTATTGACTACGCAAAGGCATTTGACTGTGCGGATCATAACAAAGTATGGATAACATTGCGAAGAATGGGAATTTCAGAACACTTAATTGTGCTCATGAGGAGCCTGTACATAGATCAAGAGGCAGTTGTTTGAACAGAACAAGGGGATACTGTGTGGTTTAAAGTCAGGAAAGGTGTTCATCAGAGTTGGATCCTTTCACCATACCTATTCAATCTGTATGCTGAGCAAATAATCCAAGAAGCTGGACTATATGAAGAAGAATGTGGCATCAGGATTGGAGGAAGACTCATTAACAACCTGCGTTATGCAGATGACACAACCTTGCTTGCTGAAAGTGAAGAGGACTTGAAGCACTTATTGAAGATCAAAGACCACAGCCTTCATTATGGATTACACCTCAACATAAAGGAAACAAATATCCTCACAACTGGACCAATAAGCAACATCAAGATGAATGGGGAAAAGATTGAAATTGTCAAGGATTTCATTTTACTTGGATTCACAATCAACGCCCATGGAAGCAGCAGTCAAGAAACCAAAAGATGCATTGCATTGGGCAAATCTGCTGCAAAAGCTGTTTTTAAAGTGTTGAAAAGCAAAGATGTTGCCTTGAAGACTAACGTGTGCCATGACGTTTTCAGTCGCCTCCTATGCATGTGAAAGCTGGATGATGACTAAAGAACACCGAAGAAGAACTGACAGCTTTGAATTGTGGTGATGGAGAAGAATATTGAATATACCATGGACTGCCAAAAGAATGAATGAATCTGTCCTGCAAGAAGTACAACCAGAACGCTCCTTAGAAGCAAGGATGGTGAGACTTCATCTCACATACTTTGGACATGTTGTCAGGAGAGATCAGTCCCTGGAGAAGGATATCATGCTTGGTAATGCAGAGGGTCAGCGAAAAAAAGGAAGACCCTCAGTGAGGTAGATTGATACAGTGACTGCAACAATGGGCTTAAGCATAACAACGATTGGGAGGATGGCGATTGTTCTGTCGTACATAGGGTCGCTATGAGTCGAAACCTACTCGATGGCACCTAACAACAGCAACAACAACAATCTTATAGAAATCAGAGAAGATACACCAAGCAGGTCAGGCAAACAGATTATCTCCAGGTTAAGGTGAGTTTTAGGTGTCATGAACAGAAACTGTCAGAATCAGGTATCAGAGAATTCCTAGGAATTCCCATATTCGGTAACATAAATGAGACATGATCTTGCACATGCCCTGGACAAAAACTTGAGGAACCAAACTAAAACAATTTTACAATAATCCTCTGGCCAATTCCTCTATGTTGGATAATATTCTTACTTAAATGCACTTTTTTCCTATGCTATGAAAGTGTAATCCAAGGCTAACAACCATGTCAGCCTCTTCTGTGACATAAGGAGGTAAGAGAGAAGAGGCTAAGCTTTCTTTAGCACATGAAGCCCTTTTAGTTACCCAAGTTTATGTATGTTACACAGTAATATTCCAGGAGACATCTTCGCTGTGTCACAAGGAAAATCCCAGGGAAATGTAAGGATAGCTGGATTCCCATAGCTCATTAAAGTTCAAAAAAAAAGAAGAAGAAGAAAAAGTAAACTAAACAAAAAACAAAACAAAACTCTCAGTGACAAAGGTTCAATTGCTTCATCTTCATATGGATGTTAGCAAAGGATTGAGACTTTTAAAAGTGCAAATCCAAAAGACTGCAGCCCCTCAAATACATCATTTTGGAAGACTATAGTTATTCCAGTGATGGTGGCATTGTTCAGAGCATCTCTGGGATACCTCTTTTGTAATTATTCTCACTGTCATGGTGGAGAAAAAATGCATTGGCTTATTACTTTATGATCACATCTTGGTTTTGGTAGACAATGGCACACACCTGGTTTGGTCACCAACCTTCCTCAGTTAATGACCTTTAATTGTTGGAAAAAAATCAACTTCACACTCAAATAACAAATAAGTGCTGCCTTTGATACTGTTGCAAGGATTGTGCTATAGGCCTTTGAATACCAAGAACCTTTTCGGTAACGGTGGCATCACTAGAACAAGGGTTCAGCTATTATGTCTTGGGATTCAAGCAGGAGGTATGATCCTGCCTTACAGCTATACAAAACAAGTGGAGAGAGAGAGGAGGGCAGATTCTCTCATTGCCCCACCCATGTGCAGGACTGCAGCTGAACATCAGGCCTTGGGGGATCAGCTGGGGGATGGGTTACATCAAACCTTCATGGGGCACGAGCCAACTAATAACACAAGAGCCAAAAGGGGAAGAGATTGGCATCCAGGGAGGTGAATGAATCACAAAAACTAGGAATCCAGGCAGGTAGTACCTGGATACTTCTTCATTCGGAAAGTCCACCCACAGATCGCTGATCTCCAGACCCCAGCATAGAACGCTAGAGTTCAGGTCAGCCATACTTGCCTCAGGGAGAGGAATTAGTCAAAAGGGCCAAAGCAGAAACTCAGTCCTCTGAGATCCAGGCAAAAGGGATGGCAGGAAAACTCAGCCTTAACTGAGTACCAGGAAAGATACCGGTAAAGAGCTCAGGAACCATTTCTCAAGATGAAGGAGCCATGTGAGAGCCCAATGGTCAGAACTACACTGGATCCAGGTCTTGAACTTTGACTAATGCTAAGCTACATTCAATGAAGGACTGAGACTTTAAAACCCTTACAACTTCAACTAGGACCAAGGAGAAACAGAGTCTGCAGGTGGGTTGATACTGGATGGGGAACTGAGATATTTGGGAACACAGATGAACGAAACTGATCAAGCAGAGGTGAGAGACATAAAAAAAGGCTGATTGGCTGCCCAAAGTTACCTTTCTGAAGAGACCAACACATATTAATTCTGATACATTTATTTTAGAATTTTATTGGCAAACCCCACATGAAAAAGGCCATACTTCCTTTCCCTTCTGAGTTTATTGTCCTTGTTGTTGTTAGATGCCATCAATTCAGCTCCAACTCATGGCAACTTTATGTATAACAGAACAAAACTGTGCCTAGTCCTGTGCCATAATTACAGTGTCTTCCAACCTGGGAGGCTCATCTTCCAGTACTATATCGGTCAATATTCTGTCATGACCCATAAGATTTTCATTGGCTAATTTTCAGAAGTAGATCAGCAGGCCTTTCTTCCTAGTCTGTCTTAGTCTGGAAACTCCATGGAAACCTATTCTATGTATTCCTTGGATTTACCACTCACTATTTTTAAAATTCAACTATCTAAGTTTAAATGGGTTGAAACCAGACCGTGGTTTACAAAAAGCAGACAAATTGAGACCAAAGTATATTCTAAACTCCTCCACATTCTGGTTTCATTACGCTCTTGAAACCTTGATAGATTTTATGAAAAGAGTTGATAAAACTGGTCTTGACTTTTAGCAAACCTGACCCAGTTAAAACTTGAGGTTGGGATGAAATTAGCTTCAATTTGGGGTGCAGTGTTAACAGCAGAAGTGAAACTAAATGCGTGCAAAACGTGCAAGAGCTGAAGAGGAGGAAAAAATTATTAAGTGATAAATTTATTAACCCAAACCTCTGAACAATGAGCGGACACTAACTTGTAAAAAAAATATTTCCAGACCTAAAAGCCCAACAATTTTCGTAAGACTGCAATTCTAGAATAACTTTTCTGATTAAATTCAAACTTTCCAAGAACATTCACCCTTTATCTGAAACTAAACCATGAGAAATTTCAAATAAAAATCATGTAAACTGCTTGCATGAGAATTATATTTTCATGATGGAACTGTAGCGTAATCATTGTCATTTACTAACTATGATCTTGAGATGAGAGAAAAGGTCATTGGAATCAGAAAAAGAGATAGAGAAAAAGAAAGCGAGAGACAGACATATACAGTGACAGAGAGGGAGAGACAGCAGGAAGGAAGGCAGGGAGGGGGGAGGGAGGGAAGGAAGAGGGAGAGGGGGAAAGAGGGAAGGAAGGAGGGAAGGAAATGGATTAAGTCCATCCATTCTCAGAGTAAGTCAGTTCTGACCAAACCCCTTAGGAACAGGATACTGCTAGTCTTATTTTGAATTTTTCTCAGAAACATCATTTTTCTTGGTATAGCATCTGCCATCTGGACTAATCCTAGAAATTTCTATCTCCAGGAAATCACAAAGTAACTGGGTGAATACTGATACTCAACTACCACTGTTATTATCTCTCTACTACAGGGTTTCTCAATCTCAGAACTATTGACATTTAGGACCAATTCTTTGTTGTGAGGCTATCCTCTGCATTGTGTGATGTTTGGCAATATCCCTGGTCTCTACCAACTAGATAACAGGGGTGCCATTTCCAATTTTGATGACCAAAACTGTCTCCAGTTATTGCCAATTGTCCCTTGGGTAGGAAAATTTTCCCAGTTGAGAACCACTACTTTAAGCTGCTTTCTTAAATTTATGCGTTCCATCCCAAATTTTGTAATGCTTACAAAGTTATGTTGTTGTTGTTAGGTGCTGTCGAGTTGATTTGAACTCATAGCGACCCCATGTGATAAAAGAGAACTGCCCTATAAAGTTTTCCAAGCTTTAATTTCTAGGAGCAGATCACCAGGTCTTTCTCCCACAGGGCCACTGGCTGGGTTCAAACCACCAATTGTTCAGTTAGCAGCTGAGCACTTAACTGTTGTGCCACCAGGGCTCCTTTACAAAGTTATAGCTCTCCATATTCAACCTACCTTTGAACTTCTAAATACAAGAATTGCAATTGGAAGGAGGGAGAAGTAGGGAACAAGGGGTGCTTTCTTTCTGAAAGCTTTGGAGTCTAAATTATTTTCTTGATTGGGTCAAATTGACAGAAATCTGAGAAACTAGATCAAACTGGGAATTTCAGCAAATATAATCTGAATAAAAAATTTACGTGAGTTTAGCTAGACTAACCAAGAAAAAAAAGAGAGAAGACTCAAATTACTAAAGTCAAGAATTAAAGAGGGAACATTAAGACCAAACTTGTAGAAATAGAAAGGATTATAAGAGAATACTAACAATATCTCTTTGTCCACAGATTAAATTAGTTAGAAGAAATGGACAAATTCCTAGAAAGGCACAAACTTCTGAAACTGAGTCAAGAAGAAATAGAACATCTGAATAGACCTATAACAAGTAAAGAGATTGAATTAGCAATCCAAAAACTTCCCACACACACAAAAAGCCAAGACCCAGATGACTTCACTGGTGAATTCTACCAAACATTTAAAGAAGAATGAATATCAATTTTTCACAAACTCTTCCGAAAAACAGAAGAGAAGGGAACACCTGAGAACTAATTTTATGAGCTGGTATTATCCTGATACTAAAGCCAGAAAAAGACATCACAAGAAAGAAAACTACAGACCAACGTCTCTCATGAATGTATATGCAAAAATCCTCAACAAAATACTATCCTATCAAAATACTAGCAATATATAAAAAGGATTATAAACCATGATAAAATAGAATTTATCCCAGTAGTGTAAGATTGATTTAACATCTGAAAATCAATTAATGCAATCACCATTATCAATATCAGTAGAATAAAGGACAAAAATTACATGATCATCTCAATAGATGCATAAAAAGCATTTGACAAAATCCAAAAAGCCTTCATGATAGAAATAGAAGGAAAATACCTCAACCTGATAAAGGTCCTGAATCTTTCCACCCACTACAGCTCACATGGCTTACCAAAGCCCAGCGTACTAGTTTCTTCTTGCTCATCCTGTCCAACCACTATGATGTCACCAATGTAATAAATCAGTGTGATGTTCTGTGGGATGTCTAGGTAGTCTAGATCTCTTCAGACTATACTATGACAGAGGACAGAAGACAACATAGATCTGAGGCAAAACTGTAAATGAATATTGTTGTCCATCCCATGTGAATGCAAACTGTTTCAGAGCCTCTTTTCTAATTGGAATGAAAAAGAATGCATTCACCAAATCGATGGGTATACACCGTGATCCTGAGGACTTCTTAATTGCTCCAGGAACGATGCTGCATCTGGTAGGACAGCTGCACTCAGGATTGCTACTTAATCAAGTCTAGGGTAGTCTACAGGACTACCAGTATCCATCCAGCTTCTGCAGGGACCAGACTGGTGAATAAAATGCAGATAGGGTAAGAACCACCACCTCTGCAACTTTTGGGTCTTTTATGATGGCACTAATCTCCACCATCCCCTAACCTCAGGATAACGATATATTTTTTAATTTATTCTCTTAGCTAGGGTGGGAAGGGGGTGGTGGAAAATTGCAAAGCTTATTACTTGGCCTTCTCTACTGTCATAGTTCTTACTCCTCAGGCCAGGAAACCTATGTGGGAATTCTTCCAATTTCTAAGTATAGCAACTCCTACTGGATATTTGGGAACTAGAGACATGACCATTGGTTGAGTCCACCAGGATTCCATTTATTATCTGGCCCCCATAGACTCCCACTCTAACAGAGGTCTATGAGTATCAGTGTCAGCTGAGACACTCTGATCATTATGACCATTTGTCCTCAAAATGTCTGGTTATTTCTTTTTTCCTGAACCAAGTAAATGGTCATAAGTCCCTTGGGGAAGGACTGAGGAACTTCTGCAAGTATACTCTTGTCATGGTGTTACAGAGTCCTTCCTCCTAAGCACCTGGCCAGCTCTTCAATCAATGGGTCCCAGATCTGAAAATTGGCTGAGGTTCAGGAATTGAGCGAGAGATCATGAGTTTTTACAGGGGGAATTTCCCTTAGCCGCCTGGTCTCCATTCTTGCCTTTATTTTTTTCTTGCAGCGCCCTGGCTTCCTGGAGCTCTATCACTCCCACGGATGTTAACAAGCCCAGTTTTATGACTGCCTCTCCTACCATAACCTCAGACCTGAAGAGGAGCAACCTCTGAAATGCTGATGGCCCTCTCACCAGCATATTCCTTATGGCCTTGGTGAATGGTTTGTCCTCTGGGTATTCTCATGGGTCTTCTGGCTTCACATAATATATCCATTCCTGCATGCCCCATCTTCAGCCTCTTTATTCCTTCCTCTACCATCTTCCTGGGCAACTCAGGCATTTCCACTTCATGAGGGTTGGGCATTGTTTTATTCAGCTCTCTAAGACCCACCCCAGCAGGGAGTTTGTTCCATCCGCTAACAGTCCTGCTAGGGTGTTAAATCCCATGTCTCAAGAAACTGTCCTTAAGTCAATGAATTCTTGCTTATTCAGTCTTATATTCCAGCCCCGTTAATCAAGTACCCTCGAAGTCCGCTCCAACTCCCCTTGGCTCCTGCCAATACATGCTGACTAATTCTTGCAATTATTTAGGGATAGAGTCTCTCTCTGACCTTATCAGGCCCAGCATGACCCCAGCTATGGTATGCTGGGGTTTAGTCCTAGTAGACGGGAGAGGAGGTGGGGCAGATACTGAAAACAGAGCCCATTGTCTTATGGTGAAGAGATTTCTGCAGCATCTTCCAGCACTGCAGAACTGCTAGCCCTTACTATGAAAGGTGGGCCACCTCTGCAAGCTCAAAGGGCTTGGGGAGGTTGCAGAGTCAACATCTTCAGGAGTACCATTTACACGTCCCCAACCTATGCTTCCGTATTCCATATTTTCCCACTAGGGCACTGACCTTTGCATAGTAGATCTGTCTTGGCTGAGCATTCGAATGTCTCTAGAGCTCTGTGACCCTAACAATTAGGTCTTCAGTCCGCCTGCCACTCATCTATGTCTGCCTTTCTAGTGAAGGGGATATGGGCCTCTTTGAGAACTACCAGAGAAATAGTTCTCTTCTCACACATAGCCATAAACTGTCTGCTAACAATCCTTCTGCGGGGCATTAGTAAAACTAAGGAGTAGCCAGCCAACTCCACTGTCTTTTTATGCACTTTATCCCCATATTTTCCAATAGTCTTCATCATCGCACCTTTCTCAGCATTTCCCTCCACCTGGACATTTTGCCAGGTCACCACTGGTAAAATCCTGAGCAACTGAGCCTCCACATTGTGCCAGGGACTATCTGCACTCCACATACTAGCCAGGGCTGTTTCCTTTTCACCTGCTGGTTGGTGGGAAAACTAGCCCCAAATTCTTCTTTTTTTGGCCTGTTTCCTCTGAGAAACAAATGCCACTGGGATTAAACATGCAAGGATATTAGTAGGGGAAACGTCTGTGGGACAAAATGAGGAGGGAGCTGGAGAAGGCTGGGAAAGCTATCAGATCATTATGCAAGTCTAAGTGGTAGAATTCTCACTTTCCATGCTGGGTTTGATTCCCAGCCAATGCACCTCATGGGCAGTCACCACTCATCTGTCAGTGGAGGCTTGCATGTTGCTATGATGCTGAACAGATTTCAGCAGAACTTCCAGACTAGGACAGACTAGGTTGAAAGGCCTACTCATCTACTTCTGAAAAAATTAACCAATGGAAACTCTATGGATTACCATGGACTGATTCCATTGTTCCTGCTAACAACAACAATAACAACCCTGAGTGAAAGTAAGTTTGGATGAAAGCCTCCTAGATTACTATGCACTCTAAGGAAGGTTCAGCAAAGCCTCTGGGGAATCCTTACACTAAAAACAGCTGCCAAAGAAATGCTGCGTCTCCCAGGAGTGTGCCTGTTGCAGTATCCCTGTCACATTCAGTCACTGGCTGGGAGCAGCCCATGGGAAGCATGGCTTTAGTACAAACACACTGATGGATTTCAGAGGGCAGCATGCAGGGGCCTTGGTCAATACACTCCTTGTATTTGGTAGTCTGGATGCTCATGGTGGTTTGTAATTTTTTTGCTATGAACTCATCTTCACCTAAATTGTTTCCTGCTAGCATCCCTAGACATTCAGATGTGGAGATGTTCCTATAAGGTGGTTTCTAGTTTGCTTCTGTTGGAACCCTAAGAGTTTTACCAGATAAAGACTGTTTCTAATCTTATGTCCTTGGTTTGGGTTACCTACCCCATGTAGGTAGTTCTAATTCAAACCCCATGCACTCCCAGCAGTTTCCCCAGACACCAGGGCATAATTTTTCTACTTCATGGGTGGGTGGGACAGACATTTGTGGTTCCTAAATTTATGCAAGAAAATAAGTGCAAAATTTTATCTTAAAATTAAGGATTAATTTTATTCTCTAAAATTAATTTCCAGCAGTGGGACCATGAGTTAAAGGATTTTATAGCTCTTGACATATATGTATAAAGTACTTGGCAAAATGTGTTAATTTACATTGCCATCAGCAGTGGATAGATTTGCAGTTTTTTGGCATACCTGTCTTTGTTTTAATGTCTGCCAATTTTATAAATACAGAAGAATTTTATCATTATTTTTGTCTGTCTTTTGTTTGTTTGTTTGTTCTTAAAACTGAGCATTAACTGACTAAACAACAGCAATCTGAGAGCTGTTCCCTGGGGGATGTTTAACAATACTCCATAGATGGGCCAGGTGGATAGAGGTCCAAGTTCTCAGGAAGTCTCTGTCTGACTCTTAAATTATCCACCCCTTCCCCCCACCCCCCGTTCTTTGGTCAGACCAATCCACTGAACCTACCAAGCTCTTTTAAACTCTAATTTTGCTCATGTAACTCCTTCTGCCTTAGTCACCCTACCTTTTCGTTAGCTGGGCATATCCTACTTTCTCCATGAAGTGTTTCCTCTCTTCCTCCTTCCTCATCTCTACCCCCTCCCTCCTGTGCCCCAACTGTACTGCATAAACATTCACAACACCCCATTGCCCTTGGTAATTTGCAGGTCTGTTCCCATTTTCTATTCCTTGAGAGCAGGAAATCTTTATCTTTATATCATCAGCATCTTGAACAGTAAGCGTGCACACAATAATTAAAAAGCTTCAGGATCATCTCTGAGAGGGAAAAAAAAAAAAAGCAGCATAGCTTTAAATTCATTTTTTCCCTTATCTGCCTTCTTTACATATCTTCCCTTTGGTCAATCAGCAAACTCAGGTGTCCACCCATCTTACCAGGCTGACTTCCATTATGGTGTCTTCTCAAAGACAACAACAAAACTTTTTTAAAAGCATAAACAGTCTGAGTTCGCATGTTTTGGAGGTTCCAGGAAAGTATCAAGAATCACAATGAAAATTCCAATAGTCAGATACGTAGGTTTTTTTTTTTAAATCCAGATGTGGGGTGTTAAGTTGAAAAACATAGGATGCCTAATCAGAACTTTCCATTTTAATCTGGATGTTGACATATGAAGATACAGCCCTACTTTTACTAGGAAACGAGAAGGAATGTTGTTAAGGCTCACAGATGTCTTAGGAATTTGTAACTTCCAAATTGCATTACAGTTGGCAGCACTTTTTTGAGTGTCCAGCAAGCATAAGGAGGAGATCCTAAAATAGTTTCCTGATGCCTGTGAAAAGACACTTTCAATGACACTGGGCTGAGAAAGGGACTAAACAATAGAATACTGTTCTTAAAATGCATGCATTGTAGCCTCTTTACAGGTGAAAACCACCCTAAAGTGAAGTTATAACTCCCATAAACATACATACAACCCTGGTCACACACAGCAAACATCCCAGAAATGTTCTTGCTATCACTCCTAAGATGGTACTAGCTTAACAAAGAGCGTGGAGTACGGGAGAGAGGAAAAAATCCTCATCTTGCTTGCCGTCTACACCTCTCGCACAATTCTAAGCCCTCACGTTGGTCCAGAAGAAACATAAGGCTTACCCTGGGCTTGTCTGTGGGTCATTACTTAACTCTACAAATACATAAGGAGTTGAGTCTGTTGGGAGGAAATCAAGCAAAAACATTTTTGAGCTAAAAATATGTTAAAAACATCCTCCTGGGCCTAATAACCTAGAGTTTCAGTGGCTTTGCTAAGCCAAAAAGAAGGAAATGGGGGAAAAAAACCGTGTTTCTCATTTCTAGATTTACATCATCTGGAGTAACTGAATATTTGTCCAATAGGCTTCCTTGGGTCTCAGGCTCCAACGAAGTTGAATTTAGAAGAGGTTGTACCTGCTTATTTCTTCCTGTAGCTTATAAAATTATGAGTGTTATTGGAACACTTCTATAAAACAAAAAAGGTAGTCTGTAAACAAAATGTGGTCGGGAAGGAAGAGGAAGTCAGAAAGGCTACCTGGACAATTCCTGCTTCTCCCCTTCCACCCCACACCCTCTCCCTTAGCCAACACAACCAGGTTCAAAGTGCTTCCCTACTAAAGGCATTTGACTACCTTTAGTTCCTGTCCAGCATTGTTGGTCCTGGAAGAGGGAATTGTCAGAATTGAACATAAAATTGCAAGGCGCACTCACATACTACAGACCTATCTGAAAGACACTGAGAAGTGTTGCCACTGACTCCTACCTTCTTTACCAGGAATTATTACTCACTTGTGTACCACGTACGTGAATGAGAAAGAAGCACCATAGTGGAAGACATTACCCATAACGTTGAAGAGAAGAGACAACAGGAAAGATGATCACGAACAATACTTACGCAAGCAAATATTTACATGCCCTTACATATAGTTAAGTGCTCCACCACTAGCTGAAAAGTTGGTAGTTCAAACCCACCCAGAGGCGCCTTAGAAGACAGCCTAGTAATCTGCTTCTGAAAGGTCACAGCCTTGAAAACCCTGTGAAGTAGTTCTACTCTACACACGGGGAGTCACCGTGAGCCAAAGTCAACTCAACAGCAACCAATGAAAAAAACAACACAGTATATGGGTAATAAATTAAATGAACTTGATTTTTCTTCATACAAAGATAAGGTAGTTAGAGCAAGGGAAAAAGGAAGTCTAGATAAAAGTGGGAGAGGGGACGGGGCCAGAAGATCTCACAAAGCAAACTGCCACTTCCCAAAAACAACAGAAGAACAAGTTCTAGAGCTTGCTAACCAATATGTGGCTACTAGCTACATGTGACTACTGAGTACCTGAAATATGACTAGTCTAAACTGAGGTGTGCTGTAAGTGTAAGATACACACCAGATTTTAAAGACTTAGTATTAAAATAGTAAAACATCTCCCTGATAATTTTATATTGATTACATGGTAAAATGCCAATATCCTGAATATTGGATAAAAAGATATTATTAAAATTAAAAAACGATAAGAAGATATGGTAGTATAAGACTGATGACTTGAATATAGAAAAGAAAAAGTAGGCCATGATCAAAAGAAATCCATGTGAAAGAAGATGAGGCAGAAAAGCACCGTTTCGAAAAGTTATGCACCTGCAACGAATGTGATTCATAAATTCAAAGATATGTATGAGGACAGCATTTGTATTCATTGTTTTTAATTATTTTTATTCTAAAAGCAATCCATGTTAACTATAGAAAAATTAGAAAATTCATATAAGCAATAGAAATTCCTCTACCCAGAAATAATGTGCTAACACAATGATACATGTATATATACTAAACTGTGGGCAAAGGACCATATCAGTCTTATTCACCATTGTTAATGCAATGAATATTCTTTGGCTGAATGAATTTGAGATATTTTTCTATGCATATATACATATAAAATGGAATTTACCATACACACTCTTCTGCATTTGACAATATATCATAGATACGTTTCCATGTCAATATATATTCAACTACAGCATTTTTATCACTCTATTTTATGATATGATATTACCATAATTTACATAACCAATGCCTTTTCTGTCCGAGCCCACTGGTTGGAGGCCTTTCCTTCTATCTTATTGTCCCTTATCAGGACTATTGCTCATTCCTTTGTCCCTCCTTTTTCTTGAGCTCTAATAGAAGTGGTCTCAAACTTTCGTGAGCATTATGGTTTCCCAAAGAACTTATAAAAATTCAGATTCCTGAGCCCCACTCTTAGAAATCTGAATTCATTTGGCTGAAGTGGATGATGAACTTTTATTTTTTTTTTAAATATCCTGCATGATTCATCTGCAGGGGGAGTGGAGAAACCACCCCGTGAGAATCACCCTTTTGCCAAACTACAGAATACTGCAGAATATTTTTACTCCTTCTCATTATTTGCAACCCTCTACCCTCTGGAAGCCTGACCCTGTTTTGAGAGAAATACGTAAAGATCTTCCAGATCCCTGAGACCCAAAATAGAAGACTTGATGCTTATGGATTCTTAGCCACTGAAAGGGCCAGCATAGAGTCAGAGACACACGGATCTCATCACCTATGCTGCTTTTGAAAACCACCAAGCATTTGAGACAGACCAAAAACAAAGGAATTTTCCCAGGGTCCTCTGATAAATTTTTGTCCTCTGATAAAATGTTAATCTATATCCAATCTTACAGAGGGCTTTGGATGTGTATGTGTGCTCAATTATACCTTATCTCCAATTAGCCCACAAAAAGTCCCAAAAAGTCAGAAAACATAGAAAGTTTCCTTGTTGTTTGTCTCATTTATTTGTCCTCCCACCTAGCCTGCCCCTCTGTCCCTGGCCCTCATCCCCATCTTTGGTATGGTTCTGGGAAGGGGCTCACACAGGAAGGGGGATGGAGAAATTTCACTTATAAAACCTTTGAGTAAGCTTCTCATCCACAGCCAGGCTTGGAATCTCATGGAAGCCAAATAGCAACAAACTGTCCTAGCATTCTGTGACCAAACAATCTCTATCTTAATTTACATTCTCCAAGAATGAGTGATGGATCTGGAATAATGTGATTGGAGAGGTAGGAATCAATCAGTTCTGACGCCACCACCTCTCAACAGAAAGACTGAAGCAGCCCTCAGGTCGATGTCTCTGCCTCTAATTCTCTTCTCTTCTGCCTCCCCTTCATCTCTTCTCCAGAGGCTGACTCAAATAGAATTATGTGTGATGCCTTCTCAAAACCTTTCTGTGACTCTCCATTATATTTGGCATAAAATCCAAACATGTAAGCATGGCCTCATGATCTGCCCAGTGCTTTAATCTCTCCAGATTCACTTCTTGCCTCTCCTCCCCTCCCCCTTCACACACACACCCTTACTATGTGCGTTAGTCTTAACCACACTCCATTCAAATTCTCTCATTCATCACAATTCCTTTCATCTCTGGGCCTTTGCTACACAGTTTCCTCTGCCCGGAATGTTCTGGATCTCTCTTGCCAACTAACTGGCATCTACTTATGTTTTAGGTCAGTCTAGGAAGTCTAGGAAGACTTCCCTAATCCTTCTTCCTCCAGCCTAGAAGAGTTTCCCCTTCAGTCTTCTTCCATGGCACACCCATCACATCCCTTACGGTACTAAACCGTTATTGCCTATTACTTGTCTTTAGCCTCCATGAGATTAAGATTAAGAGCACTGTCTGTTCTGCTCCCACTGTATCCTTAATGCTTATCACAGGGCCTTTCATACAATAGATACTTCATAAGTGAATGAGTGAATACATGATTGAATAAGGGAAGCTTTGCTTAGAGAAGAGAAAACAGGGGCACCTAATAACTATTATTCAAAGGGCTATTATTTATAGAAAGAGAGAACCAAAAAAAAAAACAAAAACCCATTGCCATCGAGTCAATTCCAACTCATAGCAACGCTATAGGACAAAGTAGAACTGCCCCATAGGGTTTCCAACGAGCACCTGGTGGATTCAAACTGCCGACCTTTTGGTTAGCAGCCATAGCTCTTAACCACTGCACCACCAGGGTTTCCAAAGGAAGGTAGAAGGAACAAAAATATACTGAATGTTTATTGTGTCAATCATTATGTCAGATGGTTAGTGTATATTATCTTATTAATCCTCACAACATCCTTGAAGAGCAGTCATTTTTTCCCTAGTTTTACAGAAGAAGGGAGGCTCAGAAAAATTAAGTGAATTACTTCAATTACTTGGTCACATAGGAAGGAATAGACATCTGTGAGGATCTTGGCTGTGTAACTAGCTAGGCCCAAGGGGTGAAAGTTCCAGGGGAGGCAGAGTTGAATTTAGAAAATTGCTCTTTGTCAGGCCCATTAAACAAAACAAGACTAAAGGGGCACAACAGCCCAGGGGCAAGGACTAGAAGGCAGGAGGGGACAGGAAAGCTGGTAATAGGAAACCCAAGGTCAAGAAGGGAGAGTGTTGACATGTCATGGGGTTGTTAACCAGTGTCATAAAACAATATGTGTACTAACCGTTTAATGAGAAGCTAGTTTGTTCTGTAAACTTTCACATAAAGTACAATACAATAATAATAATAAATAAATAAAAAGAAAACTACTCTTTGTGTTAATAACCAGAGATAGCCAACAAAGAAATGTTCGAGCAAAGGGGCTTAATTATCAGGACTCAACTGTCTGAATTAGAGAGAAGTTGGTGCAGATTATTAGACAACATTTAAGGATCTTCCCAACACAGACCCTGTGGCTCTAGGGTAAGCTATAAATTCAGTGAATGAACAGGTTTATTCAAGGCTTTAGAAGCATATAGATTTGTTCTTATGGGCTGTAAAATTTAGTAGAGAATTAGCAATCTACACCTCATATGCCAAAATGGAGATGAAAGTTAGCATAAGAACACAATCCCTCTGGAAACTTCTCTCCCATCTTTGGGCCAGTGGTCCACCTTCCCTTTCCTTCTCCTTCTGAACCTCTTGCCAGGATCTATTCTCAGCCATTATCCCAAAACCCCACCCTACCCCTATGCCATCTCATGATACTAGACCAGGATCCAAATGTCAGAAATTGTGTTTGAAAGTCATCTGAGCCCTGCACAGCATTTCCTAAAGTGTGTTTAGGCCCACAAGATGTTCCGTGAAAAAGCCTTCTCTGGAGATGGAGTTTACTCCATAACGACTCCACGATGCCCTCTGAATAACTCTTTTTTTAAATTTTTTAATAAAGTCTCTGAAATTAACTTTTTGATCTTATTGTGTGTCTTTCTCCCAAAAGCAAACTGCAGAAAATACGATTAGGAGTTCAGGACTCAGTTAGCTTTCTGATCCCTGATCTGATTTCTCGTTCTTTTTCAACATCCGGGGATACTCTGTGCTTCTCTTAGAGTCTTTATTTAATTAAGTTTCTAAACTGCTTTGTATTATTGTTTTTTGTCTTCTTGTTGTATTTTGCCATGAGATTGTAAGCTCCTTGACAGCCAAGACCCTATTTTACTCATTTTTATTCCTGTAGCTCCCTCAGCATTGCATAGCACATGGTAGCCGATTGAACTGCTCAAAGTTTTGCTATATTGTATTTTTTAACTTACATGAATCTGATTATATTTCACTAATGGATTAGAAATACTAGACGATAGAGTAATTGGTACCTTCTGAATTCATATTCAATGTGATGACCTCCCATCTGGGATAGAATAACAACTTACCATATGTGGAAACCATCATAGCTGAGATTTTAACTGGGTTTTTGTCTGTGGTACATCAATTTAAATACTTGCTTTTGTTCCTTAGACATACCAACATATTAGTGATTATTTTTTAAGTTTTTATTTTCATTTTATTTTTTAATGAACATATAGAAAATTTGATTTTTTAAAAATTGGTATACAGTTCTATGAATTTTATAGATTCATAAACCACCACCAACAGTCAGAATACGGAACAATTCCATCATCCCAAAAAACTCCCTCATGCTATCATTTTATAGTCACACCATCCGCCACCCCAACCACTGACAACCACTTTCTCCATCACTATAGTTTTGTCTTTTGGAGAATGTCATATAAATGGCCTAATACACTATGTAACCTTTTAAGACTGGCTTCTTTCCCCTAGCATAATGCTTTGGGATTCATCCAAGTTGTTACATGTATCAGTAGTTTATTCTTGGTCATTGCTGAGTAGTTCCATTGGATGGATGTACCACAGTTTTTTTTTATCCTTTTTGTTTTTTAAGTCAAAAAATTTTCTATTGAGGGACATTTAGGTTGTTTCTATGTTTTGTGATTATGAGTAGAGGTGCTATGAATATTTATATACATATTTTTGTAAGAATATAAGTTTTAGTTTCTCTGGGATACCTAGGATAGGATTGCTGGGTCATGTGGTAAGTGTATGTTTAACTTCATAAGAAACTAACTGGCTGTTCCATTTTGCTTTCCTACCACCAAAGGATGAGCGTTCTAGTTCCTTTGCATCCTCACCAGCACTTGGTATTAGGAGTCCCTGGGTGGCGCAAACGGTTAATGCACTCAGCTGCTAACAAAAAGGTTGGAGGTTTTAGTTCACCCAGAGGCACTTCTGAAGAAAGGCCTGGCTATCTACTTCTGAAAAAACATCAGCCATTGAAAAATCTTTGGAGTTCAGGTCTACTCTGACACACATGGGGTTGCCATGAATGGGAGTCAACTCAGCGGCAATTGGCTATTCTAATAGGTTTGGAGTGGTATCTCATTGTTATTTAGATTTTTATAACATTTATAAATGGGACAACTCTATCAAAGTTTGGAGAGAGAGGTTATCTAACAGAATATATGGCCTCATACTCACATTCTATTTCTCTGATTTTCTGACACCCCAAGTGTATAATGTGGTAGCTGCTTTCTAAAACAGTCCAAGCTTAAGCTCAGAATTGTGATATTCTTTTCTCAGACTATATTTGAAGCTTAACTGAGAGCTCCAACTAAATCTAAGCAGAAACCATGTATGGACATAAGAAAAAATGCAATTACTCCCTTTACAGGGAAAAGACACCCTTCCATGTCAGTGCCTCAGGACTAGTTCCTTGTCCCAGGCCTCTCGCTCCCTGCACTCCAGCTACATTTGGCTAAATTTATTCCCACTTGAAGGCCTTAGCACTATTTGTCCCCTCTGCCTGAAATGTTCTTCCCCCACATCTCACCCATCTTAACATAGCCCCACAAGCCACTCCTTATTTTCATCATAATGCTTATCACCATCTGATATTACCTTGTTTGTTCATGATCTGTCTCTGACCAAGTTGACAGCTCCAGTGCCTAAAACAATGCTTCACACGTAGTAAATACTCCATAACCCTTTGTTGAATGGGTGGATGTTTGATAGATGAATATTCTTGTAAGAAACTTTCTTCTTGCAGAAGCTGCTGGGGAAAGGATTATTCATGGTGCTTTAAACCTATGCCCTAACTGTCACTTCGTCTTCCCATCTTTGAAGACTTGATGGGAAGGGTAAAAACTGGAACAATCATTTCAAGGCTGTAAACACTTTTCTGTCTTGCAAGGGTTTAAACTAATTTTTGGTACAAATCAATGTGTCATTCTGGAAAAGCCACTGGAATAGGCTTTTCAGTTGTAAAAACATAGAGCAAAGACCCTAATCATAAAGATCGGCATCTGAGGCAACATCACACTAGGAAAGCAAACTGCTGTTCTGAGAATGTAAAGGGTTTTCTGTAGGGTGGACAGACCATGTTTCCTTTGAAGAAACGTCTCTTCTAAGAATGAACTTGGATGGCACTGTACCTGCACACTTGTTCTGGTTCTCACGGAACAGTGCTTTGTATGAAGAAGGGTGTAAAGATCTGTTGCTGGGACCTTGAAGATGCAAGATGTAGGCTTGATTTTCACTTCATGTAAAAGTGAACTAGCCTGAGCTTGGTGAAGCTCAGTCAGAACTCTGCCATTACAGCCTTACTTGTGGTACTATTAAAGATGAAGCAATACAGGCTTTGAGAAATGCTGAGTTGAAAGGCAGACAGATGGATAGATAGATCTGCCCTTTCTTTTGGAATTCAGAAAGGAAAAATGTAACATCTCACACACATTTATATATATAAGTTCTATCTTGTTCTGTTGTGATTGTCTGTAAAGGGCCCTTTGGTTAGGGGTGACCCCCCCTCGAAGGAATGTATCCACTAATCTTTCATTCTAGAAAGAGGCCAATCCAGGAAATACGAAGAGGACTGGAATACTAGAGCTAGGAATGGATTTCAAGGGAAAAGTCTTCTACTTGTTGGGACTCACTGTCTGGGATCTGGATCCTAAAAAAATCTACAAGTTTTTAGAATGCTTCTATTGGAGATAAGATGTCTCTGCTAGATGGAGGGAGTTAGGTGAGGTCGGCTTTATATCTGAGGGCACCCTGAAGCTAGACAGCAGTATCTTTAGGGTTTGGACAGGTTCTGTGGGTTCTAAAGAGCACCCATTTTTCGTACTCGTCCATCTCTCATGTCAGGTGTACTGTGTGTACAATCACCATCTGTTATATTTGTTAAATGCTACCACTTTATCTTACCTCTGCTACTGGGAATTCAGAAGACTGGCTGGGTTCATGAAGAGGATGAGAGGTAAAAGGGAAAGCAGTGTCACCTAAGGTCAGCTTGCTGGTGGCAGCCATGGCCCAGGAGATAGAACTGCAAGAGACGAACAGGAACCATGTGGGAAGCTGCCTGAGTCTGAAGCAGAGAGCTGCAGTTCAGAGAAAAGCAGTTAGCAGGGAACCTTAATTGTGACATTGATCCCCTCCCCCAAGAGCAGAGCAACAGCTGTGAGGCAGGCAGGGACTTACATTGACCAGCAAATTCCAATGAGACACTTCCCTGGTGTTCTCAGAAAGACACTGGAAGGGAACTGAGATCCTTTCGAATGGGATCTCATTTGCACACGTTGGCTGGTGAGGCCTAGGGACTTCTAAACTATATAAGTATCGTTGTCATGTTTTTTGGTTTGAAATAGAGCAATTACAGAAACATCATCCAAAAAAACACATTCAATGTTTCACTTTTCTCAACATATCTCAGATACTCACCGTTTTTTTCTTTATAATGAAATAACTGTACTTATAACAATAGTGTCATAAATTGTGATAATAAACCCTTCATTCTCACAGGATGATTTGGTTCATTCTTTCATTCATGTAATAGATGTTTATTGAGCACCTACTACATGTAGTAGCTGTGAAAACAGCAGTGAGCAAAACAGACTTATCCCTACACTCATGTTGCTTGCAATACAGTGGGGAGACAGATATTAATCAAATATAACAATCCAATGACAAATCATGGAGAGTGCAAGGGAATCATGGAAACATGTAACAGAGAGGTCTCATTCAGTCTAGGGGGCATAGGAGGTTCTCCTAAAGAAGTAATTATGCTTGTGCTGAGATCTCAAGGATGAGTAGAACTTAACTAGGCAAAGATAAAAGGATGAACATTTCAGGCAGAGGAAATAGCATGCACAAAGGCCCTGAAGAAGCGCACAAGGTACATTTGAGGCCTGGAAGGGAAGCCACCGAGGCTATGGACAGATAGTGGTCCAGGATGAGGATGGAAACCTTGCACGGGCCAAATCATGCAGGGCCTGTAGGTCGTATTAAGGATCTTTCCTTTATTTTGAGAGCCATGAGAATCACTGATGCAGGGGGGAGCTCCCATTGGAGAAGGCAAGAAATGATGCAGAAGAAGCATTTAGGGGGTCTGCCAGTTATTAAGTTATGGTCTCTCAGCTCATATAGACTCTTCTATACTGTATTCTACTTTGTGATGCTGAGGCTGGGCATCTGCAAACTACACTTCCACACTGGCAACTGGATCCATGTTAGGCTCTGGCAATAGAAGGTGCTAGAAGGAGACTGAAAGGGTGAAGCTGAAGGAGGGACTTACTCCTCCCTGTCTGCTCCTTGTTTGTGTGAACATCACCCTAGACTCACTTCTTCACCCTGGCGGCGGCAGCAAAGCCGTCCTTGAGCACCAGGTGAGTCCACTTTGCAGCTTCTCCAAGATTTGCAGAACCAGCTTCATTGCCCACCCCTCTCCCTCAGCGACACCAGCATCAGCCAACTAGAGTCTCTTCCTCAGAGGTCTGGGTCCCAGATGAACAAGGCCCATCCTATGAGTTTCTAAGTTTTAAGAATTTCAACCTCTTCCTCTTGATCCCCCAGCCCTAGAGGTGGTAGCTGCAGTTGCTACCTCCATGATAGCTTACAGTTCTCTTTTCACTTTTCAGGGATATAGTTAACAGCATTCTGCCTGGTTAATAATTATTTATATTAAATTCCCTCTGTTCAGATAGTTGATGTGGTTTCTGTCTCCTGACTGGACCCTGGAGGACACTGGAAGCTCCTGCCGCTTGGTGGCGGAAAGTTGGGGGCAGAGGTGGCAGGGAAAATATATCTTTTTCGTCTGAAGTTTCTGTTCCAACTTGATTACTCTGTAATTGATTTGTTCTATAAGATTATGTTTTCCTTGTGTGTAACTGGTAAAAAAAAAAAAAAAAGAAAGAAAGAAAGGAAAAAAAACTGAGTGCATAATAAAAAACAAAACAAAACCACCAAACCTGTTGCCTTCCAGTCAATTCTGACTCATAGCAACCTTACAGAACAGAGTAGAACTGCCCCATAGGGTTTCCAAGGCATGGCTGGTGGATTTGACCTGCTGGCCTTTTAGTTAGCAGCTGTTCATAATAGGTACCTAATAAATATTTATTGAATAAATTAAAATAGGATTTATAAGAGTTTAAAGGGTCTCAAGAGACATCTTTATAATTTCTAATTTATTCTACCATCTTGCAATATAATATGTACCCATATATATTTATAAATAGGCATATATAGAAATCAAAGTTTTATAAGATACAATGGCCCAGCCTACTGTGTTAAAATAATATGAGAATGTTATCTAATAATTTTAATACAGGATCTTGTAAAACACCCTTTTAGCCCTACTGGTTGATATGAGGCAAAAGTTATTTTTCCCAGCTTGATAACAGATTCATTTTCATAGGCTATTTCTTCACCAGAAACGAAGCACACTGTTGTTGTTAGATTTAGGGTACAACTGAAAGTGCCCTGGGAGAAAAGAGCCATGACTTTCATTTATATGGGTTATGAAAAAGCAGATTTATATCCCCAATGCTATTAATAAAATATTTAAGCTGCTTCAAACATTAATAAAAGTGTTAATTATTCTTCAAAGAATATAACTTTTGTTAAATTTTTAATTCAATTTAATTTAAAATTGCAATAATGTCTTTTCATGTTTGCTTCACTGTACTAATCAAGGCTATCAATTCCAAGAATCACTACTCTATGTCATCTTAGCCAAATTTTTTTTTTCCCCTTGAAATATCTGAATTTGCTGTTAGAAAATTAGCCTATTAGGTTTCTGGCTCATATTTCATCATCCCAGATTACGGTATTTCAAGCCATGTCATTTTCTCTTATCAGTTGCCAAGTCCTATCGATTTTGCCTTCTTATTTCTTTCATATCTATACCCTTTTATCAATGTCTTTTTCTACCACCCTGGTTGGTCTTCTGTTACCTCTTACTTGGACTATTGCAGTAGCCTTCTATCTATGGTTGCCAGATTTAGCAAATAAAAATACAGGATGCTCAATTAAATATGAATTTCAGATAACCAAACAATACTTTTTTAGTATAAGTATGTCCCAAATATTTTCCAAATATTTCCTGGGACATACTTATACTAAATAAATACTTGTTATTTATCTGAAATTCAAATTTAACTAGAGTCCTGTATTTTATCTGGCAACACTACTCCTATCGGTTTATCTTTAGCCACTCCTTGTTCCAATCCACCCTGCAAATATTTCCAGATATATCTAAAAAATATACTTGTGATCATACCACACCATCACTACCACTCTATCTCTGCTATTAATTTGTCAGGCAAAAGGAAATCATCGGTGATTTTAAAATATAAGCACCTTACCCTAACATTCAAGGCTATCATAATGTGCCCTTAAAACGTCATTTTGATATAACATCATTAACTGTTCTCTAGTGAATTTATACTACTCACTGACCCCGACGTCAGTCCATGCTTTACCTGCTTCCATATTGTGTCACTATAGGCCAACTCCTAGAATACTTTTCATTCTTAAAGGTCCATATCATATACCAATTCTTCCAAAAAGCATACCCTGGTTGTCTAAGTGGGATTGGAGATTTTGTTAAGGAACGAACTTCTATATACAAAGGGAAATGTTAAGAGCAACACATGGCTGGGGGATGAGGCCAGAGAAGAATAAAAAAGACGTTCCTCACCTTCTGCTCACCTCTCTTTATCACCTTCAGTCCTAACCATCTCTCAACTTAAAGGATTGACTGAGTAAACATTTTTCCTGACTCAATAACCACGTTTTCTAAATTGTACCAAGATACTTTGCTAGACCTAGATAGCGTTGAGTATGAATCTTTGCTCTCCTCCTGTGTAACTTTAAGCAATTACTTAACCCCTCTGAACGTCTATGTTCTCAGTGTGAAACAGAAAGTAATAATACCCATACAGTAAACACTCAAAAAAATGCCCTTTTTAGTTGTATTTTTAGAATTATAATTGTCAACAATGACTCAGGGCTTAGATCAAAAAAGAAATCAGATGAAATAGAAATTGGTGCAAAATGTCGATCTAATTCTTACTGTGTCCTTGCTATATTGAACCCAAAAGCTCCAACCTGGAAAATAATATATTAGTTTATAATAAGTGCATAAGTTATTGTTGAAACCAACTGGCAATGTTACATCCTTGGCACATGAGACATCAATTAGAGTTGTCTAGAATGGAAAAACTTAACAACAACCCACCTGGCACCTATATGCTAGTGAAATGAAAGCACCACCCCACCTCCATGCCATGCTGTTACAAAAATAAACTGCAGTCATTTTTCTACTATCCTTGAATTTTAATTTGTTCTTTGTTCTTTCTGTTTCTATCTTAGAGCCATTTTCAAATTCTGGGAGTTTGCCCTTTATTCCAAAACTCACGTGTTTAGCTTTTCTCATATTAAATACACTTTAAATTTCCAAATGTAGTAAAAAGCATACGTACATACATAAGCAAATAAAATGATCTCAAACATATCAAATAAATTTTATAAGTTTCTACACACACACAAAAGCTATCAGGTTCCAAGTTTTTATATTAAATTTCAATTGAGTATAGTATCAAGCAAGGCAGATATTAACCTTATTTTTAATGGTCCTTTTTAAATACCAGTAACAACAGGGCTTACATTGTGCTTTTTTCCCCTTCTACCACCGTATATGGAAACTTACCCTGAGAAAAGAGATTGCCTTCTGAGAAATGATATAAAGCAATTTACAGTATATGAGTTCAGTGACTCAAGACAGTGAGGTAGAGACAATCTACGTTTCCTTGCTCTTTAGTTTTAGCAATTTACACATCGTCAAGTATTCTCCATAGACTTTTTCCAACCTGCTTCCTTCCACAACCTTCAAAAACTAATGTTCCCACTTTGAGAAGAGTTATATTGCTTTCCTATTTAGAAATACCTGATGGCAGTCATAATGGAACCCCAGCATCACCCAAGTACCTTGGAAGAGTGAAGCCTGGGTGTGGTCAGGGGTGTGACCTCATAGGATGGGGAAATGACTTTTGTTCTCACCAGGGTCAAACAGTGCCCAGGACAATGAATGGTTGAGCCAGCACCTTACCGTCCTAATGTTGCTGAGTGAGCCTCCAGGAAATGAAATGTCTTCATCAATATCAAACCTCAAACCAATGAGAGGAGCGGCTTCTCTGGCCTTAATCATACCCCTACTCAGCTCTGTGGTGGAAAGACTACTGGCTTATGAGGAAACCAGAAATAACACTTCCTGTACTGGTCCAGGCAAGAGCAGAGAGACACCTTCAAAGGTTACAGGGTTCATGCTCCTCTACCTAGAACTACACCGTATTTACAAAGTATTTCGGAGACTCATACTTTTGGTTGAAGGAGGGAAAAAAGAATGCAGAGAACCTAAAGCTTCATTCATATTTATCACTGTATCTTCAGCACTTAACAATATAACTGACACATAATAAGAGCCCAATAGGTGGATGCTGGAGTTGGCTTATACCTGTTCATGAGAACCAACTATCAGCATCTCTTCCCAACTCCCCATTCACCATTCATGCCACGTTGATAGCTTCAAATCAGCCATGGCGGGAGTACGTATACTATGGAAATTGGCAAATGCTACAAGTCTTCCCCTTCTCCCCTGAAGAGAGTCAGTTTTTAAGCAAATCCCAACCCAATAATGGGCTCAATTAATGCTTACTGTTGAAATTTGTTGTTGAAATGGAGGGCCTATTATGTTCCAGGAGCCCTGATGGTACAGTGTTTAAGTGCTCGGCTGTTAACCGAAAGGTTGGCAGTTCGAACTCACCAGCTGCTCTGCTTCCATAAAGATTACAGCCTTGGAAACCCTCTGGGGCAGTTCTGCTCTGTGCTGTAGGGTTGCTGCAAGTTGGCATTGACTCAATGGCAATGAGTTAATTGTGTTCCAGTTGTTTTTCCATATGCCTTCTCTTTTGATCATCACAGTATTAAAGGTGGAATAACAATGGGGAGATATGAGTATAGAATATATGATATCATCCCTTTGAGTACCAGTGTACACTGTTATTACTTTCGTTTTACGCTACAGATGAAGAGACTGAGGTTCACCATGACTAAGTAACTTGTCTAAGATCATCCAGCCAATATAGGGTATACCTAGAATTTGAACCCAAGTCTGGCTGAAATGAAACCCTTTGTGTTGTCTACCACATACCACTGTTTGATCAGGGCAACCTCCCAACAGGGCGTCGAACTAGACTCTATATAGATGTTACATGAAGAATAAGAATTAGGCTCTGATATAATGCTTCCGTAAGCTTGGTTTCAGGGTGCAGTACTGTCCTTCCCTTAAACTCAGGCAGGCGAAATCCCTACCCCGGCCCTGAATCTCACCTGCACTTAGGAATGCTTTCTTGAAATTTTCTAAGTCCCCCTCCAGCACCTGGGAACAACCAGAATTGGCAGTGCCATAGAGAAAGGAGCACAGACAGTGACCTACACTGGCCCCAGTTCCTGTTTCTCCCTTTGGGAACACTTTCCAACTCTTCAACCCCATACTCCAACCTCTCATCCCAACCCCCATATCAACATGTGGAATCGACTATATGGCCCAAGAAGCTCTGAGACTCAGACTCATATGATGGCCCTGGCTTCTATGGCCAGACCTCATTCCTAGGCAGCAGCCTGGCAAACGGATTGTTCCTGCTAGCCCATGGGGTATTTCTTTCATAGGGTCATGCAATATTGGGCTGCCATAATGGTGCTAACATGCTGATTTGGGATGAATCTCATTCATATCAGATGCAGGATGAGTTCAGGGTTTAGGACTACCAGCAACCCATTTGGTAGGCAGAGATGGCCCCCAAAGATGCCCATGCTGTAATCCCTAGAACCTCTGAATGTGTTTCATTACATGGCAA
>NW_004443992.1:11103377-11109295 GCF_000243295.1 Trichechus manatus latirostris | reverse complement strand
GGGCCATAAGCCAAGGAATATAGGTAGCCTCCAGAAGCTGAGAAAAAAACTCTAGCGGTCAGTCAGTAAGAAAACTAGGACCTCAGTTATACAACAGCATGCAGCTGGATTCTGCCAGCAACCTGAATGAGCTTAAAAGTGGATTCATCCCCAGAGCCTCCAGAAGAAAGAAATGCAGCACTGCTGACACCTGGATTTCAGCTTGTGAAACCTAGAGCAGAAAACCAGCTGAGCCATGCTGTGCCAGCCTTCTGACCTACAAAACAAATAAATGAGTGTTATTTTTTTTAAGCTGCTAAAAAAATCATACAAAGCAATTTGTTATGGCAGCAATAGAAAACTAATACTGTCCATCACCAGCCCTATGGCTGGAGCCACAAGTGTAGGCCCACTGACTGGCTCTAACCTATCCATGTTCTAACTGCAACGCTGTCTCCAGTTTCCATCACTAAGGGCAGAGGCAGTGGTGATAAGTGCCCACTACCAGTACACACCACCAACAGGCCCTTCCAACTGATGTCCTCTCTTGCCTCCAATTGATGCTCTCCTAGGTCAGTATTAAGCTGTGCCAGAATGAGACACACATTACTTATGAATGAGACCACTCTTCTCGATCTGTCCATGGGCCCCTCACTTCTTCTCCTCACTGGTGATGATGCATGAAAGGCAGGGATGTGGTAGTTTATTGAAAAATATCACATCGTACAAATTCAGTGATCGTGAACTAAAAAGTTCAACAAGAGACATGGTTGGAAGATGTGTTGTTCCATATTATGCGATAAAATTCTGAACATGACCTAAAAACAAATTATCATTCACATTTCCCTGCATACTCTGGGAAAGACATGCATCTGTGGTCATCATCAGTGAAGCACAGAAATAACCTTTGAGAGAGTCACTGGGAGCCAATTTATTTATGGGCAGCCTGATGGATGATGCAGTATCATGAGTAATGCTGTAATCAGCATTAAAGAAATGGAACTGGGGGGCTGCAGAGGCCAGAAGATCTATATTTGTATATTTCAATACAAACAGGTTCTGAAAAGCCATGACGTTATAAACATTACTACCTTTTCTTCATGATGGAAGACACAAAATTAGCCAGGAACAGTGCATTTGACAATAAAGAACACAAAAAGATGGTTCTCAGACCTGAACAGGAATCTTCATGTGTACTGATTAGATGATTAATAAATACATAAGCACCTCTTCTTCACTATTATTCTAAGTCTTCATTATCAAATCATTATACCTCACATGGGCCCATGAATTTTTGTAATATATTTTTAATCAAATTGTTCAATCCATGTGGAGTTGTGTGCCATATAGAAGACACTCAGTATAGAACCTTCTCTTGGTCCTGACTACCAATGTTGACTGACAACTTCTGGTTGACTTTGCTATAAATGTTAATGCCAGACCATATAACTAGAGCATAATTTAATCCAAACCATCAGACCACAGCGTGTTAGAGTTGGAAAGCACCTAGAAAATCATCTGCTCCAAATACCTCCATTTTACATGTAGAAATTCTGAGCCCCAGAGAGCTCAAGTCAGTCACCCAAAAGTCTCACAGTAAAGACCCAAGTGTCTGCACCCAGTGCTGAAAGTATGATGGAGGTACAGGAGTCAAAGAGCATGTTGGTTACAAGCTAGAGCTCTGGAATCAAACTGTCTGTGTTTGAACCTATACACCAGTTTCACCACAGCAAAAATGAGCACAATAATAATAGTATCTATTTTCATAAGGTTGCTATGAAAATTACATGAAAAAATATATGTAAAGGATTTATCACAATGCCTGGTGTATACAAAATACTGAATAAACATTGCTCACATCACTATGCAAGGTTGCCTCACTGGCCAAATGATGTTGATCCAACTCTACATCTAAGCCAGTGCATATCAGGGTAAAACCATTCAGCAGGTGTTATTGGGAAGCTGCTGTGTGCCGCAGACTATGTTGGTCCCTGAGTGAATCTGCACAAAGAGGTTTACCTGGGATTATAGACACTGGAGGTAGCGACTGTCCAACTCCAGCCTAGAGGTCATGCTTGCATGTGAAACACATTACCCCCTCCTCTTGCTCATTCAGTCCTCAAACTCATTGCTGTCTGGCTTAAGCCTTGGCATCCCTTGCTCAGCTAAGGTCACAGGATTGCCAAATTCAGAGAGCACATGTCTACCTTTGTCTTTGTGGATCTTTGTCTTTCTTTAAACAGTCCTCGAAACTCTCTCCTCTCTTGGCTTCCATAGCTTGATTCTTCCATGGTTCTCCTCTATCTCTCTTAGCATTCCTTCACAATCTCTCTGCAGTCCCCTTCATTCCTTTGTCTCTAAATGTTGGAGTACCCCGGAGTTCTGTTGTCCGACTTCTCTTCCTCTGCCCCAGTACACTTTCTCTGGGTGATCACACCCACAGTCATGGTTTTCACTACCACACCCATGCAGATAGCACTTAAATCTATATCTCCAGTAAAGCTTTCTCTCCTAGTTCCACATTTGTATACCCAACTGCCTATCAGCCTTGTTTTATGATGTCCCACAGAAATAACAAATTCAACACTTTCCGAGACTGAGCATCTTTCCCACACAAACTTACTGCTTCTTCCATGTTTCCTGTCCCCCAACATCTAAACTGGAAACTGGAGATAATTGGAAACCTGGAGTTATCTTTAGTTCTTTCCTCTTCATACACTGTATGCTCCATGAGGGCAGGGATCGCATCTCTCTTGTTGCCCTCTGTATTTCCAGCACTTACTACACAGTGCCTGATGGAAGGCAAGTACTTATTAACTATTTTGAACAAAATAAAGAATTAATACATCCTTCATTAATTCTTCCCTGAAAGCAAAGAGGACTTGAAGTACTTACCAACGAAGATCAAAGAACACAACCTCCAGTATAGATTACACCTCAACATAAAGAAAACAAAAATCCTCACAACTGGACCAATAAGCAACATGATGATAAACAGAGAAAAGATCGAAGTTGTCAAGGATTTCATTTTACTTGGATCCATAATTAACACCGATGGAAGCAGCAGTCAAAAAATCAAACAACATATTGCATTGGGCAAGTCTGCTGCAAAGAATACTGAATGTACCATGGACTGCCAGAAAACTGAACAAGTCTGTTTTGGAAGAAGCACAGCCACAATGCTCCTTGGAAGCAAGGATAGCGAGACTTTGTCTCACGTACTTTGGACACGTCATCAGGAGGGATCAGTCCCTGAAGAAGGACATTATGCTTGGTAAAGTAGAGGGTCAATGAAAAACGGGAAGACCCTCAATGAGGTGGTTTGACACAATGGCTGCAACAATGGGCTCAAACATAGCAACGATTGTGAGGATGGTGCAGGACTGGGCAGTGTTTCGTTCTGTTGTACATAGGGTCTCTGTGAGTTGGAACCGACTCGATGGCACCTAACAGCAACATTTCCCACATCTAATCAGTCACCGAGTTCTGTTGAATACACTCTTCAAATAACTTCCAAATCTGCACCCTTTTTTCCATCCACGCTGCTCCTGCATATCTTTCTACCCTTAGCCTTATTTTAGTCACTCACTCTATCTCTTTCTTTTATATCTCTCTCTCCTTCCCTACACACACACACACACACACACACACACACACACACACACACACACACACACACTCCCTCTCTACACACCAGCCATGCCAATAGATTCTCATAACCCCATGATTTACCCATGCTCTTCCTAACACCTTCATCTCCCTCTGGAAACACTGTGATCATCCTTCATCACTTAGCTAAGTTTTACCTCCTTCAAGAATCCTTCCTGAACCACTCTCCCACCTGGGTCTCAGGCTGGATTAGCGTCTCTCCTCTGGACTCCTGTGTATAACATTATTATAGGAGGAATTACACTGCATGGTGATGTCTCCTTTCTTTTCTGATGTTCACCCACCTCTTAGGGTAAAACTGTCTGCCAGCCCCCTCAGTATACAGAGAACCAAAAATCATGAGAGACAGTGGCTAGAATCACAGACTTTGGAGTCAGAGTAGTGTGGATTCAAATTATAGTTCAGCCACTTAGGCTCTCTGAGCCTCAATTTTCTTACCTCTCAAATTAGAGCTACGCAATAGGGTAGCATTGTTAGAGGGATTATTAAATAAGGTAATAAATGTAAAGCACCCAGTGCAGAGCTTAGTATATAATAGGGTCTAAGTAAATGGTTACGGGGTGAATTAATTCGTTAATTAATTAAACAAAGCCATGAGTTAAGTGTACAAGATGAATACTTCTACTTCGTTTATCTACTCCCTATTCTTCCCTGTCAATGGGAAGGTGAAAATTATATTTGAACAATCTCCAACTCATTTGTTGCAACAATGCTGGGCTAGATTGAACTACTGTCTCAAACAACTGGACGAACATCAGCAGGGTTTAGGCTGTGAGAGTGCTCTCTGGAGTGTAAAATGGCTTGTACAGCACCATTCAGGAAGCTCTATTCTCACTCTTCCTGCCACATCCCTCTCTGCTTTCTCACCATTATGCTACATGCCTTGCACTTGGAGATTACACCTTTGTGTAAAAGTGAAATGAGATAAATTGGAAACCTTCAGTAACAAAGTCACACAATACAAAGCTAGTGAGATATGACACCTGTTTTCATCTAAGTAGAAGTGGTCCATTTGGCTCTACTTCTTACTTCTTATAAAATGCAAGGATATGTTGCCTATATTGGGTTAAGTAAAACCTAATTATCCCCACAGAGGTTTTAAGGATTGTAGCTCTCTAGTTCGGAGGTTTCGAGAACCATAAACTCTATGCACAAATGTGAGACCTACATGAATGGGAAAAAAAATCCTTTCCAATCCAATACCATAACATACCAATAACACAGCCTTCAGAAGAGGGGAAGAAGCAAAACTCCCTTAAAGAAGATATTTGGATGAAGCTGAAAATTCCTAATCTAATAACCTTTAAACAATTACATTTGAAGTAATACTCACAGTAGCTAGGAATTTCAAAAGTAAGCAAGAAGAAATAGTGTGTCTTTGTTATCATGGTTACTATTGTCCATTTTTGTTTTGGTTTGGTTTGGTTTTCATAACCAATGTGCAGCAAGTTTTTCTCCTTGTTCTGGGGGGTTGGCGTAGTTTAGTCCAGATCATTAACAGTTGTCATTTCTTTTGGCTGCCTTCCATTTGAACCACCTGCCTATATTTGAGAAGTTGCCTTCCTTATGAGTCTTCATGGGAGTCAGAGCCCACATTCCGCTATAAAAGCTGAAATGGCAGTTACTACCTTTCCCAGCCTCCCCTGCAGGCAGTTATGGGCACATGATCCAGGATCCACCAACCAGAAGCATCCACCTTGGAGTCTGCCTCAAATGCTAGTGGCACAAAGAAGCAGTTACTCTGAAACCTCTCCAGAGGTGGCAGCAGTTGCAGCAAAATTGCGTCGCCATGGCAGCAGTGGCTATAGTGCTGTCCCTATCCTGCGCCTGGAGCAGCAGTGCTGCCGTGTCAGTGGCAGAGTCCAGAGTCTTGCGAGGGCAGCAGCAACAGCATCCTCATCAGACCACTTTGGGCATCACAGGGGGCATTGCTTCCTGCTATTGTAGCCTCCAAATCTGGTTCTCCAATTCTCCTAGCAACCCCATGAGCAACCCAAATGTCATTTTAATAAATGAGTTTAAATCAGCTAGAGTCTATATGTGTTGCCTACAGCTAAGAATCCTGACAGATTCTGTGAGCCTAAGGGGAAAAAAGGAGTCCCTGGGTGGTGAAAACAGTTAATGTGCTCCAATGCTAATCAAAAGTTTGGAGGTTCAAACCTGTTATACAGCTACAGTAGTCAAAACAGCCTGGTACTGGTACAACAACAGACACATTGACCAATGGAACAGAATCGAGAACCCAGATGTAAATCCATCTACCTACGGCC
>NW_004443992.1:11082125-11103031 GCF_000243295.1 Trichechus manatus latirostris | reverse complement strand
ATTCAAACTGCTGACCTTTTGGTTAGCAGCTGAACATTTAACCACTGTGCCACGAGGGCTCCAGGATTAACATTAGGGGCCCTAATATACAGTATAAACAGCATACAAACCATAATTAACAATACACGAACACCAGAAGATAGTCTAGATAAATGGGATTGCCTAAAAATTAAACACATATGCTCCTCAAAGGACTTCACCAAAAGAGTAAAAAGAGAATCTACAGACTGGGGAAAATCTTTTGGCTATGACATATCCAACAAAGGTCTAATTTCTAAAATCTATAGGAAAATCCAACATCTCTACAATAAAAAGGCAAATAATACAATTAAAAAATGGGCAAAGGATATGAAGAGATACTTCACCAAAGAAGACATTCAGGTGGCTAAAAGACACATGAGGAAATGTTTGCGAACACTAGCCATTAGAGAACTGCAAATCAAAACGACTATGGAATACCATCTCACCCTAACATTACTGGCAAAAAAAAAAAAAAAAGGAAAATAGCAAATGTTGGAGAGGTTGCAGGGAGATTGGAACTCTTATGCACTGCTGGTGGAAATGAAAAATGGTACAATCATTCTGGAAAACAATATGGTACTTCCTTAAAAAGCCAGAAATAGGAATACCATATGATCCAGCAATCCCACTTCTAGGAATACATCCTAGAGAAATAAGAGTCATCACACGAATAGACATATGCACAGCCGTGTTCATTGCAACATTATTCACAATAGCAAAAAGATGAAAACAACCTAAGTGCCCAACAGATGAATGAATAAACTATGGTACATACATAAATTGGAATACTAACGCAATGATAAAGAACAATGATTAATCTGTGAAACATCTCACAACATGGATGAATCTGCAGGGCATTATGCTGAGTGAAATAAGTCAATCACAAAAGGACAAATACTGTATGAGACCACTATTATAAAAAACACATGAAAATGTTTCCACATAGAAAGAAACAGTCTTGGATGATAATGAGGGAGTGGAGGGGTGGGGAGAGAAAAACGCTACCTAGATAGTAGACAAGTGGTAACTTTGGTGAAGGGTAAGACAGTGCACGATACTGGGGAAATCAGCACAACTTGACCAGGGCAAAGTCATAGAAGCTTCATAGACACATTCAAACGCCCTGAGAGACCAAGCTACTGGGCTGAGTTCTGGGGACTATGGTCTTGGGAGACATCTAGCTCAACTGGCATAACATAGTCTATAAAGAAAATTTTCTACATCCGACTGTGGTGAGTAGCAACTGGGGTCTTAAAAGCCTGAGAGTGGCCATCTAAGATACATCTACTGGTCCCATCCCAGCTGGAATAAAGAAGAATGAAGAAAACCAAAGACACAAGGGAAAGCTTAGTCCAAAGACTAATGGACCACAACTACCACAACCTCCACCAGACTGAGTCTAGAATTACTAGATGGTGCCCAGTTACCACCACTGACTGCTCTGGCAGGGATCACAATAGAGAGTCCCAGACAGAGTGGGAGAAAAGCAAAGAACAAAATTCAAAGTCATTTAAAAAAAGGGACGAGGCTTGCTGGTTTGACAGAGACTGGAGAAACCCCAAGAGTATGGCCCCCAGAGATCCTTTTAACTCAGTACTGAAGTCACTCCTGAGGTTCACCCTTCAGCCAAAGATTAGACAGTTCTGTTGTTAGGTGCCGTCAAGTCGGTTCCAACTCATAGTGACCCTATGCACCACAGAATGAAATACTGACCGGTCCTGTGCCATGCTCACAATCTTTGTTATGCCCCAGTCCATTGTTGCAGCCACTGTGTCAATCCATCTTGTTGAAGGTCTTCCTCTTTTTCACTGACCCTCTACTTTACCAAGTATTATGTCCACGGATTTTTGTTTTCTTTATGTTAAGGTATAATCCATACTGAAGACTGTGGTCTTTGATCTTCATCAGTAAGTGTTTTAGCAATATAGACAGGTCTTTAGGGCCAACAATAATACACGGAAAGGACGTTCTTCATAGCTGGGATGGCTTTTCTGTTAATAAGACTCTGTTGTTGTTGTTGTTAGGTGCCTTCAAGTTGGTTCCGACTCATAGCGATCCTATGTACAACAGAACAAAACGTTGCCTGGTCCTGAGTCATCCTCACAATCATTGCTATGTTTGAGCCCATTGTTGCAGCCACAGTGTCAGTTCATCTAACTGAGGGTCTTCCTCTTTTTCATTGACCCTGTACTTTACCAAGCATGATGTCCTTCTCCAGGGATTGGTCCCTCCTGATAACCTGCCTGAAGTACGTGAGACGAAATCTTGCCATCCTTGCTTCTAAGGAGCACTCTGGCTGTACTTCCAAGATAGATTTATTTGTTCTTCTGGTAGCCCATGGTATATTCAATATTCCTCACCAACACCATAATTCAAAGGCATCAATTCTTCTTCGGTCTTCCTTAATTCATTGTTCAGCTTTCGCATGCATATGAAGCGATTGAAAATTCTATGGCTTGGGTGAGGCGCACCTTAGTCCTCAGGGTGACATCTTTGCTTTTTAACACTTTAAAGACGTCTTTTGCAGCATATTTGCCCAATGCAATGCGTCGTTTGAATTCTTGACTGCTGCTTCCATGGGTGTTGATTGGGAATCTAAGTAAAATGAAATCCTTGACAACTTCAATACTTTCTCTGCTTTTCGTGATGTTGCTTATTGGTTCAGTTGTGAGGATTTTTGTTTCCTTTATGTTGAGGTGTAATCCATACTGAAGGCTGTGGTCTTTGATCTTCATCAGTAAGTGCTTCAAGTCCTCTTCACTTTCAGCAGCAAGGTTGTCAAGGATGTGTCATCTGCATATCACAGGTTGTTAATGAGTCTTCCTCCAATCCTGATGCCTCGTTCTTCTTCATATACTCCAGCTTCTCAGATTATTTGCTCAGCATACAGACTGAGTAAATATGGTGAAAGAATACAACCCTGATGCACACCTTTTCTGACTTTAAACCACGCAGTATCCCCTTGTTCTGTTTGAACAACTGCCTCTTGATCTATGTACAGGTTCCTCATGAGCACAATTAGGTGTTCTGGAATTCCTGTTCTTTGCAATGTTATCCATAATTTGTTATGATCCACACAGTCGAATGCCTCTGCATAATCAATAAAACACAGGTAAACATCTTTCTGGTATTCTCTGCTTTCAGCCAGGATCCATCTGACATCAGCAATGGTATTTATTGTTCCACATCCTCTTCTGAATCCAGCTTGAATTTCTGGCAGTTCTGGGTTGATATACTGCTGCAGCCACTTTTGAGTGATCTTCAACAAAATTTTACTTGCAAGTGATATCAATGATATTGTTCAATAATTTCCACATTCTGTTGGATCACCTTTCTTGGAAATAGGCATAAATATGCATCTCTTCCAGTCGGTTGGCCAGGTAGCTGTCTTCCAAATTTCTTGACATAGATGAGTGAGCACTTTCAGAGGTATTCAAATAAGTGGTTGAGACTATTTACTTTTAAGAAATTAATTCAACAAAATTTAAGCAATTTCAGCACCATCTGAGGTTTGTCAAGGATACAGAAATGATTTAGATGCAGGCCTCAATATCTATACATTTATAAAAGTGTTGCGTTTCATGCTAACACAGTACTCTGATTCATTCCAATATTACTAATCAGACATTCTTTTGGTACTTTCTACAGTAATTTGTTTTTATTAAGAAGATAATCTTATTTTTTAAAAAAGCTTCTAAAGTACTTTAAAAGAGTCTTAGTCTCTTAGGCAGATAAAATATATCTATGCAATCCCAATACAGTTATACATTTCCAGACATCCTGAGTAATCAAGTACTCTGAATATAGAAAAGCTCTATATATCCCATAGATTACAAACTTTCAAAAAAAGAAAACAATAAGATGTACCTACTCTTAAAAATATTTATTTTCCTTGAGAATTCAGAAAAATTCTTCACATCCAGGATTTCTCAGCAAATGCCCTTAAAGTGACATTGTGAACTCTGATGTACATTTGCCAATGCCAGTTAAATGAGAAGGAGATCGGTTTATTTTCATTTGTTTAACACAACAGCTTTGAGAATACAATATAAATGCAAATTTGAATGCCATCTCTTTCTGTATTAGACATACTTCCAATAATTCGTATGTGAGTAAATGAGATTTCACTACAGACCATGGGAATAAGGCTGGCTGGGTCTGGGGTCAGGCCTGACACACATACATGATGCCCAAAGCACGACTGGGCACAGTATGTTCACAGGAAGCTGCACTTGTCTTTTAGAGCATTCTCCACCCCACTGAGTAATGCCAATTTCTTGTTTCCACCAAGAAAGCTGCACAAGATCTATTGTAGCCCCACATGGAAGCTCAGGGGCCCAGATCCATTCTCTTGACATTCATGTTTGCTGTTCCTCTGGCTCTTCAGATCCCTCAGACTCCCCACAGGGACTCCCTGTATTTGGTGTCCAGCTCTTCTTCAGCTTGCCTACCACTTACTCCATGGGTCCTTAAAACAGGTCAGTTCCAAGATACCACTCTTTGTCCTAGTTCTGCCAGGCTCCAAACAGAGAACTCCCAAAGAAGAGAAGACACAGAAGCTCAACCTCTTCACACCTCCAGGTTCTTTGTCCTTGTGATCTAGGTCTTTGGAGTAACAGTGTAGGCTTTCCCTTCTGGAATTCCATGGCCTACAGTCTACTTGCCCCACAGCTGCCCACTCTGCCTAGTGTGACACAAACAGGTTATTTTGGCAGAGGCTTCAGAAAATTTATTTAGTCAATAACAGAACCTTTGCAAGGATTTCTTTCCCAATTTTTGCTCAGAAAGTAGCCCCATAGGCTCATCCACATATACAAGAAGACCAGTCAAGATTGGACATGATGCTTGTTGGATAGCCATGGCTCCACCTTGGGACAGACATAGCCCTATAAATTCTACAGCAGAGGAATGTCTTCTTCTCCAGGATCTAGTTTATTTTGTCATTCCTTTGCCAATGGAAAAAGTTAAATGCAAACCACCCCAGAGGCTACAAACTAATAAATCATAATTTGGTTCTTGAGGGATAAGAAGTAACACTATTTGTTTTCTAGCACCAAGCTGCATCATGACCTCCAGGTAACGAAGCTTGAAATGGGAGGAACATCAGCTCTTTCTCTTACAGTGAGGGAGCTGGGCTCCAGATGGGTGGAGTAATTGCCCACGGATGTAGCTGGAGAGTGTTAGGGCTGGGAGTGTAACCAGGTCTCTCTTGTTGAGTCAGCACTCTTTCACTGCCTCGTGTAGCCTCCTAGGGGAAGCTTTTAAGAAAAGAAATCTCAAGGGCCAGATATTGGGTTATTGCAAGATCAGAAGGGGTTTTAGAGTATTACCTACTACCTGATGGTGAAATGTTGTTCTCAGGGGAGCCATGAAATATTGTACGGTCAGCACAAACCAAATACATATTCCTAAATGCCAACACTTTGTGTTTTTTTCCTGCCAAAGTAAGGATCACAATGTTAGCCAGACTGGATTCAAATGTTACAGCCAACTCTGTGGATATAGTGTGAACAACACTCTCTGAGTCTATGAGAGTTTCCTGAAACCTAAAAGGATGTCCATGGGACTCCTTATTCCTTGACCTCATTACTCTGGAAACCATCAATACCATAGTACAATCATCAAGACCTAAGAGTTCTCCCCTCCCCTCAGTCATTCTATATATCTTTGGCCAACCAGGAGTCAAACAACAAGGCCTACAAGCGAAGGCCAGCCCCTATTTTCGTTTCAGCTTTGTAAAACCATGTGCTTCCTGATAGCAACCCAAAGCAATCCTCTCCTAAACGTCCAATAATGCTGACAGAACACCCAGATGGCCCTGGGACACATGAGGCCTGCAAAGCACAGTGGACAGTTTTCCAGGACCACCTTGACACACTAACTGCTGGGCTGTGTGCCCCCTACTAGCCCAGCCACTCCCCTGGGGACCATTTGCCCACCACAGACTGAGTCCCAGGCCTTCCCCTGACACTGTTTTGTGATTTCTGTTCCAGCTCTGACACTCACCATATTTTCCTGGACTGATCTTCTCTAATTAGCCCCAAATACTGTGGCCAAGTTAGCCTCTAGGAATATCTTTTCTCTTTCTGACCATCAAAAGAAAAAAAAAAAAATTATTTTTAAAAAGATTGCAATGTGGACATAATTATTTTTTCCACATCTTCCCCACACTCTGGGACATGCATTTTCCCAATCAATGGAAGTAGAAAAACCCTCTCTCTCATTTCCTCAGTTGGTGGTCTCATCATGCCCCAACCAGGGGCCTCTTCACCCAGTCACCATCCTCCTCCACCCTCCGGAGCAGGGGTTACAACAGAGTTTCATACCAATGTGCTAGCCTTCCTCTCCCCACACTACCAGAGTGGAATCAGAAACCAGAGGCTCACCCATTGTTCTGCTGGAGAAATAAGAGCCACAGTGTTCTCTCCCAGCCCTACCAAGAGTTGGTGGTTGGGTACTTTTGGTCACCTTTAGCTTGGCTTCCAAAATAAACCACCAAAGAAAACCTGATAATGGAATATGTAAAAACTTGCTCCTCTTTTTCCCTCCTGGCCCCTCCATGTGCCTCTGCTGGACAATAGGGATACAGATATGGTCCCATAGTCACAATATAGAGAAGACAGATGTTGGGCAAGTAACCACACAAGTGTGATGAGGGTTCTAAAGGAGAAGTAAGAATGTGATACATGGTATGTACAACAAGGAGATCTAGCCTAGTCTAGCAGATCAGAAAAGGCCTCCTTGATGAAGTGCCTTTTAAGCTGAGATCAAAAAGATGAAGAGAAGTTACCAGATGCCTTGCAGAAATTGCTTTCCAGTAACTGAAAAGAGACCAACATGATTGGACCAGGAGAGGAAGAGGGAGCTTAGCACAGAAATGGGCAGGTAACGTAAGACACGGAGATCATGGAGAGGCAAAGGAAAGAAGCTTGACTGGAGGCAGCTTCATGAGAAACTCATCTTCTCTTTTACACAAAGCCCTCTTGAACCACAGACATGGGGCATAGAAAGCAGGTGGTCTTTTCCACCAGCCCTCCCCCGTTTCTCTATGACCCTCATTTCTTTTAAAACCCACAGTCCACGTCATCTTCAAAAAGTCCGCTCTGATCTCCCATGCCTGACTGCCCACGTGCCTCTCCAGCCCTTCACAGCACTTATGGGTTTCCTTTGTTCCAGCCAGTGGTTTTGCCCACACTAGTTGGTGGTCAGAATAAAAACCTGGAACACTAGAAAGCAGAAATTACTCCAACTCCTGGTCCAAACCCTTTTCCAGTAAACTCTGGGAAAACGTAAGCCTTGTGGGATTTTTAAAAATAACATCTTAGTCATTTAATGCAGAGGGAAGAATTTCCTGGCTTTAGAAACACAGTAGCAAATGGAATCCAAGCTTCCAGATCTTCCTCATGTACGTCTATATTTCAATGCAACATTTCTCCCCTAGTTCCAAAGAAAGCTAGCCCTAGTAGCACAGTGGTTAAGTGCTTGGCTGCTAACCAAAAGGTCAGGGGTTCAAACCTACTAGCTGGTTCACAGGGGAAAGATGTGGCAGTCTGCTTCTGTAAAGATTACAGTTTTGGAAACTCTATGAGGCAGTTCTACTCTGTCCTATAGGGTGGCTCTGAGTCAAAATACACCCGCAGGCAACGGGTTTAATTCCAAAGAAAGAATTATTGATAATCACAGTGTTTCATGTACCAAAGACAAACACACACACAGCTTTCACAGGTAAAAGGGAGGTGTGACTAGTTAAAAAATCAAAATACGAGCCTGGTGTGTCTGAGGAGCCCCGTACCACAACCTATTTTCCTGTAATTGCAATGAAACATTCTCACCCATAGATGGCGCCTGGTGACTGCCAAATAAATACCTGTTTCTGTATTCCCTCACAAAAAGTCAGGTCTAAAGGTGCTGGAGAGCCTCTGGTCTATCCCCCATCTTTGCTATAATCACTCTAATTTCTCTATTATAGTTGGATAATTATAGAGGAGGATTCAGATCTCACTGTTTTCTTCAAGAACTCACCCTGGCATTTTAAATTCCATGCTGTATGAAAATCAACCCAAATTCCTCAGACCCTGCTGCAATTCATCCCACTCCATCTTCAGTGGCTAATATCTGGTCTAAATGCACTACAAAGAATCCTCACTCTTCCTCACATTTGTCCTTGGCCTCTGAACCTTCTACAAGGTTTCCACAATCTCCTTTGGTCTTTAGCACCAAGACTTAGTCATAAACCCCAAATCAATTTGGGCAGTGCCAATTAGAGCTGAAGGGCTACTTCAGGTTGTTATTCTAAGTCTTTATATTTATTTAGTGATAATAGTTTATAAAACTCTACCTGTACCCCAGTAAATCCTCACAATGATGCAATAAACTTAATAGAATTATCCCTAATTTGGTGGTGGGGAACAAATTTAAGAGGCCACGTGGTTAGCATTTTTCAGCCTGTGACATTGAGCCAAAGACAGGCAAAGTCCGGTGAATTTTTCAACCCATTATTTGTGTCTCTTCATGCTTTTTTCAGTTGTGTCCTCCTCATTTCATTCCTTTAATTTTTTAATTTCCAGTGCTCCAGTGGATCCATGGTCAGTTTGCTATTAACTGTTACAAAATAACAGTTGGGTATGATCTGCACACTTACAGATTGCAGGTCCCATGCTTAAAAAAAAAAAAAATCCCACTGCCGTCCAGTCAATTCCAACTCATAGCGACCTTATAGGACAGAGTAGAACTGCCCCATAGGGTTTCCAAGACGCACCTGGTGGATTCAAACTGCCAACCTTTTGGTTAGCAGCTGTAGCTCTTAACCACCAGCCACCAGGGTTTCCATGCTAAAGTATTTGCTTATACATGTTGACTCAGGTGACCCGAATAACAATCATATAATTAAAGCATTGTTATTAATCCCAAATTGAGAAATGAAGAAACTGAGGCACAGCGATATTAAATAATTTCAGTAAATGTGACACAATTAATAGATATTAGAGCTGGGATCTGAACACAAGCCACCTGGCTTCAAACTCCACGCTCTTAACCACTGTGCTAACACACACAGCTATTACTTGACCGCAAAATGAACTAAGTTAATCTTCCCTCTCCCTGTTAAATGTGTGGCAGGTTGGCTTGATGGTGAGCACAGAAATAAAAATAGCTCCTGGCTGGAACTTCATGGTGTGGCGTCCATACTGGCCAAGGGAATCTAGCATAGACCCAGTAAGGCTTGGTGAGGCTTACTGAGGGCAGAGCTAGGAGATCAGTTATTGGAGGTCTCATTACCAACAGAAGAGTGGAGTATTTCATCCACAAACTCTTACATTTGTTTCCCATTTCTAAAATGGGGATAATTCCATCAAGTTCATGTCAGCATATACTGAACAGGAATCCCCTAATGGATGCAGTGGGAAGCATCAACTAGCTGAGAGTCACCTGGATCCAGAGTAGAAGGCACCTGTATATCAGAGTTCCAGCATTTGAAGTTTGTGAAGACTAAATAAGGTACAAAATGTAAAGTGCCTAACACTTCTGAGAGACACTACCAATTGCCTACCCAATGTCCATTCTCCATTTCTTTGCTAACAGGACATTGATTTGGTGTGCGGGGCGGGGAATAGGAAGGGTAGAGGACAGCAGCAATGAGCCCAGCTAAAACGCTGTTTCTCAGGCTCCTTACAGGTAGGGGCGACCACATGACTGTAAGCCGGCCAATGAAGTGTAAATTCCCGCTACTGTGTGGGGATTCTGGGAAAGTTCATTATTAAAGGGGACCGGCCCTGGTTCATCTGTCGCGCTTGCTTCTGTCTTTGACCCTTTCTTTGTGCTTCCAGCATAGATTATTGGCATGCTGGCTAGAAATCCAGCAGCCATCCAGAAACCATGAAGGGACCTTGACAGTAGAAGCCAGCACTAGGGAGAGCAGATAGGAAATTGAAGACGCCTGGAGTACCAATGGCGCTCTGGAGCTGCTAAGCCTGCTGTGGAATTTAAATTACATGAGAGAAAAGAGAACCCATCTCTGGCTTAAACAGTGTTTTTCAGGTCTCTGCTACTTGCTGCTTAAAGCAATTCCTGATTCCGCATGTTATTGTTATAACGTTACTATTGTTGCTAATTGTTTTTATTATTAAGAAGGCAGTGCCCCAGACCAGGCTGGTTCACTAGGGTTGGACTGACACTGTCAGAAACACTCCATAGGGCCAGAGATAGTGTTATAACATGAGTTATTGGCAGGATTTACCATATCCACTTGACACTAGGGGGTTCGGGTAAACCACCCCACCTGTTCCACTACCACAAATACCATTACAAAAAATGGAGACATTCCATGTCCCCTGAGGCAGCCTTGTTGATAGATGCGCTTCATCTCCAAAGAGCTTAGGTGTGAAGAGTTTTCTGCTCCACAGAGCTGAAAGAGGATTTGGAGGCCTCTGGCTTCATTCCCTCCTGCTGCATTCAAAGGGAAGCTGAACGTTTCTGTAGCAGCATTTCACAAAATAATGATGAACTCACCAAGAGAGGCTGGCAGGCTCATCTTGGGGATGAGCCATTCTGAAGCCTCATAGTTTCTTACCCTCCTCTGCATCATTGACCTTCATCAGCACTCCACCCTACGTCAACAACTTCCTCCTGCGCCACACACTGGACCTTGTCAGCAGCAGGAACTCAGAATTCACCAGAATCTTGATATCAGAAATTCCATCCTCTGACTGCTCCTCCTTCGTCTTCTACTCCGAACTCCCTCAACTTCCGCTGTTTGGCCTCATTATGATGGCCAACCCATGGGAGTGTACATTGATTGGTTCTACCGCTCTGGAAGGACATTTGGCACTATGAACGTTTTAGATGCATATATCCTTTGACCCTGCAATTCTATACCTAGGCATGTATCCTACAGACTACTGGAATGTGCACAATAACACACATTCAAGGATAGTTACTTCAGAAAAAAAGATTTAAAAACAACTTATCAACAGAAGACTCATTAAATAAATTGTATATCCATAAAATGGAATGCTATGCAGCCATTTTTTTGAATTGAGGCAGATCTATATGCAATGATACGAAAAGTTTTTCTGGATACATTTGTGAAAAAGGCAGACTATATCATATGGTACCATTCGTGTGAGAAAATTTATGTAAAAATAAATAAATAATAGGTATATAAAATACCTATACCTATAGTGTATGCAGAGCCCTGGTCTTGCAGCGGTTATGAGATCAGTCACTAGCCAAAAGGTCGGAAGTTCAAATCCACCAGCCGCTCCTTGGAAACCCTACAGGGCAGTTCTATTCTGTCCTATAGGGTCGCTATGAGTCAAAATCAACTTGATAGCAATGTTTTTTGTTTGTTTGTTTTATAGTATATGTTTGCATATTACTTTTAATACGTATAGCATCTCTGGAAGGCTATACAAGAAACTAGTAATAATGGTGGGAGACAGGTAGGGTGGAGGAAGTAGACTTTCTTTTTACTCTATACTCTTTTATACTTGAATTTTATACCATGTGTCTGTACTACCTATTCAAAATAATTTTCAAAATGATGTTCAATCCCAGAACTTTTCCCCAACTCTCCTCATCTCTTCATAGCTCCACTGCCTCCACTGCCCCATGGTCAGTCTCTGGTAGACACTGTTGATGTTCTTATCCCTCAGGCCTTATCTTTGACAGTGCACTGGTCAACTAGACTTCCAACTTCTAGCATCTCTACCTCCCAATAAACTCCTTTTTCTCAAATCTTTGTTCCAAGGTCTTGTTTTGGGGATCCCAATCAAAGATGCAATCATTTCAATGACACTTTCTCTAAGATTGTCAATTTCTCTTGACTCTTACCCTTCTGTGTACTCCCCTTGACCAACCACTAACTGCTCCTACCCTGACAATCCAGTGGCCCTGGAGAAAATCACTTAACCATGCTGTTTGATCCTCCCCAAAGTTAGTATTTGTGACTTCTAGCTGGCTCTTCAGTGCTGCTCAAAATTCCCAATCAGTTCCTTTCTCTTTTCCCAGAAACAGCATCTACAAACTGTTACTATTAAGCTCAAGTCTAGAGTCCTACTCCCATCTCCCTCCTTCAGAGTTACCACCTACTTTCCCAAGAAAATAGAAACATCAGGGTGAACTTCTGGGGATATCTCTATCTCTATCTAGCTAAGTGTTCATTTACTTTCTCTGATGGATAAAGACTTCCTCTTTGGGCTTTTCTGTGTGTGGTATGGAATGACTCTGAAATTAGAGTACATAGGTTCACATCTTGGCTCCCTGTTTACTAGTCTCGTGACTTGCACAATTGACTTAATCTATCTCATCAATAACAAAGTGATAGTAATGGTACCTACTTCATGTGGTTGTTGGAGGGGTAAATGAAGTAATACATGTAAAGCACATAGACTGGAGCCTATAATATTGGAAGTGTTCGATAAATGTTAGTTACTGTTTTGTGTATTTTCCAAGTATTTTGCAATGAACATGTATTACTTTTGAAATCAGGGGAAAAAAGATTATTCAGCTGATATATATGTATGTTCATATTTCTGTTTACCAGTTCTTACCTCCTCACTCCCTTCTTGGAAGACAAAAACATAAAAAAAAAAAAAACCCGTTGCCATTGAGTCAGTCTCTATTTCCTCACGCTAGTTCCTCCATCTGCACTCACTAGCCCAGCCTCTAATTTGTCATGCAGGACTCTGACCGTTAGTTATTCCTCCTTCCCCTGCTATCTCCAGTCGTTCTTTTTCCATTGAATCTTTTTCTTCAGCCTCGAATATGCTCAAATCTTTCTCATCCAGAAAGAACAAAGAAGAAAAAACTTCCATCCTGCCATCATAAAAAGTTAACCCTCTTCCTGTCCCTAGCTGCCTAGTTTTTTCATCTCATATTGCCAACCGAAATCAGACTTTCTGCCCTCCCACTCTAATAAACTACTCTAACAGCAGCCACTGATGACCTCCCAATTGCCATATCAGCTTTTTTTTTTTTTTTTTTTGAAGTTCTCTTCTACTGGACCTCTGTCTATAGCACTTGACAGTGTTAATTACCACCTCTTTATGGATTCATTCATTGTGATTTATTTAGTATTTACCATGAATGCTGCAGTTGGTACTGTTTGAAGGACCACAAATTCAGTGATAAAGACCATTTCAGGAAGAGTTCCCTCAGGAAGCAGACACTGAGTTAAATGTTAAGTAGTTTGTTTAAGAAATGATCCCTGGAAATACTGGCAGGGGGCTGGGGAAGCAAACAGAAAGGAAAGAAGCCAGAACAGGGTGCATTAATGAGCACTGTAGTTAACCTAGGAGCCCTACTGGTGCAGTGGTTAAGTGCTTGGCTGCTAACCAAAAGATCAATGGTTCAAGCCCACCAGCCTCTCTAATTGGAGAAAGATGTGGCAGTCTACTTCCATAAGATTTACAGCCTTGGAAATCCTATGGGGCAGTTCTACTTTGCCTATAAGGTTGCAATGGGTCAGAATCGACTTGATGGCAATGGGTTTGGTTTTTTGTTATAGTTAACCTAGAAGCTTCCACAGGTGGATAAGAGCTCAGCTGCTAAATGAGGGGTTGATGGTACAAACCCACCAGTCGCTTGCTCTGCAGGAGAAAGATGTGGCAGTCTGCTTCCGTAAAGATTCCAAACCCAAATCAAACCTGCTGCCATCCAGTGGATTCCAACTCATAGTGACCCTATAGAACAGAGTAGAACTGCCCGCATAGGGTTTCCGACGATGGCTGGTGGATTCGAACTACCAACCTTTTTGGTTAGTAGCCGAGCTCTTAACCACTGCGCCACCAGGGCTCCCCATAAGGATTACAGCCTTGGAAACCCTATGGGGCAGTTCTACTCTGTCTTATAGGGTCGCTATGGGTCAGAGTCGACTCCATGGCAACAGGTTTTTATAGTTAACCTAGGAGCCCTGGTGATGCAATGATTAAGCACTCAGCTGGTTCTAACCCACCCAGCAGCTCCACGGGAGAAAGACCTTGTGCTTTCCTTCCATAAAGATTACAGCCTAGAAAACCTTATGGGACAGTTCTGCTCTGTCACAGGAGGTCACTATGAGTGGAAATTCTACTTGTCGGCACCTAACAACAACATAATTAACCGAGCTCAGTCCTGCTGGGGACCTCTCAGAGACCACGGAAAGCAAACCTCAGCATTTTCCCCTGAGGAAGCTGGGGTATTCAACCACTAACTCTCACCTGTCATTAACTCCCAGACACCTCCAGCCTGCTTCACGCAAGGGCCGAGCTTGCTCGAGAAAGCCTCCAACAGAAAGTTGCAGACTCTTGCAGTGAGAAGCCGCTGGTATCTATGGTAACAAGGGATGTGGGCTAGGGCATCAGCTGACTTGGCTCCAAAGACAGGTAAAGTTCCTGTTCTGTGGATCTTCCAGAGACAAATAATGAACAGGCAAGCAAAAAAAAAAAATTAACAATATAATTTCAGATAGTGACAAACGCTATGAAGAAAATGAAACCATAGATGTGATAGCAACTGGGAGTGGGCGTCTGCTAATTAAACGGGGTGCTAAGGGAAAGTATCTCTGAGGAGGTGATATTTAAGCTGAGGCCTGACAGAAGGAAGGAGACAGCCTTGCTAAGGTCTGGGGGAGTGCATTCTAGGCAGTAGGAGAGAGGACGGCAAAGGCCCTGAGGGGAGAATCTACCTGGTATGTTCAAAGAAGAGAAAGAAAGTCACTGTGGCTGGATTTAGTGAATGTCTTAACAGAAATACCACAAGTGGATGCTTTAACAAACAGAAATTTATTCTGTCACAGTTTAGGAGGCTAGAAGTTAGAATTTAGAGTGCGGGCTCTAGGGAAAGGCTTTCTCTCTCTGTGGGCTCTGAAGGAAGGTCGCTGTCATCAATCTTCCCCTGGGTTTAGGAGTTTCTCAGTGCAGGGACCCTGGATCCAAAGGATGCACTCTGCTCCCTGCTCTTCTTCCTTGGTGGTAGGAGGTCCCTCTCTGTCCGCTTCTCTCTCCTTTTATCTCTTGTAAGATAAAAGATGATGCAGGCTACACCCTGGGGAAAATTCCCTTACATTAGATCAGCGCTGTGACCTGAGTAAGGGTGTTGCATCCCACTCTAATCTCCTTACAACTGATTGGCTGATCACATAAGATCACATCTTGGAGATGATTACTTCATTATATAACTGCCAAACCACTGAGAATCATGGTTCAGATAAGTTGACACATATTTCAGGGGGACACAATTCAATCCACAACAGTGAGCAAGGGGGAGAATGGTACAGGATAAGACCAGAGAACAGGGAGGGGCTAGATGTGGGTCCATGTAGGTTGTGGTAAAAAAAAAAAAGATTGAGTTTTAGTCAAATGGGAAACCATCAGAAGATTTTAAGCAGGGTAATGACATGACCTCATTTGTGTTTTCGAAAAAAGCACTCTGCCTGATGGGTAAAGAATGGTTTAGGTAGTTAGTTGGGATGAAGAATGGTTTAGGTAGTTGGGATGAAGAATGGTTTAGGTAGTTGGGGTAAAGTATGGTTTAGATAATTGGGGGACATGATCAGAAACAGGCAGACTACTGGCAGTCATCCTCGGGAGAGGTATTAGTGTCATGAACAAGGAGGGTATCTGTGGGGAGGGAAGGAAGTGAACAAATTCAGATATAATTAGGAGTTGAATTGCTAGGACTTACTGATGAATGGGATCGGAGGAGATGAGAGAGGAAGTGTGGGGTAAAGAGTTTAACTTTACTCATTGAATTTGGGTTTTGTGCATGGTTCCTGAGAGACAACTTTTAAACCTTGGAATTTCCCCAGTGATTGAAGTGTCTTTGATGAGGCCTTCAGACCATACTTGAGGGTTTATGCTAATGAGGTACCTCTTGGGAGAGGGCTGGCCAAGTCCACCTTTGGGGAGGGAGGCATGATTCAATCAATTATGCCTACATAATGAGGCGCCACTAAAGGCTCCGGCTATGGGAGCTCCATGGGCTTCCTGGTTGGTGAAAGATATGGATGTACATGGTAGGGTAGTACGTCCCTTTTTGGGACATGGAAGCTCCATGTTAGAAGCCCCCCAGACCTCACCCCATATATCTCTTCATTTGTATCCTTTTTTGTATAATAAAACTATAATCACAAGTGCTTTCCGTGAGTTCTGAGTTGTTCTATCAAATTTTCAAACCCAAGGGAGTAGTGGGAGTTAGCAGGTCAGAAGTGAGGGGAGCCCTGGAGACTCCCAAGTTGCAGATGGTGTCTAAAGTCTTGGGCAGACTTGGCAGTCTAGAGGATGATGCCCTTTAACTTGCGAAGTCTGACTTAGCTATTGGTGGATAGAGCCAGAGTAAGAAGTGCTGCATATGCAGCTGGTGTCAGAACAGAAGTGGAATACATTGCACTGATCTTCACAAGGGGTAATCAAGGATGATATCCATTTGCTTACTTAAGCAGCTGGGTAATGGTGAGCCAGATGCTGAGATGGGGAAGCCTGGGAGAAAACCAGGTTGGAGGTGGGGACGGGAGAGAATCCTTCTCTTCCCTTGACTTTCAAGATACTGCCCTGTCCTGATTTTCTCCTTCCTCTCTGAATCTTCTTTCTGTATTCTTGATTTCTCTTCCTCCATCTGTAGAAATGTTGGTATTTCATGTTCTTCTTTCCTTGCTCCACACACTTTCCCTGGGTGAATTCATCCATTCCCAAGACTCTGATACCACCTAATATGCCAATTGCTATCAAATGTGCATTACCAGCCATAACTTCTCTCCAGAGTTCTAGAACTGTATTTTCAACTGTCTTGTGGGTTTCACACTTGGCAATTCAAATCAATGTGTCCAAGCCCCCCTAAGCCCATTACCACTAGCCTCACCTCAAATCTGCTCCTTCTCATGGATTCTCCACCTCAGCTAATGGCTCAACCATCGTTCTCTCTTGTTCTAACCTCCTCACACTTCCACCTAGAGGCCTATCTGTGAGGTAGGCCATGTGCCCTGGGCTCCACTTAAGGCGGGGCACCAATAAGCAGTTTCTATTGGCCATCACAGTTTCCATCACCAGCTGTGAGAGCTCATTCAGCAATTTAACACTAATTGCCCTAGGAACTATTTTCCGTAGATAGGCCCCTGCTTCCACCCTACACTAGTCCCCAAGCCCATGATTGTTAAAAGTCTTTATGAGAGCAGTCACTGTGGAGAAGAAGAGAAGATTATTAGAAATTAGTATATTAAATAGCATTAATTTTCTAACTGAAATAGAAAATCCTATGTTTTCAAGATGTTAGTGTTAGGTTATGTGAAATATCTATAAGGCTGTTTGGAGCCCTGGTGGTGAAGTGGTAAAGCATTCAGCTGCTAACCAAAAGGTCAGCAGTCTGAATCCACCAGCTGCTCCTTGGAAACCTTACGGGGCAGTTCTGCTCTGTCCTGTTGGGTTGCTATGAGTCGGAATCAACTTAACGGCAGTAAGTTATCTAAAATGCTTAGTGATTTAGATATTTGCTTGATGAAAACACAGATTTCTTGGGAGATAACAGAGAAAAAAAAAAAAATCACTGATCCAGAAATTGGGAGCCAAACATTTAAGTATCAGCTTCATCAGTTACCTACCATTTATTCTTGGCTAATAAATCATTTACTACCTCTGTGTCTCAGTTTTCTAATCGGTCAGATGGTTACAAAAATTGATGCCATCCCTACCCAACTCACAGAAATGTTCCACTAGAAAGGAGATTATTAGCATTAAGAGTGTAAGAGAGGAAATAAATTGAATCAAATTGAATATTAAAAGAATAATTCATCATGGCTAAGTAGGGTTTATCCCATAACTGCAAAGATAGTTTAATATTTGGTTATCTGTTAACATAACTCCCTACATCAACAGATCAAAGAAAAGACGTCATATGATCATTGAGAAGATTCCCAAAACCCATCTGAAAAAAATTCAACATTAATTTCTGATTAAAAAAAGAATTCTCCTCAAATTAAGCAACTTTTCTTTTTTTGCTTACTAAGTTATATTTATTATGTGTTTCTTGTAAGTGTAGTTGAAGGATGAAGAGTTCCAATAGCCCTGGCTTTGAAAAATGCTTTTCAATTTAAAAAAAAAAAAAAATGCTTTTCAGTGATAACAAGCATGAAGGAATGGAATTTGAAAGAGAAATTTGTTATTTGAAATTATCTTAAAGGCTTATACTTGTGTTATTTTCTTTTAGTAGATCTTATTGGTCATGAACTTCAGTTAGTGATGCAGTCTTAAATCAGAAATAATAATCTTCAATAACTGTGAAAGAACACAGAGTAGAGATGGGTTCAATGAAATGAATTTTGGTATTTCTTTTTTTTTATATAGTCTTGACTGCAGACATTTGTAGCTCTTTCTAGCAACCAAGCTGCCTATATCTAATTGGAACACAAAGACCAGTCATTCAGCTTTCCCATCTCTGGCCTTTCCCACTGCTTCCACACTATGGAATAAATGCTTGCAGCCCTGAATCATTTCCAAATCACTGGTAATGCAGTGCAGTCGGCAAAGCTTGTATTCATGTCTACTTTCTCCAGTGTAAAAGTGATTTGCCTGCATTTCAAGCCATAGAATCACAGAATATTATCATTGAAAGGGTTCTGAGCAAGTCGGTCTGGATCAGCGGCTTTTGACTCTGGCTGCACATTAGAATAACAAGGAAGCTTTAAAATAAATAAGTAAATAATGATGCCCAGGCTCTAACCTAAAAGAGTCTGATTTAGTTGGTCTGGTAAGAGACCCTGATATTGGTATTTTTCAAAAGCTCGCTCAGGTGATACAACCACGCTGAAAAACCACTGCTCTAGTTTACTCTTCTTATTAAATGAGAAAATGTAGGTCTAGAGTGGCCAGTTAAGTAATAGCAGATCTCATTGACTTCTGATTGAGGTTTATAGATAATTCTTGTGTTAAGAAAAGTGATCCAAAACTTGGAAATAAGGTAAAAAGATGACTGCGTGTCCATTCAGTGTCTTATTAAAACACTGTTTCAAGCCCACCCAAGGGTCATCTGACTCTCTAGGGGAAAGTAACTTATTTCACTTACTATTTACTATTATTTAATGTCCAGACATTTTTTTTTAAGTCTGTGAAGGTTAGATGTTATCTTGTGGAAAATCAATATGAAGTAAATGAGTTAGACTTTTTTGTTTTTATAGTAGAGATTAAAAAAAAAAAGTATTTCTGTTCAACTGAAAGTATAATCCCTAAGATTATGATTTTATTGCTATGTGGGATATTAACCAATTTTGTATATAATTTTTATATATAATTTAGCAATCTTATCCCAGTATTTTTTCCATTCATTCATCCATCTCCTTCTCCCTCTCCCTTCCTCTCTCTCCCTCCCTACTTTCCTCCTTCCTCCCTGTCTCTTTGTCCTAATAGGTCATACACCTTCTCTGTCTCAGTTTCCTAATTTGCTTTGTCATCCTGCTGTTTCCCTCATTAATGAGTTAAATAAAACTTTGACACTTGCTCACTAAGCATTTATATGAAAATTATCAGTGAACAGTTTTGACAATTATGTTTTGACACTTAAAAATGATGTAAATTTTACTAGGGCATCTTAAGCCATGAAGAAAACTTTAACTGATCATTCAACATGTACTTTATTCTGTTCTCCAAATATATTACTCATCAACCATGTTTAGAAGCCATAAAATTATAGACTTTCACTTCAGGCAAAGTGGAGTAGCAGGAACCTAACTGACATTCCCTCTTAGGAAAAAAAAAAACAAACTAAAGAATAAATGGACAAAACATATGAAACTACAGTTTTTAGACATTGGATATCAGGCATTAGAGGACAGTGATCCCTAAAAGAGGGGAGACAACTGAAGTGAGCTGTATGATTGCTCAATCTTACTGTCTAAAGAGAGTTTCCAAGACACAATGTAGAGAGGAGGAACCCAGGCAGAGTCAGATGGTCTTCCTGAGTTGAGGAGATGGAGTTGGGAGTCCAGGGCCAAGGCAGCTATAGCTCACAAGGCAGAGTATTATAGAGAAGATAGTTGCACAGAGACAGAGCTCCAGAGATCTGAGGGGGTCCCCCTTGAATCTTCATCTAGGAACTGGTCAGTGTATACATGTAAGGAAAATACCTGGGGCCAGGGAAAAGACTAGAGGGAATAATACTTGTTGCCCACACAGAAATAGTTTCTCTTTCCAACAGCCAGAATGGAAAATCATATATTTCATGCAGCACTGGGTAGAGGCATCAGTAGTGAGGAAAAATGAACCCTAGACTAAAGGCTAACCTATTCTCACCTAAAACCAAACCAAACCTGTTGCTGTTGAGTCAGTTGCAACTCATAGCCACCCTATAGGACAGAGTAGAGTTTCCAAGTAGTGGGTGGTAGATTCAAACTGCTGACCTTTTAGTTAGCAGCAGAGCTCTTAACCACTGCACCACCAGGGCTATCACCTAGCAAAGCTTAAAAGCAAGCCTCAAAAGAATCAAACTATTTCTAAGTAACTTAAACACATCCCAGAACAAACTTAAAGACTACTTATCGGAATATAGAAATAACTAGCACTCAACAAAGTAAAAGTCATAATATCTGGCATTCAGTCAAAATTACCAGTCATACGAAGAAACAGGAAGATACCACCCACATTGAGGAGAAAACTCAATCAGTAGAAACAGACCCAGAAGTGACAGAGATGTTAGAATTCGTAGACAAGTACATTAAAACAGTTATTAAAACTATATTCCATACGTTCAAGGAGGTGGAGGAAAGATTCAGCATGTTAAGAGATATGAAACATATTTTTTAAAGACTTAGACAGAATTGCTAGAGATGAAAACTACAATGTCTAAGATAAAAAAATACACTGGGGACTTCGGCAACATGGCGCTCTAGGCAGAAGCACCACGCCGTCCCTCCACAGCAAAGATCC
>NW_004443992.1:11064818-11069452 GCF_000243295.1 Trichechus manatus latirostris | reverse complement strand
AAAAAAAAAAGAAAATACACTGGGTAGTATTAACAGAGGATAGATACTGAACATAATCACAGTAGTGACATTAAAGACATAGCAATAGAAATCATCTATAATGAAACTCCTAGAGAAAAAAAGACTGAGAAATAAACAAATAGAGCATTGGTAAACTGTGGAACAGCTTCAAGCTGTCTAATATGCAAGTAATCAGAATTGGAGTCCCTCACAAAAAAGGACCCAACTTACTGGTCTCACAGTGACTGGAGAAATCCCGAGAGTATGGCCCCTGGACACCCTTTAACTCAGTACTGAGGTCACTCCTGAGGTTCACCCTTTAGCCAAAGATTAGACAGGCCCATAAAACCAACAATAATTCCTGTAGCTCAACCATGTATACAAGACTAAATGAAATGGGCACATCAGCCTAGGGGCAAGGACGAGAAGGCAGGAGGAGACAGGAAATCTGGATGAATGGAAATGGGGAACCCAAAGTCGAGAAGGAGAGTGTTGGCATGTTGCAGGGTTGGCAACCAATGTCACAAAACAATATGTGTATTAATTGTTTAATGAGAAATTAATTTGCTCTGTAAACCTTCATCTAAAGCACAATTAAAAAAAAAAAGAATACTGGAGTCTCTGAAGGAAAGTAGGGGGTAGAAAAAAGTGTTTGAAGAAATAATTGCTTAAATTTTTCTAAGTTTGATGAAAACTATAAACCCACAAATCCAAAAAGTTCAACCACAAGAAACAAGAGGAAAACTCCATGAAGACACATCATAATCAAATTGCTGAAGACTGGAAATAAAGAGAAAATCTTCAAAGCAGTCAGAGAAGAAAAGCATAAAGTTGTGCTATTCTCCCCTAGATAGTGAAATGTCCAAATCCATACATCTTGGCCTGGGAAAACTGCAGTGGGTAGAGCTCCAAGACTTCTGGACCTAGAGAACTTAAACTTTAGTTCCCAACTAGATCTCAGAACGCAAACAGAATACCTAATGTTCACTATGAAACTTGCACAGGGGTGAAGCAAGTGACATCAGATACAAAATACAAGGGGACTCCAAAAAACTCAGAAATTAAAATAAAAAGAATTTAACATAGTATTTTAAAAATAAAAATTAATAAAAACAAATCCATGATGAACAAAGTATCAAAATTTTTAATAAAAACAAAATCCGGCTCTATACTTCTATGACTCACCTCACTCTCTTCAGTCCCATTCCTGCTCTTTAGGAATAGTCATGACAACTTTCACCTAAAGCAAAATAATAATAATAATAAAATAAATAAAGACTGAGTCTAGGGAGAAAAGAAAGAAATAGTCATGACATTCTTAGAGCAATTCATAGTCATGACATTCTTAGAGCAATTCCTTCTTATCTCTAATCTGCACTGTCCATATTAACTCCAGCTCTCTATTCATCCATGGCTCTGATTTCATTTTGGTGCCAAGACAAGAAACCTCTAAAGCCATCTCCTTCTTTGTTATTAGTTTGTATTTTCTTGATTTCCTCTCTCCTAGAATCCCAAGAAAATTCTCTCTGTCAAGTATAGATTGTATTTCTAAAATCTTTGCCTATGTTTTAGAAAGGGCTATCAAGAAATGCAAATCTCTTAACAAGGTTTTCTTAATCAAATGAATAAACGGAAACAAAGTAATTATAAAACTTTACTTTTTAGTAAAAAGTCGAGTTTCTTGTCAAGAGAAAAAGATGTGCAATTGACGGAGTTTTTTTTTTTTCGGGGGGCGGGGGGGCATTGTGTTGCTACGGCTGCAAGTTTGCATTGGCGTTTTCACCAGGAAATGGTGTGGTCTGAACATTCCTCCCATTTTTCATATCTGCCCACATGTTATGGACAGGGATATGGTAACCTGGCTTCTAGCCCAAGCCTCCTCCACTGCCCCAGTGCATGCATATTTTCCAGCCCTTCTCAGCAAATCTGAACTCCTCCGAGATGTGATGAAGTTAAGCCCTGGCTCCTGCCCAGAATACATGCTGTCAAACCACAGAACACTGATCAGCTTCATTTGTGAGGCTCAATAACCTTAACCTCTTTGGCATGATATACGTACATGAGATCACTATGAGATAATTCATTGATTTTAATAATGAGGCTGTTTTAAAAAATGCATTCAGAAATATTTTTAATCACTAAAGAAGATATACAGCTTGAAATTCTGGGTGTTCTTCTTAAAGAAATTCTTACAAAATATTTTTGCAAACTAAAAATGACCTCTCGATGACTTTTTTCTTTTAAGTTTTACATACCCATATGCCTTTTTTCTCTTTCTCTCCCCTCCCGCTTGTTTCCTTTCCTCCCCTTACCAATTTTTCTTGTAACATTTACACTCATCATTCAAGCTTGTTTCTCTGAAATCTGATGATAGGAATGTCTCCTAAGAAGTACAGAGGCAGCAGGCAAAGTATTCTCGGTATTGTGCCTCCTGGGGACTGCACGGTGGCAGCAACTGAAGCTGGTTGTGCCTCACTTTGGAAAGAACTGCTAACCATTGCCTTAGTTCAGGCCCTAAATATTTTGAACGAGTCTCTGTTTCTGTACCTCCTTTCCAATTTCTCTCCATACTGCAAAGTGAGTGATCTTCTTAAACTGTGATTCCAGTGCACTGTGCCTCTGCTTCAAATCCTTCTATGGTTTCCCATTGTCAATAAGATAATGTCCAAACTCCTTAAAATAGCATTTGAAGCCCTTCATGATCTAGATCTTATGTCCCACTCTGATCTCATCTCTCTGTGTTCATGTCTCTCCCCATCCCTGCCAACAAGCACACACACTCCTTAACCCAGCCACACCAAACTCCATATCATTCCCCGTTCTCCTAATGCACCATGTTTTCTTATGCCACCTTCCTTTGCACATAAGACTTTCTCAGCCTAGAACCCCCTTTCTTCCTTCTCCCCCAATCCAAAGCCAAAGGCAAAAGTATAATAATAGTTTCAAGGATAATCTTTTATCTTTGCAGAATGCACGTAGCCCTCTGTCTTATACCTTCCATTGTCTCTGATCTTTGTAGCCAAGAATATTTACAGCTATTCTATGAACTGGAATTCTCTCCAGCTGTGGTTTCATGATGACATCAGAAGCCAGTAGAAAACTCAATACTTGAGTCAGTGAGCCACGTGTTTGAAAATATTCTAATGCTTAGCATTGTGTAGCTCTGACCTAACAAGAAATGAGTAACGAATGGGTCTTTGGGTTACCATCCTCTGAAATCTCTGAGTACTTTCAAAGACATCCTCGCATTCACCAGACCTCTCCCAGTGGCCACAGTGGTATCACTCAGCATCGTGGTGCTCTGCACAAGATGCTTTTTATGCACAATAGAAGCACACATTCTGATTGTCTGAGCCATGGGTAGGTATGTGATGGTTTTAATGTTTCCTGATACATGGTCCATGGCTTCCCTGGACACACTGGAGCAGTGACTGCCAGGCTGATGCAGTGAAAAATCGCAAGACTACAGGTGACGAAACATGAGTTCAAATCCCTGCTCTATACCTCTGCCTCTACTGCGTTTCAACGATCTCACCTGTGAAACTAGTGCTTCAGAGAGGACCCAGACTAAGGCAGCCGTCAGTCCTGGTGAACTGTGTATAACTGTGACACTCAGGAATTACTGTGGTGCTTTGCTTCACCACGATTTTCTGGGTTTTAACCAAATCTGGATATAGTCAGTGGGAGTATGTAGCACTCATGTGTGTTCCAGCATGAAAGGGATGTGGCGAGGGTATTAAGAAGCGTTGTTCTAAAATACTATGATGTCTAACACAGAAAAAAGAGCTGTCAGTACATGGACTTGAAAACAAAGCAGGAAGTCTCCCTATGTCACAATCCCTGTGCTCCCTAAGCCAGATTTTATAACCAGAAGAGGAGTCTCCCTTGCACTAAGTTCATCCTGCAATCAACTAGAATGACGTTTGAGAACCTCAGATAATTACCACAGGGCCATAATAATGATGATTATGATGCTGAGAACAACAGAAATAAGAGTTACCGTTACTGACCGCTGGCCACGCTAGGCACTTTGCATGTCTTATCTGCAGGAGTCCTCACAATAATCACTTAAAGCTGAGACTACTCTACCTAATGAGAATTACCACCTGATGGGGACATGCATCTGACTTGATCCTTTATCGGGTGCCAGAGGCCATGGTGTTCGTCTAATTCAAATCGGAGTTTACATAAAGTGCACGTGCATATCCAGACTTCCAAATGCTCTTTTGACTATATAAAATCTAATCTGCGGCATTCTTCCATCTGGAGACGCTTGCTGCTATTCTGAGTGGTCATGAGATGCATTAGCCACTGGGACACATGGTTACTGTTACCAGGTGCTCACAGAAAAACTTGAACCTAGCAGTTTCTCTCAAGAAGCCTAGAGAAAAATTCTGGAAGGATGTGCCTCCTTTCACACTGAAATCCATATCATTGCCTCCCGTGCAGGTAAGGGTGGCTCACCTACCAGCAAGAAGCCTTTCAGCTGCTACTGGGCAAGAGGGATAACCTGTCTAAGTGGCAGGGTTAGTGAAATATAGGTCACCCTAGGCAATTAAGGGGAGCCCTGATGGTGCAGTGGTTAAGCGTTCAGCTGATAACCAAAAGGTCGGCAGTCTGAATCCACCAGCCAC
>NW_004443992.1:11050460-11064718 GCF_000243295.1 Trichechus manatus latirostris | reverse complement strand
ACAACAAAATTAGTTTAAAAACCGTCGACTGGAATAAAACATACAGTTTTCTACACTTTTAATTGTAAATTGCATCTAACACCATGTGGCACCAATTCCTTCTCACTAGAATAGTTGTGAATCCCTTTGCCAAGAGTGGTTAACGATAACAACATGTTCTAATTCTGCGTACCTCTTGTGGCCTAGGACGGGGCAGTGTTTTGTTCTGTGGTACACAGGGTCACTATGAGTCGGAACTGACTCGATGGCACCTTACAACAAGAACAATTACGTGCCACATGGGAGAAAGATGTGGCAGTCTGCTCCTGTAAAGATTGTTGTTGCTGTTAGGTGCCGTCAAGTCGGTTCCAACTCATAGCGACCCTGTGCACCACAGAACAAAACACTGCCCTGTCCTGCAGCACGCTCACAATCGTTGTATTTGAGCCCATTGTTGCAGCCACTGTGTCAATCCATCTGGTTGAGGGTCTTCCTCTTTTTTGCTGACCTTGTACTTTACCAAGCATGATGTCCTTCTCCAGGGACTGATCCCTCCTAAAACATGTCCAAAGCATGTAAGACGTAGTCTCACCATCCTTGCTTCTAAGGAACACTCCGGTTGTACTTCTTCCAAGACACCTGTAAAGATTGCAGCCTAGGAAACCCTATGGGGCAGTTCTACCCTGTCCTGTAGGGTCACTATGAGTTAGCATCAATTCTACGGCAACTGCTTTTTTGTTGTTGCTGTTTGTTTTTGTCTTTTATGTGCCAAGAGATCTCTGGGTGGCGCAGTTTGTGCTGGACTTATAAAGTTTGGCAGTTTAAACTTACTCAGAGGTGCCATGGAAGAAAGGCCTCATGATCTGCTTCTGTAAAGGTTACTGCCAAGAAAACCCTATGGAGCAGTTCTAATCTGTAACACATGGGGTGGCCATGAGTCAGAAGCAAATGGATGGCAATTTTTTTTTTAAATTATGTGCTATGGAGTCCCTAGGTGGTAGGTATAAATGGTTAGCACGCTTGCTGCAAACCAAAAGGTTGGTAGTTTGAGTCAAACCAGAGGTGCCTCTGGAGAACAGCCTGCCAATCTACTTCTGAAAATCAGCTGTTGAAAACCCTATGGAGTATAGTTCTACTCTGACACACACGGAGTCGCCATAAGTCAGAATCAACTCAACAGCAACTGGTCTGGCTTTTTTGTTGTTGATAATTATGGGCCATATTCATTATCCTTAGCCTTCAGATATACCCTGTAAGTAAGTAGTGCCCTATGTTATCCTAATTGTACAGGTACAGAAACTGTGGTTCAGAAAGGTTAACTTGCCTAACTCAGTATATGTTATTTGAATGAATCAACATTGTATGTGTGAATTAATGAGAATCAGTGAATGAAATTAACTTTATTAAGTGAAAAGGCAAGTGGTACTGTTCTAGATCTGTTCTAATAATGTTTCTGCTTTTGTCCTATTAGTTCTGAAATATCCTCTGATTTTTTTTTATTTTTTTATTTTTATTTTTTTGGCCTCCTGTCAATGCTTCATGCGAGGCTGGCCTTTTCCTGATAGTCGAACTAAAATACTAATTTCAGAGCAATCTCTTTTTTTTTTTGTCTGCAGTATCTCATAGTTCCATTTTTTCAATACAGAGATTTTTTAATCTAATTAAAGAGAATTTACCAACAATGTCGGCATTTCTGCCACTATTTGGTTTTTCACATATCTATAATGATGCCAGAAGTGATGGAAGAATTACTCTAATAATACCCTCCACAAAATGCTTATACGTGCTTTTTGTCAAAATGAACTTTTGCATTTAAATTAAAAATGGCATTATTTAAAGTTTCTTTTATCCATTATAAAAATATTATAAACTCATTACAGAAACTCTGACAAAACAGAAAAAAAAAGGACTATTTATAAACATGCAAAACCCCGTTTTTGAAACATAACCATTGTTAGCATCCTGATACATTGTATTTCCTTTCTGTCTTCTTTCTATGAATAGGTGTTGTTTTGTTTTTAAATGGGGGGCCGTATTATCATGCATATTTCCTATAATGCATCTTTGTTTCTCTAAACCTTTAATCTTGGAAAAGTTTTTGGTTATCCTATGGTCTTTATAAACATTATTTTTAGTGACAACACAAAAAAATTAGTGCAGTATTAGTTATTTTAGCTAATTTAGGAAATAATCTATATGTCTAACAATTGGAGAAGAGTTAAATATATCTACTGGAAGGTATCTGTTGTTGTTAGTTGCCATCAAGTCGGTTCTCACTCTTGGAGACCCCATTAGTGCAAAGTATTTTCCAAATTTAGGTTTATTTCCTTAGGATGCAGATTTAATGGGGCAAAGAATAAGAACACGCTTTAGGTTTTCGTCATACATTGCTAAATCACTTTACAGCTTATGACAATTTTCTCTCCTGCTAGCAATTAATGAGAATGTCTATTTCACTGGAAATTCACCAAACATTGGATACCATTACATGATTATCAAATTAACAGATATTTTTAAATGAAATTTCATGAGTGGAAGAATTCTATAAACCTCTGGAGCAAAATATAAGAAGAAAAAATTATCTTTAAATTTGTCTAAGTAAAAAAACTCACAGTGACTATATATATTTATATATATATATATGCATATATACATATGTATATATATTTATGGAGCCCCTGTGGTGCAGTGGTTAAGCGTTCCGCTGCTAACCAAAAGGTCAGCAGTTCGAATCCACCAGCTGCTCCTTGGAAACCCTACGGGGCAGTTCTCCTGTGTCCTATAGGGTCGCTAGGAGTCGGAATCGACGCGATGGCAACGGGTTTGGTTTTTTGAGAGAGATATATATGCATAAACATACGTATGCATGTATCTATATAGCTATATTCCTATAGTTTTATCTTATCATATATCATGTCTTTTTGCCTATTAAGGAGCCCTAATTGCATAGTGTTAAGCGCTCAGCTGCTAACCAAAAGGCAGGAGGTTCAAACCCACCAGCTGCTCTCTGGGAGAAAGATGTGGCAGTCTGCTTCCGTAAAGATTACAGCCTTGGAAACCCTATAGGACAGTAAAAAAGCCATTCGTTTCCTCACTAATATTTTGCTGATTGACTATTTCATGTTCACAACTGCTCAAACACCCTGCTTTGTGTATGAGAGAGAAGATGGCAGATATTAAGACCATTTCTGATTGAGTTCATTAGAATGTAATCAATAACGTTATAATCAGCATATCATTTAGCACAAACTTGGTTGATTAGTTAGGATTAGGTTTGGCAGCATGCAAATAGTCCCACAATAATATGGCTTAAATAAAACAGCTGGTTATTTTCTATGTGTGGAAATAAGAGGTCTTAGGCAGATATGGTCCTGCTCTACGGCATCACAAACCCAGATCCTTTCATCTCTTTGCTCTTTATCCCTAGAGTTCTATTCTTGTCTACATCTTCCTAGATGGCTTGTCATTCCATCAACGTTCCAGCCAGCAGGAAGGGTGAAGGGGGGAAGAAGGGCCTGTTCCTTTGAGACAAGTTTACAAATTACTTCTACTCACATCTTATTAGCCATAACTTAGTCATATGGCTGTACTTCACTGCCTTTATTCTAGGTAGCCCTGTATGCGACTAAAAATTCTCTTGATATGGAAGAAGGGGAGAGTACGTATTGATACCACAGAGGTCTCTTAACTGTTGGTGAGTAAAATCAACTTCCTATGGAAAACATAACTTTCTATGTCAGCAGTTTTCCTCATCAAACATTCTATAAATGTAATATTTTATAATAAACATTCACACCCTCAAGATTATAAGTCTTTGAAACTATTAAAACAACTCTGTCAATATTTTAAGAAAATTCTTTGCTCTTTTTATTAAAGTGCCATATTAAAGAGCCCTAGACAGAAACTCAACATAATGCTAAGAAACAGAACAGGGATTCATTTAAACTGAATTTTATGGTAACTGGTATGTAAATATTTCTAACCTACTTTCTTATCTTTCAAAACAAGGTGTTAAAAAGCCAGCTCAGGGTTTTGTATTTCCAGAGCACATGTATCAAGAGTTACTCATTATTTCAAGGTTCCTGCTACTAAAAATTTCCAATTTCTGATTTCGACTTAATTTTGATCAAGGCTGAATTAATAAATTTGGGTCTTATAATTTTTGTAGTGCTACAATCATCAGCTTTTCTGTGTGCTGGAGTTTACCCTAAATTGTTCTTTAGAAACATCTAGAACATCTGCTGACCATCTAGAAGCTCTCTGTCTGTATTAACGCACAGCATATGATTGGAGAAGGGAACATGATTGTCTATTTAGATATAGATCCTCAGTGGGTTTTTCAGGTTCCTCACTGCCTTACGGGCAAATGGCCAGCATAAAATATCTTCACTTATCCTAGTGTATAACCTAGAATTCACTGCTGTTCAAGAAATAATATTTGTGAAGGATTTCTTAATTGCACTGGATACTCTAAAAATTCATCTTGAAATTATATTAAAAAATAAAAACCAAAAAACCAAACCCATCGCCGTTGAGTCCATTCTGACTCATAGCAACGCTGTAGGATAGAGTAGAACTGCTCTATAGGGTTTCCAAAGCTGTAAACCAACAGAGCGGCTAGTGGGTCCACACAGCCAACCTTTTGGTTAGCAGCCAGGCTCTTAACCACTGTGTCACCAGGGATCCTTAAAATTATATTAGACTATCAGAAATGTATGTTTTGCCCCCCTCATAGAATTAATTTCACTGATGTGAGGTTTGACATTGTGCCATAGCCAGATATTAAAGTATAAAGAATGGTTCTATGAAGCTTGTTATTGTACTTACAGTAAAGATGTTAAGTATGGTGTCAAAGACATTATTCACTTGCCCTATGATTCATAAAAAATCATTACTGTCCTCAAGTGCCCTTAAACTAGGGCTACAGGGCAATTGTCAGGATAATTAATTTTAGGATTGCCTACAGGACAGCTGGGCTATCTAGCCCCACCCCTCTTTTACCGTATGTAGAACACTTAGGAATCATAGCATAAAACCCAGAACATCACTCCCTAAACAAACTTTCAACATTACCTCTGTAGAAAGAGCTCCAAATGTGTTGAGGAGGAAAACCTTTATTTAATATTCAAGGCAACTTTCCTATCTGTGAGGTTTACAAATAATATTACCCACAGAATTAGGTGTTTATCCTTGGTTCCTGAGGTTCCTTGTATCCTTGTTTCCTTTCCTCCATGGTTGAAGTGTCTTTACTGAGGCTTCCAGACCATACCTGAGGGTTTATGCTAATGAAGTACCTCTTAGGTAGAGGCTAGCCAAGCTAGAAAGACCTACCACATGATATCAGTCAACCTCAGGGGAGGGAGGCATGATTAAATCAGTCATGACTACGTAAACAGGCTCCAATAAAGGCTCTGGACACAGAAGCTCCAAGGGCTTCCTGGTTGGTGAAAGACATTGATGCATGTGGGAGGATGGCATATCCTTTTTTTTGGGACTTGGAAGTTTTACATCGGGGACCCTCCCAGACTTTGCCTAGGCATCTTTTCATACGTATCCTTCTTGCTGTGATAAAACCGTGGTCACAAGTGTAGCATTTTCCTGAGTTTTGTGAGTTGCTCTAGGAAATTATCAAACCCAAGGGAGTAGTGGGAGCCAGCAGGTCAGAAGTGAGGGGGTTAAGGTTAGGGGAGATGAGCTTATGGCTGGTATCCTGAGGCGGTAGAGAGAACCCCTAAGTTTGCAGCCATCAGATCAGAAGTGAGGGTGTCATGGGGACCCTCCCCACCCTCAGTCTTTGAACTGGTGCCTAAAGTCTTGGGCAGACTTGGCAGTCCAGAGGACTTGTCCTTGAACTTATGAGGTTAGAGTCAGAGGAAGAAGTACTGCCTGTGCAGTTGAGTTGGAACTGAATTGAATAGATTTGAATTGGAATTGAAATCTTCAATTTAGTTGGTGTCAGAGAAGTGGAATAGATTGCATCGATTCAATCCTTACAGAAGGCTTCTTGAAAGAACTGAATTTTGGGCTGTTCTTGAAGGATATGAATTGCCAGAGTGGTGCGGGAAAGGCATTCCTGGTGGAAAGTACGCACAGCAAAGACACTCCTCCATTCCATTGCTGTCGAGTCGATTCCGACTCATAGTGACCCTAAAGGACAGAGTAGAACTGCCCCATAGTTTCCAAGGAGCGGCTGGTGGATTTGAACTGCCAACCTTTTGGTTAGCAGCCAAGCTCTTAAACACTGCGTCACCAGGGCTCCAGAGGGGGGAGTTTAAGTCCTGTGTGTGGACAGCAAATGAATTGGCTTGACTAGAGCAGAAGGACTCTAATGAAGAATGTAAAAACCTAGATTCCTTATTGGAAGGGGTCATGGCTTGCACTTCCATATGACCTAGCACAGGACATTTTAAGAGTAGACGATAAATAAATGCTAATTGAGTGGTTGATTCAACCTGACTCCAATACAACATGTATTTTATCCAGCACTTACTTTAATAAGAAATGAAACTAAAAAGCCATGAGGGGGTTGATGTGGTGAATCATCATGTGGGGAAATAATTGTTGGCCATCAATTCTGAGAAAGTAGGGAACTGAAACTATACTAAAAAATCTGAACAAACTCTTACTGGTATTTCTGTTTGTTTTGGTCTGGCAAGTAAAGGCCAGGAGATACACAGAGAAATTCCCCCAAAATCTGAATCAGAAAGATAGGGGTGACTTCAGTCAAGAAAACCTTCTCCTTTTCTACTTTTTCAGTTCTTTGGTCTGCTTAAGCAATTTGCTTATCTCTCCTTTCCACAAGCTACTTTCCTACATGGCAGAGGAGGGTGATAAGGGCACACCCAAAATTTTAACTGGCTCATGGAAAACCTCCTCTTTTCCTTACTAAATCCAGGAGTTAATCTATGGTCATAAAATAACCAGCAATGTATTTATCAATAACTTTTAGTTTAAATATGAACATCTTTAGATTTTTGTCATCTGTCTCTGTTGCTCTGCATCAGATAGGGTTTTTGAAGGCAGCTTCAATCTGGAATCATAAATGAGTGACAATTGCTTTGGTTGTAGAAGTCCATTTGGATGCTTGCTTTCCTGAAAAACACACAATTAAGATTATCAGTTTGGATACTTGGTCCACAGTGTTCAATACAGATTTAAAATCACACCGCATGACTAGTTTCATGGCCTACAGAGAGCCTTTACCTAGGTTTTCCTTTCCTGACATAAACGTAGAACTTTGGTGTTGTAATATAATACGGAAACATCCCCCAAAAAATCAGCCTTCGAGCTTCTCCAAACTGCTAGTCTAGCTTTAAGATTCAACTATTTCCCCTCCAATACACGGCAGGGTACAATGAATTGTCATGGGATTTTCCATACTAAGAAAAAATTCAAAATTACAGATTGAAAGCTTCTATTGAAACAAATGCATTATGTCACTTGAAATAAGAGCATCTGCAAATGCTTTACAGAATAATTTTCTTTGTTCAGCAGAGGAAGGCCGGATGATGCAATACCTAGCTTCCAGCTGTGCTTTCCACCACTGGTAATTCAGCCTCTTTTAGTGTCTTTTGAAAGACTCCTGGCCACTTACTGTGCAATTTTGATGATGTACTTAAACTCAGCTCTTCATCTCATCACTTAGGAGGAAGAGGGAACAGAAATTGTATGAGAATGCATGTGTGTCCACAAAGCAACAGAAACATGGTTATCTTCCTCTTGGGCGCTATTTTTTAAACACAAACAGTGCAAAAGGAAGAGAGAACACAGTCAAGAGACCTTGGGGGATTCAGGAAGAAGGAAATCCTTCCACAGGATGAAGTTATGCATCCTATAGAAAGACATAAACAGCCATTAAAGCTGGATATTGTTATATTTCTCCAAAGTTTTACATTTTCCAAGCTTTTGAAACCGTTAATCATTTTATTCTGCCAAAATAGATGAGCTAATAATTTGGCTGGCTGCTTTTAGGAGGTTAAAAGGCAAGCAGAGAAAAGTCCCCTAAGTAAAACATAACCAAAATATTTTAGTTGATTTGAACATATTTTTAGCAATTGGAATTGATAATATTATCAGGGCCAAATGTTAAACAACAAATAACCAAAACAAGAGTGTTGAGTTGAAACAGCTGTTTAAGTCCGCCATTTAATGAAGGGAAAAATCTGTCCAATTAATTGTTTCATGTTGTGAAGAGAAAGCAAAGGTCTGATAAGATTTTTAACTTTTTAACTTGATATGGGAGCAGTATCGTATACAGATTGCCATTGCCCAGTCTTTGATTGGTCCGAAGCCAGAGGACTGGACTTTTCCTTACTTTCTACAACATTCCCCCAGGATTGATGTGCTATGCTCTGGTGTGATGAGGGGAAAAAATAAGAGTCACTGTTCGGAAATCTCCTGTGTGGACCTTCAAATGTTTCATGTTGTACCACCATTGTCGGGATGCGTCTTTGAATAAGACTCTCAGAAGCAGTCATGATTTTTCCCTCTCCAACCCTTGCTTTCTGACCTGTACCACCCTTGGAATAAGGGTATACATCGACACAAAGCGCAAAAGTTAACCACTCTTTGACCCAAGTAGCCATGTGGGTTTTTGTTTGTGTTGTTTCTCTTTTAAAAACCTGGACACAATCTGTGGTGATCACAATGGGGAAATTTGAAGGAGCTCTCTGATCCTACCCTCGACTTCCCTGTCCGTCACTCGTATGTCCCTCCACCCCCACAAAGTGAGTTCATGATGACCACTGGCATGTTTAGAAGATTTCCCAGATGCTCAAAGAATTTCAAAGCATGAATTCTTTTCATAGGGACACAGGCTATGAACTTCTAACTGTGAGCAACAGAAAAAAAATGGAACCATCTAAGGATACACTTAACATTCTTGGGACTCTGGACATACCACTAAGCTCACATAATTCTGTAACTAGAATGACGTAATAGCCTTTTTCTCTAAGCAATTCATAACAGATACTTTAAATAGACATCTAATGTAACGTGTCATGAAGAAAAGTACTACTTGTGGCTCCTTGGTTCTTTAAATGAATCACTTTAGGCAAAGCCCTTAGCACAGTGTCTGGCCCACAAGACTTTGAAATCTTTCACTTCCAGATGAGCTTCAACTCCAGATGTGCTCTGAATGCTTCCAACTAATTTCCCACCCATTGTAAAGAGATTTGAATTAGCACCCAACAAAACCCACTTATGTCATCCCATCCTTATTTCTCAAATTTGGGCCCACAGACAACTTCCATCACAAATGCTTGGTGGGGGTAGGGTTGAAAATGCATATTTCTGGGTTCTACTCCAGGCCTTGTGAATCCAAAGCTCTGGGAAAAGGGCCTAAGAATCCATATTTTTATCACAATCCGAAGATGATTCACTAAAGCTTGAGAATCTCTGATATAGAGCTTCACAGTTCTATCCCTCTATTAACTTACCCAAAAAACCAAACCCACTGCCATCAAGTCAGTTCCTACTCATAGAGACCCTACAGGACAGAGTAGAACTGCCCCAAAGGGTTTCCAAGGAGCAACTGGTGGATTCGAACTGCCGATCTTTTTGATTAGCAGCCAAGTTCTTAACCACTGTGTTACCAGGGCTCCTCTATTAACTTAGCTCCTACAAAAAAAGATTTTTTTGCACCATGTCAATTCAGTCTGTTGCAAAAATGACTTCACTGTTACTTCTTAAAGTTATGACCTCCGTCTTTATGGATGGCTAATTCAAGAGCCATCTGAGGGTTTGTTTCAGTATCTTTTATACTACTGAAGTTAAAGATTGTGTTCACACCATCCATCTTTGTGTTTTATAGAAAGACCCATACCATTCTTTCCTGATTTCAGTTAGTTGCAGAGGGAAAAAAAATCTATCTGCTGAGGGGTTCATGTGCCTTCTGTTGTCAGGAAATAGAAAATAAACTTTGTGTTTCTCATGTAGCTTTAGCAACTGGAAATCTTATAGCAATTTGTCTTGCCCAAGTGTAGCAATCTTTTCAACTCTGTGGCCTAAATAAATTTACTCTTTCTCCTCCTTTTAGGTAAACTCTGCTTTTTTAAATTTATTTTTTTACATTTAAATGATGTATTGTACAATTGTGGTCTTTGTTGACCTCTTGAACCACTTTAGATGGGGTATGAATTTTTACAAATAGAGGGTGTACGTTTCCTGCAGTGTCTAATTCTTGGCATGAGAAGTTCCTGAATGGTCACTTGAATCAAGATTAAAAACTTGCTTGTTACAAGACGCAGGACTAGTAATGCTGGATTCTGTCTGATTGAATCTCTTAATTGGGTTGGATCTGGGTCCCATTGTATTTGTTTTACACACCTACTTTTACCAATGCAAGCCAGAGACGGGGAGTTATGATGCATTTGAAATGCTTTCAGAATCCATTTTCCTTTTGCAGGCTATGAATTGCGGAAGCAACACAGCGTCTCCATGACAACCTGACAAAATTATGAAGGCTGGCAGAGCCTGCTTCTATGTGACAGTGTGAATTAAACAAATCACTACAGCCAGCACGAGGCGAGGATTTGCATCTCCAACCCCTGTAGGGGGAGATGTTGAGCACCCAACTAAAACCCAGCAATATTTCTGGTACTGTGAATCAGGATTTTCTTTGGTAGTTGCCAAATCCTTATGCATAGAAAATAGCACCATGGGTCATTTTCATCCCCAAAAGTTGCTAATGCTGTTCATCACAATGGCAGCCACACACTATAGCAAAGTTTTGATTGGACCAGCATGAATTTTGCTTAATTGTACTTTGCTATATGATTTCTCTGCCTTGCTCAGCACTCTCCAACATGAACACACTGGTTACTTATCAGAACCTCTGAATATTCCCACAAGTGTCTTTATGCATTCCCATCAAGAAACAGCTTCCATCTCTGCCCAATTCAGATACAACAAAGAAAACCTGTTTGAGACATCCCTGCTGAATCATTATCTACACTACCTGACACAAAATTCTCTAAGGACATATAGCATAGGATTTAAGTGCACAGGCTTTGAACTCAGAAAGACCAGGATTCAAATCCTGGCTTTTCCCCTTACCATCTGTGTGTCATTGTGCAAGTTACTTAACCTCTCTGAGACTTGGTTTTCTTCTCTGCAAAACACGTGATATTAATAGTACTACCTCAAGAGTGCCTGTTAAGATTATATGATTTAAGTGTTTAGCACATAATAAACATTTAACAAATTAAATTATTTATTAGTACTTACAGGAATCTATTCTGGGATGAACATCTCTATTGATGGTAAGCTCTTTCTTATACCAAGCAGATTAAAAATTGTCTCACAATAACATCACTCCTTGTTTTTGTTCTGCCCTCAGAAGCTACCCAAAATAGGTATATTCCTTCCTCCACACAATAGCACTTTGAATGTTTGAGGAAGTTACACATGTTCTCTTCAGAACAACTACCATTCTCCCAGTTTGACTATCTCTAATTCCTTCAACTGTTGTCCACATGACTTTGAATCCATCACCATCTTTGGCAAACTGTCTAGGTGATTACCAATCCCCTTTCCTCTTCTTGGGCATACAGGAACACCACATTCCCCAACTTCCCTAGCAGTTAGGTTGGGTCGATGTGACTGGTTCTGGCCAATGGAACGTAGGTCATACTATGTCCCATGAGATCTTCCTTGTTCTGTTTCTATCATTGGTCTGCTTAATACACAGGATCCAGTGGAGGACTCCAAGGTGACCCTTCGAGACACAGGAGATGGAAGAAGCTAGACTCCCTGAATCATTACATAAAGGCTACCTGTTCAGACTGTGACGTGAGCAAAAAATACACCTTTATTACATTAAACCATTAAGACTTGAAGGCTTGTTCGTTAATGCCATATACCCTAGCCTAACACGGAATATATTTTTGCAGTTGCCCTTCTTTGCACATACACCAGCTTGTCAATGGCCCTCTCAGAAGACAATACCCAGAAGTGAATATAGTTTTTCAAATGTGACCTGGCCATGTTGGAATAAAACTGAAAAACTACCTCCTTTTGTTTTTTTCAGAGTATCATATTTCTATCACTGCTGTCCAAAGTTGCATTATGCTTAGCAACCACATTAGACTTACACAGTTCACGCAAGTTAAACTTGTAGTTAACTAAAAATGCTGAGGTATTTTTCAAGCCAACTACTGTTAAGTTGGGTGTGGCACAGTTAGTGTTCACCAAACACCCATTTCCTCCCCTATAGTTTCCAGCCTCCCTTGCAGTTTGGTTGGGACTATGTGTATATTTCTAGAAGTAGAAGTAACCACGTGTGTCACTTCTGGACTGATGCAGCTAAAACCCAGTGTTCCTCTCAATCCTCGCTTCTTCTGCTGCAGTGACTTTGAAGAACACATTCTAGATGAAAGTAGACTTCCATCCTGCATCATACTTTGCATAAATGAGAAATAAGCCCTTACAGTGTTAAGATAATAATATTTTAGAGTTTGTCTGTTGTGGCATCTAACATTAATTATCCTGATTCCCCAATCTTGTGCTTGTATAATTCATTTGTTTATACCTTGATTTAAAACTGTGTATTTACTTCTATTAATTTTCTAAAACTATTTTCATGAGTTCTATGCCTACAAAAAAGTACCATATCATAAGTGAAACACAATGAATTTTCACATACTGAATGCACAAGTGCAACTAACACCTAGATCAAAAAAGAGAACATTACCAGACCTCAGAAAGCCCCTCGTGCCCCCTTCCAGCCACTACATGCCCAAGAGGAATCACTATCCTGACTGCTAACAGCAGAGATTAATTTTTGCCTGCATTTGTATTTTATATAAATGGAATCATACAGTATGTACTCTTTTTACCTATTATTATGTTTGTGTGATTCATCCACGTTGTTCTTTATGGTTGTTGTTGGTTCATTCTCATTGCTGTATAATATTCCATTATATAAATATATTGCCTCTTCATTCTCTTAATGGCATTTTTTACTTAAAAAAAATAAGTTTTTAATTTTAATATTGTTCAATTTATAAATGTTTTTCCTCATAATTAGCACATTCTGTGTCCTGTTTAAGAAACTTTTGCCTACTCCAAGATCATGGAGTTGTTCTACATTTTCTTTTAAAAGCTTTACTCTTTTATCTTTCAAACTTAGAGTGACAGCTCATCTAGAATTAAATTTTTGGCTATGGCATGAGGCAGGGGTCAAAACATAAATGTTTCCATTTGGAGATCCAGTTGAATCAAGACCACTTATTGAAGAAATTTTCCTTTCCCCCATTGCATTGAGTGACTTTGTAATAAATCAGGTAATTTTATATGTGGAATCTGTTTCTAAACTTTGTATTCTTTTTTTTTTTTTTGTCAGCTTACCTGTTTTTACCAATACTACAGTGCTTTAAGTAATATCAGACTTGACATATTTGGTGGTATACATCCTCCAACTTTGTTCTTCTGCTTCTAAACTGCCTTTGCTATTCTTGACTCTTTGCATTTCCATATATAGTTTAGAACCATCTGGACAATCTCCACAAAATAATCTGTAGTGCTTTGACTGGAATTTTGTTGAATCCATGGAATAATTTGTGTAGAACTGACCTCTTTACAACACTGAGTCTCTCCATCCATGAGCCTGCCTATTGCTCCACTTGTTTAAACCAAAAACCAAAACCAAAACCAAACCGGTTGCCATCAAGTTGATTCCGACTCATAGTGACCCTACAGGAGCCCTGCTGGTGCAGTGGTTAAGAGCTTGGCTACTAACCAAAAGGTCAGTTGTTTGAATCCACCAGACACTCCTTGAAAACCCTATGGGGCAAGACTACTCTGTCCTATAGGGTGACTATGAGTCAGCCACTTGTTTAGGTAGTCTTTAATTTCTCTTAATAATGATTTGTGGTGTTTAGGGTAAAAGTCTTACACATCTTTTGTTAAATTTATTCCTAGGTACTTAATGTTTTTTGATGCTATTATAAAGCCATCTTTTTTTTAACTTTGTTCTTTGTTGTTAGTGTATCAAAATACAATTGATTTTTGTATATATGCCTTGTATCCAGAGACCTTGCTAAATTTACATATTAATATAATTTGTAGATTCTTTTAGACTTTCTACACATATAATCACGTCATGTGTGAATAATGGCATTTTATTTCTTCCTTTCCGATCCTTATGCTTTTCTCTATTGCATTTTATCTTTCAGTTTTAAGCCCTAAATTCCAACTGGTTGAAGTAATTTCAAATCATAATTCTATATTCCAGCATATTATCTGCTTCCCCAGCCACTTATCACATTTGTGGATGATAA
>NW_004443992.1:11049014-11050231 GCF_000243295.1 Trichechus manatus latirostris | reverse complement strand
GTAAAGTTTACTTATTCCTTTCTCTTAATGAACCTTGCTGGCTTCTGGTACATTGGTAATGACCACTGTATTTTCTAAGTAAACATGTATGTCTATTTAATAACTCATTCTGGTATTTTGCTGGGAGCCTACGCTTTCTTGGGTATTAATTTTCCTTTTTTAATATATCTTTCACTGTATTTTTGGTGAAAGTTTACACAGCAAATCAGGTTCATATTTAACCATTTCTGTGCATATTGTTCAGTGACACTGGTTACATTTTTCACAATGTACCAATATTCTCATTATTTCCATTCTGATTGTTCTGTTTCTATTAATCTAGCTTCTCTGCCCACCTCCCTTACCTTCTCATCTTTGATTTATGGTAAATATTGGCCATTTGGTCTCATAAAGATGATTATGTAAAGGAGCACAGTACTCATGGAAATATTGTTTATTTTATGAGCCAATCTATCATTTAGTTGAAAGGTGACCTCCAGGAGTGGGTTCAGTTCCAAGTTTAAAGGGTATCTCAGGGCAATAGTCTTGGGGGATCGTCTAGTCTCTACTGGTCCAGTAAGTCTGCACTTTTTTAGGAATCTGAGGTTTGTTATACATTTTTCTGCCGTTCTATCTGGGACCATCCTTGTGTTCCTGGTCAGAATGATTGTTGGTAGTATCCAGGCACCACCTAGTTCTTCTGGTCTCAGGATAGATGAGGCCTGAATGTTAATTTTCTGAAGCCACTTTTCTCTCCATTTTTGGAAACTGGAGGACCAGAACTGATAATCTTCAGTTTCCTGTCATGCCTCCTTGACGCCACAATTTTTAAGAAATAATAGACAGTAATTCTCAGACTGCTAATGCCAGTGATTTTCCTTCAATAGATTACAATCTACCTGTGCCTAAAAACTTAGAAGTCTTTAAGGCAGCAATGAAATTTCTTACTATATCCTCACTTAGCGTATCAGTCAGTGTCTTGGTAAGACACAGAATCCTTCTCATCTCCAGAGGGTTAAAATGAAGAGACTTTAATAAAAGGTGAAATGTGGGTAGAGTTAAACAAACAGGGGATGATGAACCATGTAGAGACCATGGGAAGCCATTACCACCCTGAATCAGTCAGGGTACCAGCAATAAATAGATGACACACTTAAACTGGGTAATTAGGGAAGGGACCCGGTATGAAGGGGTGGGCAGTGGTTAGGATAAATCGAATCATGATTTTGGATGTTGCA
>NW_004443992.1:11045444-11047866 GCF_000243295.1 Trichechus manatus latirostris | reverse complement strand
TTTCTAAACTGGGAAAAGTCTTACCCTCCCAAGACTTCCCTTACCCAAATAAGCTCTCTTTCTTTTTGTTTGTTGTTGTTAGTTGCCCTTAAATCGGCTCCAGCTCATGATGACCATATGTATAACAAAATGGAGTGCTGCCTGGTCCTGCACCATCTTCATGATCCTTGGTAATCAGACAAAATTCTGTTGTTATCCCTAGGATTTTCACTGGCTAATTTTTGGAAGTAGATCTGTCTTAGGCTGGGTTCTCTAGAGAAGAAAAACCAGTGAAGTGTATACATATAAAAATATATATAGAGAGATTCAACTCAAAGAAATGGCTCACACAGTTGTAAAGACTGGTAACTCCCAAGTCCATGGGTCAGGCATCATGCTAGAGGCTTCTCCTGACTCATATAGCCTCGGAGCTGCTGAACCCAAGATCAGCAGGTCAGATGGCAGGCCACTGGCTCATGGGCTGCGGAGGCTAACAAATCCAAGATCAGCAGGTAAGATGGCAGGCTGCTGGCTCACAAGCTGCAGAGGCTGACAAATCCCAAGATCGGCAGACAATGCGCAGGCCACTGGCTCAAGTCCCAAGAACCAGAGATCAGATGATAAGAGCCAGATGCAGGATCCATAACAAGTGAGTGAGCTTTGCCAGAAAGACCATGTATATTGGATACAGGCCACACCCCCAAGGAAGCTCCTTTTTCAACTGATTGGCTGCTCATATCAAATAACAAAATGGAAGATGATTACATCAGATCACAAAATGGAGGATGACTACATGATTACACAACTGCAAAATTACATCATTACATAACTGCCAAACTACTGAGAATCATGGCCCACCAAGTAGACACAGAACCTTAACTATCACAAGATCACAGGCCTTTCTTCTTAGTCTGTCTTAGTCTAGAAGCTCTGCTGAAACCTGTCCACCATGGGTGACCCTGCTGATATTTGAAATACCAGTGGCATAGCACCCAGCATCATAGCAACATATAAGCCACCACAGTATAACAAACTAAATTCTCTAAAGAGTTTAAATTCTTGGAAACAAAAGCCAGGAAGTCTTTTAGACGTTCTTTCTACCTTACCACAAATCTCTCAGTAGACAATGAAATTTAGAGACACTTTCTTACTTGACTGGAGAGAGAAGGGCAGAGGAAAAAGAGAAAATGGTGAGAGAAAAAAATACAAGAATTGATATCTCAAAATACGACCCAAAGCCACTTGGTTTTCCATCTTTTGGATGTGGCCTTTTAAACTCTGAGCTCACCAGCAAGCTCCGCCTGCAGCTTCATGGGCTCTGTTAGTTGTTTCCATCTCTTCTTCACTCTAATCATTTCAAATCACACTGCCAATATTTTGTTTTGCTTATCCTCCTTGAATCATCTCCCCTTTTGGAGTCTCTGACTGTGAGGAAACTCTCTCAAACATTTTGAAATCAGTTTTTGAAAACCAGACTAAGCCCAGTATTGCCTTCAGTAACTATTTTGTGAGCTCTAAAATGGTGTAGTCACTTTTTTCCCAATGTTGGCTATTTCTATTTCTTCATTGTTGATCATTATTCCAGAGTAATAGTTCTCTTTTTATCTTCTTTATCTTGAAGGATGAATTGCCAGTAAACCATGTTGCTGTTTTTTGTTAAGTGGTAATTGTTTGATTTAGGTGACTGAGGTGTTCCAGCAATAATCAAATGGTGCTATTCTGTTCATAAGAATAAACAAATTTATAGTGGATCTGCAAATACTTAATGCACAATAAACAGATAATGTATGAATTTTTAAGTAGTTTGGAGAAGGGGGAATAGTGACTAGCACAACTAGCAGTGCCACTCATAGTCCTGGGCAAGATGGAAAACCTGGAGCCTGTGCTTTAGAGGGAGACCCTGAGTGGTTCAAATGGTTAACGCAGTCAGCTACTAACCAAAAGGTTGGAGCTTTCAGTCCACCCAGAGGCACCTAAGAAGAAAGGCTTGGTGGTCTACTGGCAAAAAATCAGCCATTGAAAATCTTAGAGAGCACAGTTCTACTCTGACTCACATGGGATCAGAGTGAGTCAGAATCTCGGCGGCAACTGGTTTTTACTGGTGCTTTAGAGAGACCCATTCTGATCTCATGGAGCTTGGATGCATGAGCTGGGGTATAGGGCCCAAGTGTATTCACGCAAGGCATGAAGCCAGAAGGAGCAGAGAGTTGAAAGAGAGGGGAGGAAATCCACAAGCCAGGGACTTGGAGGAATCTGATTATTCTAAATTTTAACCTGTAGCACAAAGGTGAGGAGAGAAGGGGATGGAATAGAGGAGGGATGCAAAGAAGCTTCCAGGATAACTGGTTAGGTACAATTTCTTAGTCTAGGAAATGGTCTCTTACCAAAGAGCTTTATAAAAATGTTTTGTATAACTACAAAGAGTATATATATTTTTAGAGAC
>NW_004443992.1:11043881-11045103 GCF_000243295.1 Trichechus manatus latirostris | reverse complement strand
GTTGCGAGATTTTAAACTCCACATGCCAAACCATTAAGAATTGTTGTTTAAAACTTTTGAATGTGACTATTTAGAAATCCTTCTGGAAACTAATAAATCATATCACGCTTGTTTTATTCATGATCCAGTTGGCAAACACAGGGATAAAATATTCTGCACTTCATTAGAGGTGCATTTTGTTTTTCCTTCTCAATGATTAAAGTGTTTAGATAACAATTTTTAAATTGGATAACTTAAATCATAACGAACATTACTTCCAATGGAATACATGTTAATAAGCAAACTAAACTATTTTTTCCAATGTCCATTGGAGATATTGAAGATGGCTAGCTTCTGCACCCTTCAGCCTGAGCTTCTAGAGTGGCCCAGCCTGCACTTTTATTCTTTTAAACTACATTTGGTCTTCTTTAGGACAATTTCTTGGAACTGAATACTGGCTAAGGAGAGCAGGAAGATTCTCCACACCATTGTATCTGCTCTAGCTGGGAGTACTGGTTGTCTAGAGCAAGACGAGGAACTTCACTGATATTTATGCAGTTGCAAACTTCTCTCTAGCTCTCTTTTTCTCTCACCAGTGCCCCCCCAAGTCAGTTAAATACACTCAATCAAATAAATAAATCCATACAAAAACACTTTCAGCAACATGGTCAATATTGGCTCACTATTTAGATGCAGAAGACTAGAGTTCAGCTCCTTCTATACATGTTACCACAACAACCACTTAAACTCTCCATGCCTCAGTTTGCTCATCTGTAAAAAGGAAACAATAATTTCTACCTCGGAGAGCTGCTATGAAGTCAACAGAGAAAGTACATGTGACAATGTTTCATAAACTGAAAAATACAATTGTAAGTTATTATAATTTTAATTTTCAGCTTCAAAATGGAAAAGACAGGTATTAGCACCTTCCACAGAGAACTTGGTGGTACAGTGGTTAAAAACTTGGCTGCTAACCAAAAGGTCAGCAGTTCGAATCCACCAGCAGCTCCTTAGAAACCATATGGAAAAGTTCTACTTTGTCCTGTAAGGTCACTATGAGTCGGAATCGACTTGACAGTAACAGGTTTGGTTTTTTTCTTTTTTTTTATAGAGACCAAAGGAGCCTGGTGGCACAGTGGTTAAAGCACGTGGCTGCTAATCAGAAGGTCAGTGTTCAAACCCACCAGACACTCCGTGGGAGAAAGATATGGCAGTCTGCTTCCGTAAAGATTTACAACCTTGG
>NW_004443992.1:11007176-11035504 GCF_000243295.1 Trichechus manatus latirostris | reverse complement strand
ACAGAATCTCTGAATTAGAAAGGATCTTAAGGTTAAGGTGGTTTAAGCACCCATCCCATCATTGAATCAACATGTGTTCTAATGAAAAAAGAGCAAGCTTTGAAGCCACACAGACTGTGTTGGTTTTGCCTCTTTGTAGTCACATGGCCTTAGACAAGTCACCTAACCTCCCTAAGTTTCAATTCTGTCAATTGAAAAGTGGAGAAAATAGCCACAGTGCAGGATTATCATGAAGATATAATGGAATTAAGATGCTTAACATTGTGCCTAGCACCAAATAACTGGTAGCAATGGTTTTGTTTACTTATTTATTTAGTTCCTGCATACCTTGTAAAAGGATAATCCAGCTCTCTTAACTCCCTCAGTGATGAGGAACTCACTCCTTTCTAGTAATCCCATCTTTGGAAAACCCTCTGAGAATTAGAAAGTTCTTCCTTATTGTAGGGACTGCAGAGTAGCAAGAGGGTTAGATGGGTGATAGCAAAGCCTATATTAATGACTGACAGAGGATGCTATGGATTCAGATAAATAGGAAGAAAAAAGTTAAAATTAGGCTCAATCAAATCAACCTGTGCTTATTATCCCTCATTCACATGCACACCCTACTCTCAAGACCCCTAGACTCACTCAAAGAAGTCAAAAGAATTTGGATGTCTAGTTTCAAGCAGAAGTGTAAAGGGGTTTGGGACAGTGAGCACTTTGGAATCTCCAATATCCAAACAATGTATATAAACCTATAACCAATGAAAATTAAAAGTAAATGTATAGTGTCTTAGCTAGAGTTTCACAGAAAGCAGAGTGTGAAACAAAGGCTTCTATATGAATATTTTATTGAGGAGCGGGATCCAGGGACCAGGAGTGGTGGCTAGGTAACATGAAGCCAGGAAGGGAGAAAGAGCTAGCACAAGGTTAAAATATTAAATTAGCCCACAGCTGATGACTGGTTGCTCGATCCCACAAGACTATTTGAGAGATTGTATGAAGTCTGGGAGGAGAAAGGGGAAAGTATTTAACCATTGGCTCCCAATCCCCATTGGTTAAAAGTTCATCCCACAGGACAATGACACCCCCTGCACTGCCAGGTTGCCCATGTATATTAGCCAACGATTGCTACAACAATGCTGTGTAACAAACAAGTTCAAAGTCTCACTGGCTTACAAAAACAAATATTCATTTTTCTTACTAATGGGTCTATGGGTCAGCTGGGTGTGCTTTAGGTTGTGGATTGAGTTCAAATCTGCTCTATCTGTCTCTCATTCTGGGATCAGAAACTTCCTGATACATACTTTTCTCATGTTGGATGGCAGAAACACAAGAGGGCAAATCAAATCACACAAGCACATTTAAAGCCTTTCCTGCATCCCCTGCACTCATATTCCGTTGACCAAAGCAAGTCTCATAGCCAAACCCAAAGTCAATAGAGCAGGGATGAAATCTGACTAGTCTACTGAGAGGCACTAAAAGGAAATTCACCCAAAAAGCTATACATATATCCATAGCATTTGAAAGCAATCTAGAGGTATCACAGGCTAGAGATGCGGAACAGCAATTGAATGGTGACCCAACAAATACTGACCTTAATATTGTCTTTTGATGTCTTCCTCTCAAGGCACAAATAAAACAATAACAATAAGACCTTTCATATGTAAAGCATTTTTGGTCCTCAAGTGCTTTGACATTTGGCATCTTATTTTAACCCTCATATCATCTATATTACAGGCTTATATAAATATAGAGTGTTAAAGTGGTGTTACATTGCAAATTCGTCACCAAGTAAAGGAGAGAAACTAAGTCTCCTGATTCCCAGTCTCATACTCTTTCCACTTTGCCATGGCTTATTTCATTGCATTGTTGTTGATTTGGGACATGGATGTTTTAAAATATGGCTTTGCACTCTTTGACAACCACCCCACCACCACCACCACCACCACCCCATCAAGAGATAGATTCTAATTCTCCGCCCCTTCAATTGGGCTGTGAAGTCCCTGCGTAGCATGAACGGTTTGCACTCAACTACTACCCTAAAATTTGGTGGTCCAAACTCACCCTGTGCAGCCACAAACAAAAAGCCTAGCAAACTGCTTATATAAAGATTACTGCCAAGAAAACTCTATGCAGCAGTTCTACTCTGTACCAGACGGGGTTGTCATGAGTTGGAATCAACTCCATGGTAACAGGTTTGTTTTTGTTGTTGAATTGGGCTGGTCTCAGTGACTCGTTTCTAACTTCCAAGAATAGTTTAGTAAAGAAATACAGCTTCTGCCGAGCTCTCTCAAGGGGTACTTACCCTTGGAACCCAGCTGCCATAATATTAGGAAGGCCAGGCCATATGGAGAGAACTTGTGTAGGCAAATAGCCTCCAGCCAACAGCCTCCCCTAAAATCCTAACTGGTCGCCAACATCAGCTGCCAGACTATATGAGGAAGCTTTCAGGATGACTCCAGAGAACACAACTGAGGATCGGCTAGCTGAGCCCAGTCAACTCCCAAACAGTAAGAGATATTAATAAATTATTGTTGTTGTTTTATGCCACTAAATTTGGGATTCCCACTTGTCTGTCAGTTTGTCATACTGTGGAGGTTTGCATGTTGCTGTGATGCTGGAAGCTACGCCACTGGTATTCAAATACCAGCAGGATCACCCATGGTGGACAGGTTTCAGCTGAGCTTCCAGACTAAGATAGACTACAAAGAAGGGCCCGGCGGTCTACTTCTGAAAAGAAGTAGCCAGTGAAAACCTTATGAATAGGAGTGAAACATTGTCTGATACAGTGCTGGAAGATGAGCCATCAGGTTGAAAGGCACTTAAAAGACAACTGGGGAAGAGCTGCCTCCTCAAAGAAGAGCCAACCTTAATGGTGTGGATGGAGTCAAGCTTTCGGGACCTTCATTTGCTGATGTGGCACAACTCAAAATGAGAAGAAACAGCTGCAAACATCCATTAGTAATCAGAACATGGAATGTATGAAGTATGAATCCAGGAAATCATCAAAAAAGAAATGGAACGCATAAACATCAATATCCTAGGCATTACTGAGCTGAAATGGACTGGTACTTTGGCCATTTTGAATTGGACAATCACATGGTCTACTATGCCAGGAATGACAGCTCGAAGAAGAATGGCACTGCATTCATCATGAAAAAGCACATTTCAAGATCTATCCTGAAGTACAATGCTGTCAGTGATAGGATAATATCCATACATTTACAAGGAAGACCAGTTAATACGACTATTATTCAAATTTATGCACCAACCACTAAGGCCAAAGATGAAGAAATTGAAGATTTTTACCAACATGTGCTGTCTGAAATTGATCAAACTGGCAATCAGGATGCACTGATAATTACTGGTGATTGGAATGCAAAAGTTGGAGACAAAGAAGAAGGCTTCATAGTTGGAAAATAGAAACAATGCCAGAGATCACATGATAGAATTGTGCAAGACCAATGACTTCTTCATTGCAAATACCTTTTTCACCAGCATAAACGGTGCTATACACGTGGACCTCACCAGATGGAATACACAGGAATCAAATCAACTACATCTGTGGAAAGAGACGATGGAAAAGCTCAATATCATCAGTCAGAACAAGGCCAGGGGCTGACTGTGGAACAGACCATCAATTCCTCATATGCAAATTCAAGTTGAAACTGAAGGAAATTAGAACAAGTCCACGAGAGCCAGAGTACAACTTTGAGTATATCCCACCTGAATTTAGAGACCATCTCAAGAATAGATTTGACGCATTGAACATTAACGACCAAAGACCAGACGAGTAGTGGAATGACGTCAAGGACATCATACATGAAGAAAGCAAGAGGTCATTAAAAAGACAGGAAAGAAAGAAAAAACCAAAATGGATGTCAGAAGAGACTCTGAAACTCTCTCTTGAACATAGAGTAGCTAAAACAAAAGGAAGAAATGATGAAGTAAAACAGCTGAATACAAGATTTCAAAGGGCGGCTAGAGAAGACAAAGTCAAGTATTGTAATGACATGTGCAAAGACCTGGAGGTAGAAAACCAAAAGGGAAGAACATGCTCAGCATTTCTCAAGCTGAAAGAACTGAAGAAAAAATTCAAGCCTTGAGTTGCAATACTAAAGGACTCTAAGGGGAAAATATTAAAAGATGCAGGAAGCATTAAAAGAAGATGGAAAGACTACACAGAGTCACATACCAAAAAGAACTGGTCGACATTCAACCATTTCAGGAGGTAGCGTATGATCAGGAACCAATGGTACTGAAGGAAGAAGTCCAAGCTGCACTGAAGGCCTGGGCAAAAAACAAGGCTCCAGGAATTGATGGAATATCAATAGAGATGTTTAAACAAACGGATGCAGCACTGGAAGTGCTCACTCAACTATGCCAAGAAATTTGGAAGATAGCTACCTGGACAACCGACTGGAAGAGACCCATATTTATGCTTATTCCCAAGAAAGGCAATCCAAATGAATGTGGAAATTATCGAACAATATCATTAATATCACATGCAAGTAAAATTTTGCTGAAGACCATCCAAACGTGGTTGCAAACGTATATCGACAGGGAACTGCCAGAAATTCAAGCCAGATTCAGAAGAGGATGTGGAACCAGGGATATCATTGCTGATGTCAGATGCATCCTGGCTGAAAGCAGAGAGTACCAGAAAGATGTTTACCTGTGTTTTATTGATTATGCAAAGGCATTCGACTGTGTGAATCATAACAAATTATGGATAACATTGTGAAGAATGGGAATTCCAGAACACTTAATTGTACTCATGAGGAACCTGTACATAGATCAAGAGGCAGTTGTTCGAACAGAACAAGAGGATACTGCGTGGTTTAAAGTCAGGAAAGGTATGCATCAGGGTTGTATCCTTTCATCATACTTATTCAGTCTGTATGCTGAACAAAGAATCCGAGAAGCTGGACTATATGAAGAATGGGGCATCAGGATTGGAGGAAAACTCATTAACAACCTGCAATATGCAGATTACACAACCTTGCTTGCTGAAAGTGAAGAGGACTTGAAGCACTTACTGATGCAGATCAAAGACCACAGGTTTCAGTATGGATTACACCTCAACATAAAGAAAACAAAAATCCTTACAACTGGACCAATAAGAAACATCATGGTAAACAGAAAAGATCAAAGTTGTCAAGGATTTCATTTTACTTGGATCCGCAATCAACAGTCATGGAAGCACAGTCAAGAAATCAAAAGACGCATTGCATTGGGCAAATCTGCTGCAAAAGATCTCTTTAAAGTGTTAAAGCAATGATGTCACCTTGAAGACTAAGGTGCACCTGACCCAAGCCATGGTGTTTTCAGTCACCTCGTATGCATGCGAAAGCTGGAGGATGAATAAGGAAGACAGAAGAAGAAATGACACCTTTGAATTGTGGTGTTGGCAAAGAATATTGAATATACCCTGGACTGCCAAAAGAAAGAACAGATCTGTCTTGCAAGAAGTACAACCAGAATGCTCCTTAGAAGCAAGGATGGCAAGACCTCATCTCACATACTTTGGACATGTTATCAGGAGAGATCAGTCCCTGGAGAAGGACATCATGCTTGGTAAAGCAGAGGGCCAGTGAAAAACAGGAAGACCCTCAACGAGATGGATTGACACAGTGGCTGCAACAATGGGCTCAAGCTAACAACGATTGTGAGGATGGCACAGGACCAGGCAGTGTTTCATTCTGTTGTACATAGGGTCAGTATGAGTCAGAACTGACTATGGCACCTAACAACAACAATAAATTTGGGATGGTTTGTTAAATACCGGTAAATAATAGAATAGGGATTGGGTACAGAGAAAGGACAGGGCGCTCACACCTTTGGGCACTATTTGTAGGTGTAGGTAACAACCTCCACAGATTCAACTGGTCTGTCTTTTGAGCCAAAGGACATGCAGGGAAGGGTCAACAGCTCTGTCCACACTTCAATACAATACAAGCTCTGATGATTTGTTTCAGCACCTCTGATATAAAATCACCCTGTGCATTTTGCATCAAGGGAAGACTAGAGCTGGCTTTATAGAAACATCCCTCAAAGTCCTTTCTTTTCCATCCGGTGCTCTTTGCAGCAAACAGGTCAGGAATAGTTGGCCAAATGACCTTTCCCCAAGCTCTAAGAACAATGGGTGCTCTGTGTGCTCTGTCCACTCATGTATATGTAGGAAACCAGTTTCCCTCTTTAGGCCAACTTTACTGCTCCACCTAACTTCAGGTCTCCCATCCCAAGTCTCCAGGACCCAACATTTCCCACCCCTACCTCCCTACTTCAGTCCTCAGGGATCTTCCACCATTTATTATTTTCTCTTATTCCTTCAATTTCCTTTTCTTCCTGTCTACTGGATCCCATCTTTTCTAAACAAGTAAACAGCTTCAATCTTTGCTTTCTAACGACAGTAATAAAACTTCCCTTCACCTTATCTGTCTCCTCTTTTTCTACAATCAACAAACCTCTGAGTGTCTACCATGGTCCAGTTACTGTGCTGGACTTTGGTGATACCAAGATAAGTAAGATATGGAACTTACCCCCAGGGAGCTCCCAGCGGAATAGAGGAACTCAGGTGCCAAGAAGCTTTTCTTCACAAGGAAATTCTTGCCATAAGTTCTACTCTCTTGGCATCCTACTCTTCATTGTCTGATCACAATTCTCCCTGCTAGAACCTTACTTCCAACCCCACCATCACACTACTACTAGTCCAGCCAAGGTCTTGAGTTGTTAAATCCAAAAAGCTAATTCATCCATCATCTTACTCACCTGGTAGACACTGCTGACCACACTTTTGGACTTAGAATTTTCTTCTTCTTTAGAGTAAATGTGACACTTTCTCTTCTTTACATTGAACTGCATCCCTATCTCAGAGGGTGCTATAGAATAGGGATTGGGTACACCAGTCAGAACCCAGGAAATTTATCCTCTCCCTTTCTCTGACTTCTAGTCAGCCACCAGTCCTCTCCTTTTCACCCACCAAGTACCTTCCATTGTCCATCTTCTTTATCCTACATTCTTGCTTGACTTACTACAACAGCTGCCAAATACCCTTCACATGCTAGCAAAATCATCTTCCAAAGATGTAAATCTAATCAGGTTACTCTTCTGCTTAAAGTCCTTCCAAAAATAATTGGGAGGGTGAGATTAATGGAAGTAAGTTAAATTCATCTTTCATAGTGGATAGTCTATAAACACTGTTAAGTTTGATGAATTAAGAAACAAAATATAAACATATTATTTAGAGTTGTGGAGGTAAATTGTTGTTGCTGTTAGGTGCTGTCGAGTGGGCTCCGACTCATAGCGACCCTACATACAACAGAACAAAACAATGCTCAGTCCTTGCCATCCTCACAATCATTGTCATGCTTGAGCCCATTGTTGCAGCCACTGTGTCAATCCATCTTGTTGAGGGTCTTCCTCTTTTTTTGCTGACCCTCTACTTTACCAAGCATGATGTCCTTCTCCAGGGACTGATACCTCATGATAACATGTCCAAAGTATGTAAGATGAAGTCTCACCATCCTTGCTTCTAAAGAGCATTGTGGTCGTCTTCTTCCAAGTCAAATCTGTTCGTTCTTTTGGCAGTCCGTGGTATAGTCAATATTCTTCACCAACACCATAATTCAAAGACGTCAATTCTTCTTTGGTCTTCCTTATCCATTGCCCAGCTTTTGCATGCATATGAAGCGACTGAAAACACCAGGGCTTGGGTCAGGGGCACCTTAGTCTTCAAGGTGGTGTCTTTGTTTTTTAACACTTTTAACGGAGGTAAAGAGAAACTGTAAAAAATGGTAATCTGTAAGGAAAAGAACTGTAAGGGAGAGGATAAAGAGGAGAAAAGCTTTCAGTTTTAATTTTGAAGCTTTTTGTGAGGTAAGGTTATTAATTATAAATAATAATTTTAAATGCAGATTTTAAAAATACATCTTTTATTGGTTTTCCAGGACCCTTCAGGTAAAGTCCAAATTCCTTAGCATAAAGAGTTTGTCTTATTAAGATGTCAATCTACAGTGGTAGTTTCATCTACTGCACTCTCCCATGCTTAACCTGCACCCCACCAGTAAAAAACCAGTTGTTATCTAGTCAGTTATGACTCATGGAGACCCTATGTGTGTCAGAGGAGAACCGTGTGTGCTCCATAGGCTGATTTTTTGGAAGTAGGTTTCCAGGCTGGTCTTCCAAAGTGCCTCTGGGTGGACTCGAACTTCCTACCTTACGGTTAGCAGCTGAGTGTGTTAACCATTTGTACTACCCATGGACTCCACGTGCACTCCAATTGAAAAACCAAACCCATTACTGTCAAGTCGATTCCAACTCATAGCGACCTTATAGAACAGAGTAGAGCTGCCCCGTAGGGTTTCCAAGGCTGTAAATCTTCACAAAAGCAGACTGCCACATTTTTCTACAGTGGAGCAGCTGGTGGGTTCAGACCTCCGACCTTTCGGTTAGAAGCCAAGCTCTTAACCACTGTGCCACCAGGGCTACTACCTGCACTCCAGCCAGCCTGACTTCACATTCTGAGCTCCTTGAAGGCACTATGCTTGTGTTTTTGTACAAGTTGGTCTCTCTACCTGAAATGCCATCCCACCCTTCATCATCTGACTAATTTAACTTTCCCTTGCCCTTTAAGATTCAGCTGGTATCACCCGTTCCACGAATAATTTTCTGAACCTATTCCACTCCTCCCATGGGTTACGTAGTTCCCCACTCTTGAGGTCTAATAACGCCCTATGTATAACTTTATAAAAAAACAAACAGAAACCTATGTGAAAAGTACTGTATGTCCCATTAACCCGGGAGCTCCCTGAGAACAAGGCTATATCTAACTCCTATGCCAAGTGCAGCACCTGGCATGGAATGGATACTTAATGTTGCTGAATGAAAAACGAAACAATAAGCTTACATCTAACTCTTCTGTAAAATGAAGGAATTACAAGCAAAGGGCTAGTTTCCCTAAGAGATTTTACATTGAGAAGCCAGCATTACAACTGAAAGAGTGGGCAAAGAATGTGAGTAGACAGTTCACTGAAAAAAAACCATGATTCTTAACTGTATGAATAGGTGATGAACCCAATTCATAAAAAATAAAATGCAAATAAACTCAACGAGGAGATACTATTTTAAACTATCAGGTTGGCAATGATCAAAAGTGTTGATAACACTGTGTTAAGGAGAATAAACAGGTTAACAGGCTGGTTTGTATGGGACTGGTGGGAGTGTATATTAGTATAACCTCTATGCAGAGAAATTTGGTAATATTTCTAAAAATTAAAAATGCAAGTCAGCCAGAAAAAGAAAACAACACAATTTAAAAGTAGGCAAAGAACTTGAATAGGCGTTTCTTCAAAGCAGATATACAAATGGCCAATAAGTACATAAAAAGATGCTTAACGTCATTAGCCACTAGGGAAATGCAAATCAAAACCACAATGTGATACCACTTGACACCCACTAGGATGGCTATTATCAGAAAAATGGAAACTAGCAAGTGTTGTCTAGGATGTGGAGAAATTGGAACCCTTGTGCACTGCTGGTGGGCATGTAAAATGGTTCAGCTGCTGTGGAAAACAGTTTGGCAGTTCATCAAAATGTTAAACATAGAATTACCATATGACCCAGCAATTCCATTCCTAGATATCTACTCAAGAGACTTGAAAGCAGGGAATCAAATAGATTTATTGTGCATCAATGTTCATAGCAGCGTTATTCACAATAGTCAAAAGGTGAAAGCAACCCAAGTGTCCATCAACAGATGAATGGATAAATAAAATGTGGTGTATCCATGAAATGGAATATTATTCAACCATAAAATGAAATGTAGTTATAACAAATGAAAGGATAAACAAAATGTAGTACATACATACTATGGAATAGTACTCAGCCAGTAGAAGAAACAAGTCTTGATACATGCTACAATATGGATGGTGAAGACATTATGCTGAATGAAATAAGTCAATCACAAAAGGACAAATACTGTATGACCTCACTTATATAAAAACACAATAAAAAGCAAAATTATAGAGACTGAAATTTATTACTGGTTACCATGGGTAAGAGGGGGGAAAAGAAGGTTAATGGTGATGAAAAATCACATTGATTAAGGGTAGTTTGCACAGCTGATCATTGTAATTGTTGTCAATAAGTTGTACAACTGTAAAAAGTTGAACTAGCAAAAGTTGTGTAATAGATATTGTCTTAGTCATCTAGTGCTGCTATAACAGAAATACCACGAGTGGATGTCTTTGACAAAGAGAAATTTATTCTCTCACAGTCTAGTAGGCTAGAAGTCCAAATTCAGGGCATCAGCTCCAGGGAAAGGCTGTCTCTCTCTGTTGGCTCTAGACGAAGGTCCTTGTCATCAGTCTTCCCTTGGTCTGGGAGCGTCTCAGCACAGGAACTTCAGGTCCAAAGGACCCACTCTGCTTCTGGTACTGCTTTCTTGGTGGTATGAGGTCCCCATGTCTCTCTTTTATATCTCAAAAGAGATTGGCTTAAGACACTATCTAATCTTGTAGACCTCATCAGTATAACTGCCGCTAATCCATCTTATTACATCATAGTGATAGAGTTTACAACACATAAGGAAATCACATCAGATTACAAAATGGTACACAATCATACAATACTGGGAATCATGACCCAGCTGAGTTGATAGATATTTTTGGGGGGACACAATTCAATCCATGACAGATATATTTACAACAACCACAAAAAATAAATAAATAAAAAGAGTAGCTGCTGAGGCTGCTTATGTACAAAAACTTCAGGGTTTCTTTCTTTGGTTTGGAGGTTTAGGAACATCGTCTCATGGGACATCCCAATTAATCAGCCTAATAACATGTTTAGTGCTTCTGTCCTACCTCCTAGTTCGTTGCACAGTGCCTTCAGTCTTAAAAGCTTGCAAGTGGCCATTGAAGTCATGAAAATTTGTCTCTATTCAACTGGAGCAACAAAGCAAGAAAGAGAGTCAGGAATAGGAGGATATGGAATGTGTGGCTAGTTGCTTCCATGAACAACTGCCCACTTTGCCATGAGACCAGAAGAACTGGATGGTGTCCAGCCATCATGACCGAACATTTTGATCAAAGACTCTATAGAGGAATCCTGATCAAAAGGGTGAAAACGCAAAACAGAATTTAGAATTCTCATGGACCCCTGACTAACTGGAGCCACGGGGGCTGGATGAACCCCTGAAACTATTGACCTGAGATAGTCTTTAAAACTTAAACCAAAAGTATGTCCTGAAGTCTTAATAAAACAAACAATAGTTTAGCTTAACTAGTAAAAAATATCTGCCTTGAGCACTATGCTCTTTTAAGAACTATCCATATGGGATCAAAGTGACAACAGTAACTTGAAAGATTGGATAGGAATCTTAGGGGACAGTGAGTTTATGTTAATGAGGGAGGAACAACAGAACAGATTCTCCCCTAGAACTTCCAGAGGAAGTGTGGCCATCATGCCAACTCCTTGATTTCAACCTAGTGATGCTAATTTCAGACTTACTGCCTCCAGAACTTTTAGAGAATAAATTTCTGTTGTTTTAAGCCATCTGATTTGTGATAATTTGTTACAGCAGCCACAGAAAACTAATACACTATTCATTCATCCATCCATCCATTTATTTATTGTTAAGATGTTCTGAGCACGAATCATATTCAAGATATAGTTCACTATGGAGGATTCAATATGCATAAGTTTATGCTATCAAAAGTTTATTTTCTGAAAAATATTAAATTTTAAGAATTACATAATAGTATGAATTTTGTATAGTAAGAATTACATAATATCCACAAAAAATTTCCACAGTCCCAGAAAACTTTCAGGATTTCTAACCTAAACTTAAAATAAAATTCATTTTTTCCTTAAGAGAAAGTGATGGAAGCAAATTCGTTAAGTTAGTGAGTTTAAGAGTTGTAGGAAATTATAGATTTATTCAAATAATACTGATTGACAAGTCTCAAATGTAAAATTTTTATATCTGTAAAGCTTAGAAATGTGATAATTGGGGAAAATGCAAAACAATGGCATTTATTTTGGAAAGAAAATTCTAAAGGAGTATAATATATTTTTATATTTTATATATTTTTATATGTTACACATAATATATAAAATAAGGGAAATATATATATATACAATAAGGGATAAGAAATATAAAAATGTTATAGAAACTAGACTTGAGGTTATTTAGTCTAGCCCTCTCATTTACTGATAACTAGGAAATAAGAGTAGACTCTTCATTAACTGAAAGGTTCCAGGGACATCCCAAGATCTAAGCCCAAACCTAGTATTCTCCAGGTCACAAAAACTTAATTTGTTTTTACTCTGAGGCCAGAACTAAGAAGTTTATTCTCCTATTACTCCTAAAGCATAACCCACCAGATGTGTATCAGGAAAAACTAACAAACAGAATTAAAGTGAGCAGATGAGAGGAAGGAAAGACTCTCTAAGAGAGACCCAGAAAAGCAATTTTATGGTGAAGAACCATTTCATTTTTTTTTTTGGTTGCATTTTGTGTTACTTACTGTTCATTCTAGACAGTTTCTGTTTTGATAATGGGTATATAACTTGCTAGGAATATCAGTAATCAAGTGGCAGAAAAGCAAGCATTCTGGCAGGGCCAGAGTGTGGGGACATTAGAGAAAGTCACTCTCTCCAGGTGGCCATAGCTTTGCAGGTGCATAACTTGCCAAGGTGAGCCTGAGTGTATTTCAGCCCCATCTACCTCCTTGACTAGGGGCCTTTGTGCAGGAGATACAATGCCTAACAATGCACAACTGTGCACAGCGGCCCTGCAGGCTGGAGAAGAAACATCTCAGACCCAGAATTTGATTGCCACGTAGAAAGTCAGAATAAATCCATTCTGCCCAAGCTTTTTTCATTACTCACATCCTGGGCTGTTGGCACAATAACCTTAATCATCTGACTTTTTAGAGGAAATTTTCTGATCTTGGCTGGACTGACCAGGCTAGATGCTACATTTGACCCCATTTTTAAATTGCCCAAATGGTGTGAATGGGTGTGTGTCTTAGGGTGCCCCCATACGCTGGCCTTCTTCCAGGGTCTTATTTGTAACTTGGTAGTAACCAGCACTACTGATGGGAGTAGGGAATGATGGTAAGAAATGGTAAGGATCTGGTCAGTGCCGCCCTGATCTGAGTAAAATTGGGAGGCAGGGATCACTCTTGGTCACCCATGAAATGGCAGCCAAGTACAAATCGAAAAAGTGAAATGAATCAAAAGTAGAGGACAATTCTGAGACAGCTGGTTCTGATCTCTGCTCCACCCACCCCAAATTGGATATTGGGCATGCTATGTTTGGAAGAATTAGCAAGGAAAGTACTCCTGTTCGTGACAAAGCACACAGGCCATTTTCTGGCCCCTGCCTACTGTGACTAGATGTTTACTTTGTTTCCTTGGAGATTACAAGGATTTTGATGCCTAGAGAAGAAGAGGAAGGCCAAGAAGGACTTGAGAAACAAGTAACCATAATTTCTAAAGTCTTCAGACTTTTAACAATATTATACAAGGAACTCTATTGTCACAAAACAGCTTCTGATCTCCTTTACTTATAACATTCCATTTCTGCTACCCATATGGTTTTCCCTAATATGAAGTTTCTTCTTCCTTCTTCTTTAATGATCCATGTCCTTCTTTCAAACACTTACCACTCCCAGGAAACCTTAATGCACATCCAAACTGATTCCTTCCAGCCCTAAAAATGTACACTGCGGCTGGAAATCAAAGAAACGTTTGCCCTCCTAAAATTGTGGCTTAAGTCTAAGACAGGGGTCAGCAAACAGCTTGCAGGCCAAACCCAGCCCCCTCCCCCATCATTTATTTTTGTACAGCCCATGAACTAAAAATTACTTTTATAGTTTTTAAATGGTCAGAAAAGAAAACAAAGAATAATAATATTGCATGACGTGTGAAAATTATCTGAAATTCAAATGTGTCTGCAAATAAAGTTTTATTGGAATGCAGAGATGTTCATTTGTTGATGTATTGTCTCTGGCTGCTTTCGCACTACCACAGCAGAGCTGAGTACCACAACAGAGACCACGTGGAGCGCAAAGTCTAAAATACTTACTATCTGGCCCTTTACAGAAAAAAACTTGTTGAACTCTGGCTTACGACATTAAGAGTACCAGAGATGTTAAATAAGAACATACCAAAAAAAATAAATTCCAGGCAACTCAACAAGGTAAAGGCTATCAAATCGCCAAATTAAGGTCTAAGTACTCCAATCAAGACTAAGTGATCACCGTGAGAAGCAGGGTATGAGCAGGAAAAAAAAAAAAAGTGAAAGAGTATACAAAAGTAAACACTCTACACTTGGTAAGTATGGAGATAATGTCTGTGTTGCTCACTGCCACATCCCCAGTACCTAGCCCACTTCCTAAGCTGGGTATGAGCTCATTAAATAGTCACTGAATGAATGAAGAGGAAGGCAGGAGGAAGAAACACCAAATAAGTGAAGCAAGAGTTATACAGGGTTTGGAGTGAAGACAGGTCTGAACAACAACCTCAAGTCTGTCTACCCTTGAGTCACCGTCCCCAAAAGTTAGCAAAAATCTACACTTTGGAAGCTGACATACCCAAATGCTAAGCATGTGCCAAGGAGACTGAAGAAATGATTTAAATAACTATGGTAGCTGCCAGAGAACATTCAAGCCCACCTTTTCCACCTCCTCCTTAGTCACCAGACGCTTACATATTCCAGAAACTAAATTCAGACTTGGGGATTATCAAGGGGAAGGAAATCGAATATAAAGCTACTGAAATAAACAGCACCACTTGTCGCTGTTGATCTCTGGTTAACGGGCTTTTCTTTCCGAAAACAGGGCCTCTTTTTCTTTCTCTCTCTCTCTTTGTCTCTCTTTGCTTGCAGGTGACACCTACACATATCCTTCAGCCTTGGCAGAGATGCTCGCTCAGATAAGAACTGGAGTTCATGCTGCACATTTTCATCTTTGTGTGTCATCATCACCATGTAAAACCACAACTGTAGGGAAACAAAGCTGTTTGCTGCTCCTCTGTCTCAACTGACATTTCCACCCAGTTCTCACATTTTTTGCTTTGGAGCCAGAGAAGCATTTAAATCTGTCATTGAGATAGCTCTGCCCAATGAACTAAGTCGAAGCCAATCCACCTCTAGCCAGAGATAATTTCACCTTTCTGCAACTTTATGTCCCCTCAAATTCCTGGCATCCCCAGCCCTTTCATAGAGTTCAAACAGGAGACAAGGATAGGGAAATGGTCTTCAAAAGCACGTATCTAGCCCTTAGGGTTGCACCAAAAGTGAGATCAACTTGGAAGAGTTGACATATTCTTGGGTCACCCATATTTCATCCCAGATGTTTTTCAAGTGTGGGCCTCAGTGTCCACATGATGAAATGAACAAAAGCCCAACTGAGAAAGTGTGCCAGGTTTTGCTCTGGACAGAGGTCTGGGTTTCTAGGTGCTAGGAGCCTGTGAATCTTGGAAGGGAAACTATGCCTTTCTTCTGGGAAACCAAATCAGAGAAAGTGGAGCGATCCAACCACTCAGATGCTTTCTTGAAGGGCAAAACTACTCTGAGCCTCACTGCTGAAAAATCAAGATTTAGGCAGTGCCTTGGTTTAAAAGGCACAGGTAGATACTTGGAGAAGCTAAGTTTCCAAACAGGATTCTGAAATAGTTCCCAGACAGTCCTGCTGCTGCTTAGTGTGACAGTCCAGCTGCCATTATGGATCCAGAAGTTTCCTTGAGTTTTCTCACCTACCCATTATCTCTGTTCCAAATAAGATGAGAGGGGAGAAAGGTACTATTTTAAAATGAATCATAATGTATTTTTACCAGACTGGAGAAAAGACGTGAAGACAGGGCTGGGGCAATTACACCATTCGCGTTGTTAGGTAGTTAGAACATGGTGAGACTTCTGTCAAGCGAAGCCCTGAAGTTTGCATTTTATTTCATACTGCATTTTAGTTTCATGGCCCTAGAGCCTTTTCACAGAACTAGGCTACACTACTTTTATTAGCCCAGGAAAGGAGTAGTTTATTGAGCAGATTCATTTAGCAGCTGATTTTTACTAATCTTATCCCTTTCCACTTGATTTGACTTGTTTTATTGGACCCATGAGGTAGGAGAAGACATGTAAGGCCATATTTTTCAAGTTTTAGTTACTTTGTTAAATTTAATGAACTCTATTTCAACAAAGAGGAGTCAGTGTGGAGATGAACTCGTTGCACACCTATTTGACTTCAAGCCACCCTCACAGTACGAGCTGTAGTAAAGGAAACGGGCTGCTTTGTGAGTCACCAGGCCTCTCTTGGGTCTGTTGGTCAAGGGCCTTCTCCTACCTACAAAATGAGAGTGTGTTTGTTTGTGTGGGTGTGCACACACATGCAATGGTTACTATGTCTGATTTGAATTTTCAAGTTGCTCCAAATGCCACAACCTTTGTTAGTTAGTTTGTTGCTGTAGTTATTCTTACTTTAAAGAACTGCAAGCTATTAGAGTGCCCAGTTATGATGTCTGTCTTCAGTATTCTCATCTTCGAGCTCTTTCTGAATCAGAGCCAAAGCACTTAGAGACTTTGTTGGGCTAAAATCACCACATTAAAAAGAGCAGCAGTTCAGTAACAGGAAAGGGCTATAACTACAAAAGCAACATTTTTCAGAAGCCTTAGGCTAAAGACGTGTTTGAAATGCAGTCAATACTCCATTCAGAGGGAATTTGGGGGTCTTTAATGGGAAATCAATTTACTCCTGCCTGTGGCTTATTTAGCGTGACTTTTAAAGATATTCTTTGTAATAGTTTTGATTTTCCTCATTGCACATAAATTTCTAAAATGGAAGTGAATATATATCCACCAGGTTTTCTTTCACCAGGTTCGGCTGCATGTAATGTTTTACCTCTTGTTTTTCAAATGAAATTAATGTTTGAGCTCCTTAATAGCAAAGTGAGAAACAAAACAGGCCCTCTTCTTCTCAGAGTGTGATTAGAACATTTAGCCTGGCCATTCATTGATAAAGCCATATAAAATTTATTCTTTCAGTCAATAAATATCACTGGGGCTATAGCAATAAACAAAACAGAAAAAGTCCCTTCCCTCATGGAGCTTACATTCCAGTTGGAGAGACAACCAATAAACAAATAAGGAAAACATCTAGGTAATAGATAGTGAAAACTCTATGGAGAAAAACAAGCAAAGAAAGCAGATAAGGAGTGTGGAATGGGAAGGGCTTTAACTAGAGTCAAAAAAAACAACAAAACCAAACCCATTGCCATCAAGTCGATTCAGACTCATAGCAACCCTATAGGACAGAGTAGAACTGTCCAGTGGGGTTTTGAGGGAGTGGCTGGTGGATCTGAACTGCTGACATTTTGGTTAGGAGCTGAGCACTTAACCACTGCACCACCAGGGCTCCTTAACTAGAGTACAAGGCATCGTTTGAGCAGGGACCTGAGGAGGTAAGGAAGCAAGCCATGCAGATACCTGAGGAGCACATCCCAGGCAGAGGAAATAGTACATGTAAAGGATCTGAGGCGGGAACATACCTGTCCTGTTTGAGGAGGAATATGTCAGTCAGAAAAGCAGGCATATACTTACGAGAGAGAGAGAGAGAGAGAGAGAGAGAGATCCTGAGCCTTGAATGTCCTTGCAGATGCCAAAGACTCATCCTGCCCGAGTTCCTTAGAGAGTCCATGCCACTGTCTTTGGCCTGGGCCGGTAACAGATCTGTAGAAGTGATGACCCTAGTTCTAGGTCCATCATTAGCACCGTCTCCAACTTCCAATGTCTAGTTAAATTTTACTCTCTGGGATCAATCCCTTGGCCTGCCATGGTTCCCATCCAGCAGTGCAAAAGGCTGGGATGAGGGATCAGACATCCACTTGCCCATCAACACACCCATTCTAATAGCCATGATAACTGGTGGCTCAGTTAGTTAACCCGAGGGGCTGATAGCGTCAAGGCTGAAGTTTGCTCTGTCTCATAGAGTGTTCACATCATACAGAATGCATGGGTAAGTCCAGTCCAACATCTCAGAGGGGTAAACCATTGGTCTGATGAGAAATTGTGACCGTAGCCAAGCAAACAAATTGTCACTAGAAGTGTGCCTTGCTTGAAGTGAAGCTAATATTTGAAAGTCTAGATTTTTTTAATCTGTGACTTCTGACTCCAAGGTCTGTGTTTTTTCTAGACTGTATAACATGTGTGAGAGACAACAAAGAGAAAAACTGATGAAGGAACTGATAAAACTAGAGGAAAGAGCATTCCCAATCCTACTCAAAACTGGAGAAAAGGATTTAGCTTATACTTCTTTCAAATGGCTAGTTACCTCTAGATTCATTGCCAAAATAAAGCATTCTTGCTCTGAAAAACAATATTAAGGCACAAATTTTAAAACACACCAACCACAGTTCAGTAATTTTATCACTGAATACACAGAACATAACATACACTTGGTCTCTTTAAATTGGCATATTCAGCCCAAAATATGGAAGCTCATAATAAAAAATTACAGGGCTATCATTAATTATAAGACTCTTACCATAGCAGTAGAAAATGATACTGTTTTCTTTCATAAGTACCGTATCTGAAACTGTAAAGACATTGCTCTAGCCACCATTTTTAAACCATTTCTTGGTTCATACTAATAGTGAAAATGGACTTCCTTATGTAACATTTCTACTTTGGTTCTGTTCAGAGTGAGTAAGAAAAATCTCAAGTGTGATTCATCTTTAGTTAATCTCCATTTCCAGTCACAAAATAAAACCATTTATTATCAAAGATCATATCTTTCCATTTTATTTTTTATTTTTATTTTTTGTTGCTGTCCTTTCTAAAATTCTCCAGCTCTGTCATTTTCAAATACAATTTCATAACTTGGATTGAAGAACTCTGTGTGCTAAGAGGTTGGCAATGTGACATGTGTGCCAGTATAAATTCAACAGTCCTTCACCATCCAAGTATTGTTGAGTTTGACCTTTTATGGATTAATTAAGTTAATGAAACGGGAACCCATTTAAAAATCAACTAGAATACAATATTTTCTGTCTGGAATTGTAAGATTCTTACCATCCCCTTCTCCTCACGTTAAAAAAAAAAAATTAAAGAAGTTTCCTTCTTTAAATTAAAAAAGTAAAGAATTTTTATACATAAAACTGGGGGAAAATACTTTACATTTCATTACACGTTAAAATATTCCAAGAAACAGAAACATTATAGAATTTTAGAGGTTCTTATATTCTATAGCACCTGATCTCTGGGTAGTGGGTTTAAATTTGTATTAATATTCCTTCTCTTCTTAGGTCATTGCCCACCTTTGTGCATAATTTATCTGTATGGCATTAATGATAACAGCTATAACATTATAATAGCCAGACACGGTGCTAAGTGCCAGAGACAAACAGAGAAAAAGACAGGCTTGAGCCATGTTCTCGTGAAGCTCATAGTATAGGAACAGACATTTCTGATCATTATCTATTTTTTGTAGCTAAAGAAACAATCTCAAGAGGCAGTGAATTGCCTGAGGCCATTCAGCTAGTAAAAGGCAGACCAGGGACTTGAACAGGCTCTACCTGAGTCTAAAACCGTAGGCTCCTCCAATATCTGAATAAATCAAAGCACTGAACAAATTGTAAATGACCTAGGAGAGTCCATTCTTACAGGTCCCCTGGCATGCTCCAGTCGACCCAAAACCAGAGGTAGAAAATTATCCATGGCCATTCCAGGACTAGGCCTTGGAGGGTCTCTTGAGAGCTTTGATACTCTCCTATTAGAGGTGACACAAACCCAAAGTACTTTTCCATGTCAATGGACCTCCAGGGTAAACAGGCAGCTGAGCCCACAGAGTCTGAACCTCTGAACCCTAAACTACGTAAAGTTCCTCTAACGGCGTTCTCACCGGGGCAGGCTTCTTCTGTCTGCTGCCTTCCAGACAACTTCTACCTGCTGGCAGCCACCCCCTCAGCACATGGCAAGAATCTTGTCGTTCCCTTCTGTTCTGCCTCCTTCAAAAGAAGCTTCTTGGGGCTCCTCCCCTATACCCTAATGAATGCTAACATCTCTTTTTCACAGTATCATCCCTGCCCCTGTGGATGCTTTTTCAGCATTCTACTTCAGATTTCCACTCATACATTAAAGACACCAGCTGTTCAAACCTGAAATATATGGAAAAGAAAACCCCCTAAAGGATTTGACTGAAATGAGCTACTAAGTAAATAATCCTTTATTTTATTCAAATAATTTTGATAAAAAGTGACCTTATTTCCTGACACACACTCTTCCTTTGTGTGGAGGACTACTTTATTCTTTTTAAACAATATTGTGACAATTAAACAGAATTTCCATCACAGGCAGTGAGGAAAGCATATCTGTTTGTTCTAGATATGAGGGGATTCCATTGGTCAAAATGACTAAATGTGGTCAGAATTCATCAAAGACAAAGTCTACATCTTTCTAAACTAAAAGGAAAACAACATTAAATAGGAACTAAGTGGCTCATTTCATGAATGAGAGACCGTGTTTTGATGGTTTAAAAACATTTTAAGTCTCACCGTCTCCCTACCTTCCCCACTCTAACCTACCCCCACTCTGCACACCCATTTAACCAACAGGGATGATTTTCTAGGAGTCCCTGGGTAATACAAATGGTTAACAGGTTCACTTTGCTGCTAACTGAAATGTTGGCAGTTCAAGTCCACCCAGAGGCACCTTGGAAGAAAGACCTGGTGAACTATGAAAAATCAGCCATTGAAAACCCTATGGAGCAAAGCTCTACTCTGACACTCAAGAGATCACCATGAGTCAAAATCAACTCAAAAGCAACTGGGAATGGGATGATTTTCTAGCCTTTCTTCTCTAGGAAGTTTTTGGTCATCACACTTCACTTGATTGCGATGAGCAGGTGAGTGAGAATGGAACAGGGCTCGACCAGCAGCTTGGAAGCAGATTTCAAGGCAACAGAATCCACTCACTTGTTGTTTTCTACCTTAATATCTCAATCAAGTCAATAAATACTTGCTAAGTTTGAATTTGGATCATGGCACTGCAAGGTACCTGCCACAGTAATTTTCTTCAACTTCATTTCAGAGTATCAAAATCATCTTGATATTTAGTCTAGTCGGTCACCCAAGAAAATTGGCATCGGTGGCCTAACAGGGGCCCGAGATCGCCGGCTGAAGACAGAGGCAGTCCTTTCCTATCCAGATCAGTGGTGTTGAACAGATGAAGAGGCAGCAGCCGGCTCACATCTGGATAGGTGTCTGTGTCAGGAGCGGTAGGCTGCAAAGTCACGCGCAGGGGCATAAGGTTGGTAGTGTTTGCGGGTGGGTCCAGGCCTTCGAGGGGTCATGTTCATGTAGTCACTCTGAAGGATCCTGCTCCTCTTATTCTTCATCTGTCAAAAAGAGAAGTGTCAATGTGGAAGGGGTTGGGGACATAGATGGAGAAGTATTGGGAGGTGTCCTAAGACACACAAAAATTAAAATTAAAAGCCTACTTTGGGAGCAACTATTCAGAACATCAGCTATCAAATGAAACTGAACACCATCATTCCTTGAGCACCTTGAACTTGGACAATGACTAATCCAACTGAATTAATTCCGACTCTTCTAAATTAACTTTAAAAAGCTGAATCGAAGGAAATATTTAGAGAAATGCACTCATATTATTCTCAATGCAGTCATTTGATCCAAATTCCAGAAATATATAATCATTGTTGATAAATCTAATTAATATATCCATTGTTGATATGTAAATACACTTGAAAACCTTTGCTCCTTTGAATAGGTCAAGCATCCTCCTTGCAATCTTCTTAGATTAGCCATTTTCTTAACAAGTTGTTTTTCCATAATTAATCAGAGAAGACCCTCAGTTCATCCAGAGTCTGGAATAAACATAAATTCATAGCAGTGGAGTCCAGATTAACCAGGATTTACAGTTCTGCACAACTAGCTGTATTACTATTCCCTTATGTGTATGTATTGCCCTAAAGACAATACACCTACTCCTAACTTATTGACTATCTCATTATCTGACATTTCACTTTTACGACAATAGTAAAAGAATCTACTATCTATTTTGCACATTAACTACATATGTTTGGCAGTAATGAACGTGAGATTAATGCTGGCTGTGATGGTTAAGGTTGTGTGTCAACTTGGCTGGGCCCTGATTCTCAAGTGATTTGGCAGTTATGCAATGATGTAATTTAGCAGTTATGTAATGATGTAGTCATCCTCCATTTTGAGATCTGATGTGTTCATCCTCCATGTTTGCATAATGTTGATTTTCTCAGAACAACCTGGTCTTTGGAACCTTACCATGTCAATAAGTGAGGAGTTGGTGTAGTGTCACTCATCCCTATTCCTCAAGCTCAGCTTCCTCAGTATGAATTTCTACCATTGGTGAGGAAAGTACAGGCAATACTGAACAAGAGTTAAACTCACCATGAGTCTCAGTATAGTTTTGACTGGAGGTTAGACGCATCCTTTCTGGACCAATGTGGTGTTAAAATTTATACTTTTAGCAAAAGAGCCATAAAATTCTAAAAATAGAAAGTCATCTTGATTTATGGATTCAGAATTCTCCTTTATTTAAAAAAAAAAAAAAAAGCCTATTTCCTGGCACATAGGCCTGGCACATAAAGATATGCTGTACATGAGTGACATGAATATCTGAATAAATAAGTGAATGACTTCAACATTGATCTTTATTTCAGGCACTCCTACCTAAGCCCCTCAAAGCTTCTTTGTCAAAGGGCATGAGCAAATGTTAAAGAAAGGTTTGAAAAACAATGACTTTTATGTTACTAAATCCAGCTGGCATGTTTACAGTCCTCATCTTCCTAAGCACTGAGCAGATTTCTATACTAGTGATTATGGTCTCCTTTTTGAAATACTCTTCCGTTTTGCCATCTGTGACATGGCACCATCCTGGTTTTCATCCTACCTCTCTGACCACTTCTTCTCTGACTGCTTTTGAACTCATCCTTCTCTAAGTAGCTATTCAATGTTAGAGTTTTCCATAGCTGGGTCCTCGGCCTTCTACTCTACTCACTCTAGACAATCTCATCCACATCCACGGCTTCAATTACCCTCTAGTATTTACCTGAATTTGTATCTCTGGACTAGACCTCAAAGAGACTTCAAAATGTCCAAAATTAAACTCAAGATCTTCCCCTCAAATCTGGCTCTCTTCCAGTGTTTTCCATCTCAGTAAATGACACTACCATCCACACAGTTGTTCAAGCCAGAACCTAAGCTTCATCCTTGACACCTCCAGCTCCTTTATCTTCTTTTACCAAATCCTGTTGATTTTACCTAAATGTCCCTGAAATCCGTCTACCTCTCTCCGTCTCTACCACAACCATCCTATTTCTAAACTACCATCATCTCTCACTGGAGCTACTTCAGTAGCCTCTCAACTGGACCCCTGCTTTTACTCTTGTCTCTTACTGCCATTTCCATGCTACAACCAGGATGCTTTGGACTAGGCTTTGAGGAATAGGTAGGATTGCAATAGGCAGAAAAAGCAAAATCAGTATTCTAGTTGAAGGAGACAGCACTGACTAAGTTGGAGACAGAAAATGTCTAACTTGAGAAGACTTATTCAGAGAAGGAAATCATAGCAGATAACCTTGATGACCTCAATAAATTAGGAGTTGAGGCCAACTTACGAGAATATAATTAGTGTGGGTTGGAGAGGGGCTTGAAAAGTGCAGAGAGATTTAGAAAAAATTTCAAGGGAAGAAGCACCAAGATACTAGAATTCTAAGGTGATCTGGCCTCTTGAATACCAAGGAAGGAGAAGTGTTATTATTCATATTGATATTACTATTATTAAATTCAAGTGACTAACAGCACCATTATTATAGGAATAATCTTAGATCCAGACTAATTTGTGTTTTTTTCTTTTTTAAGTCATTCAAAAGCATTTACACTTTCCTATTGGTAATAATTTACTTGAGTTACCCCAAACACACTGGTGGCAATAAGGATGACATAAGATGATCGCTTTCAGAAAATTAATCTGGCAGTTATGTACCAGAAACACTGAAGGGAAGAGACAACAGGTGGGGGAAAATGGGTCTACAACAATGATTCTCAAGCAGGAGTGATTTTGTGTGTCTACTCCCCTACCCCCACCAGAAGACATATGACAATGTTTAAAGACATTTTTGGTTGTCACACCTGGGAGGGATGTTACTGGTATCTATTGGATAGCGGCCAGGAATGTTGCTGAACATCCTACAATGTACAGAGCAGCCTCCCAAAACAAAGAATTATCCAGCCCAAAATATCAATAGTGCCAAGATTGAGAAATCCTGGTCTATGGAGACCCATCATGAAAAAGAACTGAAGGAAAAGGAAGCAATGTATACAAAATATATTACCAAATTAGAATGAATATTGTTGGGCTGCTTGACTCCTCCTTCTTATTCAACTCTAATACCCAAAGATGACTGATGATTTGTGCCTGGGTAACTGGAAGAATGGTGTTCCATCCACAGACATAAGGCAAGACAGTAGGAGAAATAGAATTGAAAGACAAGATGATAAATACAGCTTTGGTCATTTGAGATTTGAAATGGTGGATGAGTTATCCACCTGGAAATAAGAAGAGAGGATAGCATTGGACACATAATTAGGGGATTCATTCACATAGAGGTAGTCGTGGAAACTAAGTGGGCAAGTGAAGTTGTTCTTCAAATACCTTGGTTCTACATCTTTTCTCTTGGGCAAAAGATTAGAGCAGGGCAGGGATAAAGGCAAGGAAATGTCTGCTCCCAAATAACATACGCAAGGATGCTGAAGATATCCTGGGAGGCATTTCGAGTACTCACTCCAATCCTGAGATAGTCTTTGCCTACAGACACACACACACACACACACAAACTATAACTGGTAAAGAGATTCCAATAATGAACATGAGGTTTTCCACGTAGCTCCAAGAGATTATGAAAGATCTGCTGCAATCAGCCCCCTTGCTGTTATCAGATGGTGAACTCACCATAACTCTAAACATAGGCAGTGAGATGGCTATGACACATGCATGGCTGGGAACCAAATCCATAGTGTCCATGTGCATCTAGCATATGCATATATGTGTGCAGGGAGTACTCATGTGACGTGTTGGTGTGACTAGGTCATCTATTCACCCCTTCACAATTCAATGTCTGCTAAAGATGTGTGGTTTCAGGGCCACTCCTCCTTTCCCTCCCCACCCCATCTGGTACCCACTTGTACCATGGGAACAGCAGCAGGACACAGGGCATACACAGGAAATTCACTTAAAGACACAGTCTTCAAGAACCTACTGGATTTAAAGACAGATGCTACTTGTAAGTCACTATTCACACTCCCCACATTGTGATCTACAGTGGGGAAGACCATGTTTTTAAAAACTCTCCTTTACAACAGGAAAGAGATGGGTTTTCTAGCTTAGTTGATAAATGGAACATTGAGTGAAAGTAGCAGATGCTGATCTGTGACAGATCTGGCAGAGGGATGCTGTTTATTTACTCAAATGTCAGCAGCAGGTCAAGGACTGAGATAGAATCTGCAGCTGCTCCCAGAAGCCTACTCAGCCTAGAACTATCTACAACAGCACATGACAGGCCCTCAGGAAGTTCCAGAAAACACAACTTACACCAAGGCACCCTGCAGACCTGCCAAAAATAGGATACCAGAAAAGTACCCAGGCAAAAGTATCCAAAGTTTATCTAGGGAACCCTAATGGCATGGCTGCCTAGCTCAGCAAGGAAAAGAGAAGCCTGTGATAAAAAGGCCATGTTATTCTATGAAATATAGATATGTTTTGATTTCACACTCTTTTAGTTAAAGAGTACAAAGACTTAGATTTGAGATGCAAATAAAGAGTAGCTCTTATCGGGTAGCCTAGTAGACTACAAGAGGCGACAGATGACAAGACATGCCAGGTAATGGGACTTTCCAATTCACAGGGAATTGGTAAGTTTTCTCAAGCTAGAGCAAGATGATCCTCACCAGGAATTAGCAGTGCTGCCAAAAAAAAGCCCACCCAATTCTTCTCATGTCTATGATGTTTCTGAGTTGAAAGTGAACTGTCTAAACTCATTGAAAGTGAAAAACTGCATTCCTTCCTTTGGGTGATGCAAGTCATTTAGCAAATTTGTGCCTCATTATAGTAACTGATATTCTAATACATATTTACAACAATTTTTAAATGATCAGCAGTACCTTTCTGGCCACTGAAATTTAAAGGAGTTTGCAAAACTACTTCCCGTGAATCTAGTAACTCACTTTGATCTAGGTGAGCAAAATTTCCTGGGAGGTTACCCACTGCACCTGGTCTTTAAGTTAGAAAGTTAAGATTCCTAACAAGAACACTGAAAAGTCATATAGCAGGCCTAAAAGACAATGGCCAGTGATTAGGAAACACCAAGAACTAAGGATTCTAAATTCTCAGATCATTGACAAACATCACAGAGGTTCAAAGTTGGCAGGTACCTTGAATGAAGAACCAAGATCCAAAAAGATGAAGGGACTCAACTAACATGAGAGGCAGAGCTTAAGCGACATTTTACTACACCGAAGTCCCCATCAGAGTTGGACAACTTGCAGAAGACAAGCCAGGCAAATTCCCAAGATGCTATCTATTATAAAGAATTTCCAGCAACAAGCAGCCACTCTGTTCCCTACCTTGCAGATGGTATAGATTAGGCCACAGGCAGCCTGACAAATGTCCATCTACCCCTAGGGTTTTCAGAACGGGGAGGAGCACTTGGGGAACAACTAAGAGGCAAACTTTGGCAATAGATGAACAACAGTTAAAAAGGATCCAAGGCTGGATGATAGAAGAGCATGATTGTGAATCCTGGGCTGCTCCTCGGCACTCAGGCTATAGTAAATAGAATGGCTTCACATGGCATGGCTTCCAGAAATCATTGACCCATATATGTTGTTAGTTGCCATTGAGTTGCCTCTGACTCATGGCAGCCTTACATATAACAGAACAAAACATTCCCTGGTCCTATGCATTTTCATGATCGTTAGTATTTTGAGCCCTTAGTTTGGCTTCTGTGGGGGTCATTAATTTCATCAATTCAATAAGCATTCATTAAGTAAGTGTACTTAATACCAGATGGCTGGAGAATATCAAGAAAAACAGACCTTTATTCTTGAGGAGTATACAATCTAGTTGAAAAAATGACTCATACATACATCTAACTTCTAGAAAAAGAAAATTCTAGAATAAACAGAGGCACAGTATGAGGTGTTCTCTACTGCACAGTGTACATAAGAACAGGAAGTTTCTGAGTAAGAGAGTATCCTTGCTAAGGAGTTCCTTTAACAATAGATATGTCAATTGAGATTATTCAAACCTAGCCCAAAAATTCAACACTGAGAAAGCTGAAGAAAAGTACAGCAAGTTTAATGCATGAGCATTTGAAAAAGTTGTAAACTCCAATTTGGTGGTAAGAGCTCAGAAAAGTCCAACTGTCATAATAGTTTCATAATGACGGCACCATACTTGGCCTCACACAATTCAACTGCTTCAGAGGAGAAAAAAATATGACTCAGATAAACAGACCTATTTTCTTTGGTAGATTTGAATTTCAGTAGCCAAGTTTCTCATGATTTTGGACCCTGAACTAAAGTTGTTCATTGACTTTAGTTGCTTAGATTCCCAAATTGTCTAGATTTATATGTAGATAGATAGACAGACAGACATAGATATGTGTAGATACAGAGATATATATAGATATACTGTATTATGTGTTATAATCATACAGAAAAATGATTCTCCCACTCCTGCCACCCTAAATTGTCCATTTAGCTTCTTATCCTGCCTTGCACTAATCAGTGCCTTTTGGAAAATAGACCTCACATTAGATTTTTATCTCAAATAAGTTTGACAGGCTAAAGAGAGAATCTACTCAGGCCTAGTCAGGAAAAAGAAAATAACAATATTCACATTTAAACAGAAAATAAATCACGTAGGAAAAATTCTGAAATATATTCAGATTGCGTGTGTATTAGAAAAGTTACATAAAAGCAGTGCTGCTTGTCTTACCCAGCAAATACAAAGGGCCACTGTTATTACCAAGCTATAGAAAGCCAGGGCTCCATTAACCACCACCAGTGCCCAGAAGGGCTTAGAAGATTCAGTAGACGGGGGAGCTGGACAAATATGTGTCTCTGAAAAATAGAAGACAGTTGGTTAAATGATACAGGAATGGCACTTGAGTACAATTTCCTTCTTCTGAACATCATAGAAGAATGTGAGAGAAATAAAAAATATGCAAAATACCACTAGCTTAGAGTATGCAGACTTCCTTTTTCATGATTCACCTGACTTTGTTGAA
>NW_004443992.1:11005195-11006109 GCF_000243295.1 Trichechus manatus latirostris | reverse complement strand
GCAAGGACAGAGATTGTTGTCTCTTTTGTTTGCTGTTCAATCTCCAAGGCCTGGAACAGGGCCTCGTCTATTGTAGGTGCTTGATAAACATTTGATAGATGAATGAATAAATTTCCCAACCTAATAATGTCTGGTATGTACAATATTCTTGTACGAGTGGTTCTTTGGGGGAATGAAGCAAAGCAGCTGAGAGCAGGAGAGACAGGGCACAGTTTTCAAGTGATGAGATGGTGAGCTAATAATTCCAAGAATTCAGTGGGCACAGACTTTTTGAGTTAGAAGTGACAGTGGAACTTGAGACCCTGGTAAGCCTCAGGGGACCTTTCTGACCTTTCCCCATAGCCTGAGCAATTTTATTTATTTTTTCAATTACATCTTCTTGCGTGTGTGTGGATGCTGTAGATAAAGGTTTACAGAACAAATTAGTTTCTCATTAAACAATTAATACATATATTGTTTTGTGACATTTGTTGCCAACTCCATGACATGTCAACACTCACTTTCTCAACTCATACCTTGATTTTTAATATTGAAAATTATTAAAGGATCATTGGTGTCCTTTCCAGTTCTAATATTCTATGGTTCTTGAATAGAACTCTATAATCTAAAAATTAATTCAATTTTCAGAATATTTATTACTAGGATATGATAGGAGAGAAAGTCTGTGAACCTGATTTGGATCCTTCTCATGCAAAAAGTGGGCCCAAATAAATAATCTAAATTAAGTGTATTCTAAAAATATTAGTTTCATATTTAACCTCCAATTTAAGAGACTATATAAATGATATACTAAAGTGGGAGACAAACAATATTTTATGTTAATGTAGTATATCATTTATATAGAAAAAAAGTTTCACTCTTAGCTTCCATAGTCTGCATGATTTTTTTTTTTTTTTTAACCTTTGACTTGATGC
>NW_004443992.1:10985047-11005095 GCF_000243295.1 Trichechus manatus latirostris | reverse complement strand
ATAGTCTGCATGATTTTTTTTTTTTTTTAACCTTTGACTTGATGCAACTATAATATTCTGCCAGGATATTATAGGTATTAAAAATTTGAATGGGACTCGGCAAGCAAAATTTCACCCATTAATTGCCTCTATTTTGCCAGAACACAGAAATTACTCTGCCATATTAAGCTAATGGTGCCTTCCTTCCTTAATAAATAAATTAATTAAAATAATATCTTATTTTTCATCAGCAAAGCTCTGTTCTGACATAGAAGAGAGAACATTTATTGGAATTATACCAGTATTAAGAAGTATAAAACTGAACTTATTTCTTATTTAGCATTCTATAGAAAGAAAAAGCTGTCGTGTATACATGAAATGTACAAAAAAATGTATTTACCCCCTCTCAATTTTGTTTGTTCTTAGCAATAAATTGCATTTTTTTGAGTTTGGAAGTCTAATGATTTTTCTTCCCAACATTTAGAAAGAGTAAATGTCAACATAAACTCAATAAATTTATTTCCACTGATTCCTGAATACTGCTTAATAATATTGAGTTTTAGGCAATGAAGAATTGGGTCACTTAAGATCACTGAGTTGGTTAATAGCAAATTTCATGTCCCCTGATTTCTAGTCCAGCATCCTCTGGACTAATTTTGGAAAATGGGAGGGTACTTTTGCAGAGGAAGACCATGGAACACAAAAAGACTAAGAGCCCAAGTCTGAGAATTAACTGGGAATAGAATCCATTCTTCCTGAGTCCTGATCCATTAAACCCAGCTTCTTCTTGTGGGTACCTAAGTGTGGGGTTTACGTAAACTTTACGTAAAGTTATTTGGCCTTTGTCCTTGGTTCCTTGGAATGTCCACAGTAACTGAGGTGCCTTTGTTATCTATGGGTCTCCCGACCACACCTGAGAGTTTATGCTAAGGAGATAATTTAAGTAGGGGCTTGCCAGTCCAGAAAGACCACCTTGTGATATCAGCTGACCTCAAGAGAGGTGGACTAATTCAATCAATCATACCTAGATAATGAGGCCCCAGTAAATGCTCTGGACACAGAAGCTTCCTGAGCTTCCTGGTTGGCAAAAATCATTGATGTATGTGGGCAGGTAGTACATCAATTTTTGGGATATGGAAGCTACACATTGGGAGCCCTCCCACACCTCACCCATACATCTCTTCGTTTATATCCTTTTTCCTATAATAAAACTACAATCATAAGTGCTTTTGTGAGTTCTGAGTCATTCTATCAAATTATCAAACCCAAAGGAGTAGTGAGAGTCAGCAGGTCAGAAGTAAGGGGGCTCTAGGAAACCCCAAGCTTATGGCTGGCATCCTAAGGGGTAGAGGAAAAGCCCTGAAATTGTAGCCAGCAGGTCAGAAGCGAGAAGAGCCCTGGGGACTCCCAAATTGGTGGATGGTGTCTGAAGTCTTGGGCAGACTTGGCAGTCTAGAGGACTGTGCCCTTTAACTTGTGAGGTCTGACCTACCTCTGGGTGCTGGGGTCATAGGAAGAAGTGCTGCATGTGCAGCTGGTGTCAAAACAGAAGTGGAACAGAATTGATAACAAATTGATTTGGATTGATCAACAAACATGTGGTGTCAGAGAAGGGAAAGTGGAATTCTTTTGATTCCTTACACTGAACTTACATTTTAATGGCAGTTCTTAACATTTCTCTGCCATGATCCACTCAGTGGAAAATAATCCGATGAATGATCATTTATTTATTATTATTTATTATTAAACATCATTTGACTTTATTAATATCACATCACTTGGGACTTATTCCATCCCTCCACTGACCATGACCTAGTTTTCAAGATTGCAGTTGAAAACCATTTCTTTAGGGTGGTACATTGTTAGAGTTGTATATTACCTTTCACGTGGATAATGGTTCCATTGTTCTTCTCGTTGAGTATGTAAGGAGGAGGATACATGACCTCGATTTTGCAGAAGTAAATGTCCGTTTGGTTAACGTACAGATTCCAGAGATAAAATGTCACTGTTTCGTTGCCCAGTTTCCCATCACAGTTGAATCCCGTATTTGAGTGAAACTGAGGCTGAAGGGAGTAATTCCCATTCACAACACAGACTTCCACGTCACTATCCACTCCCTTATAAAGGGCGGCTTGGAATTCTTTTGAGAAGAGGTTGTTAGTATATTCGCAGCTAAGGTTTACTGCGTTGTTATACGCCACGAGCATCGGCGCCTGCTTCACAAAAATCTTGTTTTCTGAGGGAAAAAAATAATTTGTTTAGAACAAAGGTGTAAGAATAATTTTTTTCTTGAAATCAAGGTGTATTAATTAACAAAATGAACAGAACGCCAGCAAGGCCTTTCTCTTGGCAGACGAAGATGCAGGAGCTCTTTGGGAAATAATTATACCTAGAGTTAAAAAGTTTACACTTTGATATTAGTTTTTCCTGCTTAGAATGAAACAATGGATCATGTTTTCACTTGGAAGGGAGAACGTGCCCTTCTGTTGTCATTGACACCACACTCTGAATTTTTGAATCTGTACTGGGATTCCTAGGATGTTAATGGTGCATTGCGCTGATTTCCTGCTTGGGTGGTTTACTTGGAAATGGCTTTTAACACCTGACACAGCTGTACAAATATATCTGTTTTTAAGTTGCGATGCAGGCTTTTGTGAAGGAATTAAAATGTTTTGAAACATTGTGACTCTTTTTTATTGGCCATTCCATGAGTAGGATAAAGGCGGAAAACGATAGGTAACCCAAAGAGTTTGCTTTAATTTATCAGCGAACAGCCTTCTCAAGAAATTCACATACTTGTCCCCTTAAATCACAGAAGAGAGAAAAGGCCCACAAGAATTCTCTCTCTGGTCCATCTTCTGCTTTTGTGTTACCCCAATGAAAGAGCGAAGAACCTCAATACCATCTAGTTCAATTTCTTCACTTTGAAAGCAAAGAACCTGAAACAAGATTATAAAATCCATGAAGAAAGAGAATGTCTATCTCGTTTACTCCTGTGTCCCATTGCCTGACATATAACAATCTATTCAAATGTGTTATGTGTTTGTTTGTTTAATGACTGTATGAGACCAAGAGATATTAGACGGTTTGTCTAAAGTCACTGAACAAATGGTAGGCAAAACTAGAACTAAAATTCAAGTCAGCCCCAAGCACCTGAGAAATAGCTAGAGATTCGAATTTCAATACGAAAACATTTTTTGCTATTGTTTTGAGGTATGCTAATAATTGTCTACTTACTTAACATTTTAAAAGAAAAAAAAATGATAATTTGAAGCAGCACCCTACACACCCACACTGAAAAGCCAATAAAATGAGATTTAAATGAAGTTTATAATTTAACCAGAATTTGAATTCAACAACTCACGTGTTTTGTTTTTGCTTTGGAAAGGAAGGAGCTTCATAGAACTAAATCACTAATAGCTTTTCATCTCCTACGTAATTCTCTGTGCTGGCTGCACATCAGGGATTTTTTTTAAAGTACGGGTACCTATGCCCAAGTCCCACTCTTATAAATTCTCATTTAATTAGTCTAGGTTGGGGGTTATTGTGGGGTTTTTATTCCCCATTCTTTTTTTAATTATATTGAGATATAATTCATATACCATAAAGTTCGCCCTTTTGAAGTATACAGTTCAGTAGATCTTAGTATAGTTACAAAGTTGTGCATCAATCACCACTAATTCTGGAATATTTTCATCATCCCAAAAAGAAACCCCATATTCATTAGCAGTCACTCCCCATTCCTCCCTCCCTCTAACACACGGCAATTACTAATTTACTTTCTGTCTCTATGGATTTGTCTATTCTGGGAACTTTATATAAATGGAATCATACAATATGTGGTCTTTTGTGACTGACTTCTTTTACTTAGCATGAGTTTTCAAGGCTCATCCACATTGTAGCATCTATCAGAACTTCATCACTTTTTACAACCTAATAATATTCCACTGTATGAACATACCATATTTTGCTTTTCCATTTATCAGTTGTTTCCGTTTTTGGTTATTATGAACATTGCTGCTATGAACATTCCTGTACAAATTTCTGTGTAAACATATGTTTTCAATTATCTTGGATATATACCTAGGAATAGAATTGCTGATTCATGTGTGAATTCTGTGTTTAACTTTTGAGGAACTATAAAACTGTTTTTCAAAGCAGCTGCACCATTTAAATTGCCACTAGCAATGTATGAGGGTTCCAGTTTCTCCACGTCCTTGACAACATTTGTTATTGTCCATCTTTTTTTTATTATAGCCACCCTAGTGGATAAGAAGTGGTTGCAGTGGCTAAGAGCTATGCCTGCTAACCAAAAGGTCAGCAGTTCGAATCCACCTTGGAAACCTTGGAAACCCTATGCGGCAGTTCTACTCTGTCCTATAGGATCTCTGTAAGTCAGAATCCACTCAGTCGCAACAGGTTTGGGTTTTTTTGTTTGTTTAAGGACTAATGATATTGAGCATCTTTTCATGTGCTTATTAGTTACTGGTATGTCCTTTTTAGAGAAATGTCTATTCAGATTATTTGCCTATTTTTGAACTGAGTTGTCTTTTTATTGCTGAGTTGTAATAGTTATTTACATATTTTGAATAAAAATTCCTTATCAGGTATATAATTTGCAAACATTTTCTCCTATTCTGTGGCTTATCTTTGGTATTGTCTTAAAAGTTCTCTCAGTTGATTCTGATAGTTAGGACTGAAAACCAGTATGGCTTAACAAAAGAAGCTGTGGTGGCACCATGGTTAAGTGCCAGCTGCTAGCTGAAAGGCTGGTGGTTCAAACCCATCAGCAGTTCTGCAGAAGAAAGGCCTGGTAATCTGCTCCCGTAAACATTACAGCCTAGAAAACCCTATTGTGCGGTTCTGCTCTGTCATATGGGGTCACTATGAGTCGGATTCAACTCAGCAGCACCTAACAACAACATGGCTTAACAAATGTCTCAAACTTATAGTATATTATAATCACGTGGGGAACTTTAACAACCCTTGCTTTTGGAGGCAGTACATCAGACCAATTAAATCAGAATCTCTGGGTGTGGGATCCAGGCAGCAGCATTTTTAAATCAGGTAATTCTAATTTGCAGCCAAGTTTGAGAACCAGTGGCCTAACAGATGAAACCTCACTTCTTATCCTGAAATCCGCAGGTCTTCATGGGCTCATCCAACATCATTTTCTCAAACCAAAACTCTCCTAATTAGCCAGGCGATTTAAGTCAACATCCCAGGCACACACTGAGCATTCCTATCTCCAAAGTATACTATGTGCACTTAACTCCATGGCATAGAGTGCCTGCCTCTCCCTTCTCTGTTCTCAAAACAATTGTTCTCTGTAGCACTCATTTGCCATTCGGTCAAGTTCTACCTTTTGAACACCTCTCGTTTCATAAGATTCAATTTATTTAGCTTTTGATTTATGGGTATTTTCTCTAGGCACCCAGTTTCCACGTATCTTGAGAGCAAGGACCAAGTTATGCTTCTTTGTATGATACTAGGCAAATAATAGATGCTCAGTAAATAACTGATGAGTGAAAGATGGTGATCTGACTGTACTTATCAGCAGCTAGGTCTGACTACAATCTCGTTAAATCTTTGTTCAAAATCTGCATCTTAAAAGCAACGTAGCTTCATTTACTATTCATTCAACAAGTATTCCCCAAGAGCACTGAAAAGTAAACGTGAAGAACCGAAATGTTCAACCTACCTTGATATGAAAACCAACTTGGTTTTGTTTTTGTTTTTCTTTGTTTTCTTAGAAAGAGGCATTGGGAGTATTCTAATAGGAAGGGCTACCAACCCTACCAAGAAATGGCAGCATTTTCCATACTTTTCAGGGACTGCAGGTAAGGACATCATATTTCTGCTTACTGAGTCCTCCAGGAACTGTGTTTCTGTTGCTAGGGATTTGGACTCTATTTTAATGGACATTCAAATTCTTCCTGATCTGCCTTGGAGGGCTGATATAAGAAAACAAGTGAGAGTAGGACTTCTTTGTAGAGATAAAAAGGAGGGTGTGGCATTGAAACTAAGTGAGGCTGGGAGAAGTTTGGGGAATCTAATTTGGCATGTGACAGCTTCCCAAGATGGCACATGGGAGAGAAAAATTGATTTCCCAAAGATGAACAGGGCTTAGCTCCTGTCCTCAGGTGGCTCACAGTCTGGTGGGGAAAAAAGATAGATAAACTGACAGCTACTTAAAATAATAGTAGCACAATGATCTGCACAGAGTGTTTCTGGGAACAGTGGGGGAAACAGAGAAGGACTTCTGGAGGAGGTGGCTCCTGACCTGAGTCTTGAAGGATGATGTAGTCATTGATTTGACAAATTTTTACTGAGTGGGAGTTAGCCAGGCTACTATGTCTCCATGTTGGGGAGTGGGGTAAGGTGGGGGTATACGTGTGGGGTCGGGGTGGGGGTGTGAGGTAGAAGCTGTGTGAAGGAGAATACAAAGACAGAAAGAAGCAGTGGGGATAAGGAGGCGAGAAACAGTATGGCAGGTTTAGGAAATTAAAGCTACCTCAGTTTTGTGGGACCATGTGTTGTGATAGACAAAACTGGCAAAGCAGGCAAGATTCACATAGTAGGGAGCTTGGGTTCTCTCCTGCTGGTGACAGGTACCTACTAAAGGATTTTAAGCAGAAAAGTGATGTGTACAAGTTTTCATTTTACACAGATGACTGTAGCAAAAATGTGGAGGATAAATGTGAAGGGTACAAGAGTGAAAACATGGAACCCAGTTAGGATAGTATTGTAGTAGTCTAGGCAAGAGGTGATAAGGGCCAGAATTATGATTCGAGAGAAATGGATGAACTCAAGACATATTTACAGGTTAAAACTGGCAAAACTCAGCATTGGCTTAGTTGTGGTGAGTGGAGGAGAAGAAGAAGCAAAAATGACTGTTTTTAGTCCACTCCGATCAACCAGTAAGCAACACTGTTTTCATTGCCCCTAGATGTCTTCTTCATTAACTACATTACCATAATAGATAACTCAGAAACTAAGGTGAAGTTTGGACATCTGGGATATGAAGGAGACCTTCTTCCAGCCTGATGGATCACTGCAAAGACTATGCAAATTACCTCAAAGGTTACTGGGCACCCTTTTGACTACCTGGAGCTTATTCCAGTGTTTGCTGTTTTCCAGAAGGGAGAATCGGTGGTCTTTCTCTCCTGTGACTATTTTTCCTTCATAAGGTAGAATATGGTGAGCTAACTGGAAGATAGATTTTCCTTCTGTTCTATCATAGGACCTCCAAAATTCAGACCTCAACATTGTAGAGATTGATCAGCTTTCTCTTGAGCCCATTCTACCTCAGCACTACAAATTGAGAAAATTCTTAAGGAGGAACAATCCAAGATCCCAGTATCTAGGCTAGCTGTTACATATTCAATATTCTCTTGGTTGATGGCATATCCAGTGATTGAACAAAGGAAGGAAAAAGAATGTTTTTTGTTTGTTTGTTTGTTTTATTTTTGTTTTTTGCTCGGATTTTGTTGGAAAGAGCTTGAAACTATTGTTCATATGGCATTTGACAAAAAGACAACGTCCAACTTATCTTTCCATGTTTACTTTCTTCTGTCTTCCATGTCAACACAGATAATTGAATAATTAGCTGACCTTTAAACATAGGCGTTATGCTAGAAGTAGTTTGCTAAATATGTGGTACTCTGTGGCTAACTTTAGGGTCCAAGCTGAGCTCATGGTTGGCTAATAAAACTGCTTGTGTTTCAACAGCTATATCCTAGCACATGGTCCCTCCTTGGTTCATGTCAATAATTCAGAGGAGCCCTAATGGGAAATCTCTCATAAGACCTCACAATCATAATCACAGTGCCTCAGAATCTACATCTGCTTTGGATAGACACAAAATGAAGGAAATTCACTTTTGGTGGTGGAAAAAGATAATCAGCTGCTCCAAGTGATACTGAATATACTTGATCATTATGATTTCCAGTAGACACAATAGTTCTTATTCCTCTCCTTTTTTCTTAAAATGGAGCATTATGGAAATATACACCTCTTACCCTGCTAAGGAGACCTGGTGGCACCTTAGGTAACAGCTATGGCTGCTAACCACAAGGTGGGCGGTTTGAATCCACCAGCCACTCCTTGGACACCCTATAGGGCAGTTCTACTCTGTCCTATAGGGTTACTAAGAGTCGGAATCGACTCGACAGCAATGGGTTTGGTTTTTGGGTACCTTGCTGTAGTGGAGTAACAACATGGATAAATCAAAGCAGCAGATAACCAGAACACCAAATGGTATTTGGCTTTGATATGTACTTTGGTTCTCTGAGTCTCTAAGAATTCACAGTACTTTGAGTAACTTAAGGCTATATTGTAAAGACTAGACTCAAAATAAACTACAGAAGTATTTAGATTCCCATACCAACTTCTATTTCATTCCTTTTTGCTTTCTAGTTCTTACTAGGGATAGAAAGCATTCTTCTCAGGCTAATTTGATCTTAGCCAACCTCCCCTTTTTCCTCTCCTCCCTCCTTTTGTAAGTGGTTAGGTCAGGGCTACCTAGGTCAAATCTATTAGGTTAAAAGAGAAACACTGTCAGCCCATAGATTGTATTTGCTGTAGTATCAAAGGAGCCCTGATGGTGCAGTGGTAAAGAGCTCGGCTGCTAACCAAAAGGTCGGCAGTTTGAATCCACCAGCATTTCTTTGAAACCCTACAGGCGGTTCTACTCTGTCCTATAGGGTTGCTATGAGTCAGAATCAACTCTATGGCAACGGGTTTGGTTTGGATAGTATCAAAAGATTGACTAGACTGACATTTCTCTAACTGAATCGACGAGTTGTTTTGATGACGAATTCAGTGCTTTGCTTTTCAAAGCCTTTCCTAGCAGCTAAACCAGCTAAAGGTGTGGAGACAGGAAGCAGTAACCTCAAACCTCTTTCCCTCACAACTCCTGCTTGACAACAGGCAACCTGAAGAGTCAGGCTGGAGGTGAGAAGGTACTTATCTGCTGCTTATGAGTGAGACAGGGAGAGCGAAACGATTTCCCACAGGTAATCTTGTGATATAGTTGACTTCTGGAAAATTAGAAGTTGCTTGTGCTTTCATGAAAATAAGAGGGGACAAAAGTTTGGTTCGAACAAAAGCCTTTCCCTCCTCCCTTATTGTAAATGGGTCAATTGCTATGTTTAGGAGCAAGGACAGCCCTCTGCAGAGGTGGAGTTTATAACCATCTCTAAGGTAGCTCCAAGCATGCTTGGATTTCCAAAGAAGATAAAGCCTAAATTTCAATGTGGGAAACACATTGACTTGAATTAGTAACTATGACCTACATTCATAAGACTACAAAATGCTTTCTGCATATATTAACCTGTGAAGTCAATTGGCAGGACAGTCATTTTCATTCTCATTTTACAGATGAGAAAACTGAGGTCAAGTGACTTGCCAAAGGCTACAGGGCAAGTAAGTCACCCTTGGGACTTGAGCTCATGCCTCATGACTTCTAATATATTGTTCTTTTCCCTATGCCAGTTTGCATCAAAATTTCAAGACAATTTCAGTGATTGATTCTAGATCCTCTCAGAGTTGGAGTTGATAGAGAGAATGTCACTGGATGTCTGAAGTAAGAGTTAAGAGGAGAATACCATTGCATAAGGGAGTAAATGGAGTAGGAAGAGGAGTGGACTAAGAACATTTTCATTTCTTCCACCGTTTTACTAGAGCTCCATCTGGCAAAAATTGCTCAGCTGGAAGGAAACTTGGAGATGATTTAAGCCAATCTTTCTTTTTATAGAAGAGGCAACTGAAAAGAAAAGAAGTAAATGACTTTTGAAATAAGATCACACCAATAGCAGAAGAGCTAAAATAGACATTTATCTATTTATGCAGCCTAACAGCAATGCTTTAAGTCATGAATAAACAGAAAAACAAATTTGTTCATTCAGCAAGATTGAGTTGATTTCATTGTCATATTTAGAAAAGGTGTTTCCAAACATTTCTGCATCTAATACACATAAACAAAACATTTTGCTTACAATTTCAGAGACTTCCTTCCATACATGGATCCTAGATAAGACCTACAGACAATATGGTCATATGAAGTGACCCTTATAAACTATTTCATGTCTACAAACTATTATTATACCATTGCAGCTCTTCCATCTCAACTTGCCCATGTATTCAAGAGGGTGGACACTAGTCAACACATAAAATCACTTTCCAGTCTAAGCCTCACTGGGTAAATTCTTAACTTCAGAATCTTTTTGAAATACATTTGTTTGTTATTTTAAAATTGACGGTATATACCATCTTTTCTTTTCTATATTCTAGCACTACTGAGAAGTGAAATCACAAGTAGAGACTGGTGAACCGGGGAGTGGAATAAGAAGCACTAAAGACTAAAGTATGCATAGGGGAGTCAAGGATGCAGCAAGAAATATACAATGCACTTTTAATCGGCCATGTGATTTTCCTTCAGAACCCCTAGAGAACTTGACTGGGTTCGACCACCGCACAACGCAGTCAGAGTTTCTTTTGCAGTTTAAAAATCAAGCTGTAAGATCCTCATCACGCTGTTTCCTTTTTTAAAATTCTGACTGAACAAAATTTGACATTGTTAGGTAGGAACCAAAGAGATGAAAGCTTTCAATTTTAACATCTTGCCCTGTGATGTTTGTGAACATATTGTGAAGGTGATGCTGGTTTCCCTGGCACAGAGCTGGTTAAGTTACCGTAACTTTCCTCTGAGTACATTTCCCCTTTGGGTTCAGAATACCCTTCAACACGTGGCCGTCTGACCACTTGTTCTTTTTCAGGCTCTGTAAGGGGTGGACTGCCCCACGAGCCAATCCAGTATCTGCTCATGAACCTGTGAGACAAACTGTGCTTTCTGAGTGGAAAGGGAAACTCAACAGGCTGTGACTCTGGTAACTCTAGCTGGTGGCTTAGCCTCATACAGATGTGAGAGAGAAGCATACAAACATTCAACAGGCTACAGCATCTTTTGCCATCCCCTTTGAGCTACTAGAAGGAGAAAGACAAAGCTATTAATAAACCTTTCGCACTTTAAAAGGCCACAGACACTCTAAAATTTATCTTAAAATGAAAAAAAAAATCATTAAATTATACTTTCAAAATAACTTTGTGGACATGTTATCTACTTTTCTTCTGACTGCCGTCTTGAAACTTTCCTCATTTTCACAAGGAATAGAGATTTAAGGAAAGCTTCTCCAAAAAAAAAAAAAAAAGAGTATCTTTGAATAAGTATGATATATACACATATACATTGTCTCATTCAAGGTCCCAACAGAGCACAGATGGCACACTCAAAATTGGACAATAGGAGGAGGGTTTGTTTGCAAAAGGACTGTTGTCAAAGTTGTGGAGATAGCAGAACCACAAGGGGTAGTGCTAGAAACTGTGGCTAAAAGAAGTGGAGTTATTACCACCCTAAGTCTGAAAAGGTGAGGGAGGATAGAGAATACTGGAACCAGAAGGAAAGAGAATTGTGTAGAGGAGGCCACCATGACAGAAGCAATGACTTCTGTCAAGAGACACAGACAAGCCAAGCAAGCAGCCCTGTCCAAGATTGTATATGTCACAGCTACCGGTTATATCAAGCACATTAACTCTTATCAACAGAAAGTATAATTTTTAAACATCTAAAGAGACCTTGGAGCCCTGGTTTCATAGTGGTTAAGAGCTCAGCTGCTGTTATGGGTTGAATTGTATCCCCCAATATATGTGTCAACTTGGTTAGGCCATGATTCCCAGTATTGCGTAGTTGTCCTCCATTTTGTGATTGATGTAATTTTCTTATGTGTTGTAAATCCTAATCTCAGCCTGTGGTTAATGAAGCAAGACTGATTATGTTAAAGAGGATTAGGGTGGGATGCAACACCCTTACTCAGGTCACATCCCTGATCCAATGTAAAGGGAGTTTCCCTGGGGCGTGGCCTGCATCACCTTTTATCTTATAAGAGATAAAAGAAAAAGGAAGCAAGCAGAGAGTGGGAGACCTCACACCACCAAGAAAGCAGCTCCAGGAGCAGAGTGCATCCTTTAGACCTGGGGTTCCTGCTCGGAGAAGCTCCTAGAACAGGGAAGATTGATGACGAGGACTTTCCTCCAGAGCCGACAAAGAGAGAAGCCTTCCCCTGGAACTGGTGCCCTGAATTCGGACTTCTAGCCTACTAGACTGTGAGAGAATAAACTGTTCGTTAAAGCCATGCACTTGTGGTAGTTCTGTTACAGCAGCACTAGATGACTAAGACAGCTGCTAACCAAAAGGTCAGCAGTTCAAATCCACCAGCTGCTCCTTGGAAGCTCTATGGGGGCAGTTCTACGCTGTCCTACAGGGTTGCTATGAGTCGGAACCAACTCAACAGCACCTAACAACAACAACAAAGAGAACATGGAGTCCCTGGGTGGTGCGAATGGTTAACACGCTCGGATACTAACCAAAATGTTGGAAGTCCAAGTATACCCAGAGGCACTTCAGAAGAAAGGAGTGGTGATCTACTTCCAGAAAATAAGCCATTGAAATCCCTGGGGGGTACAGTTCTACCGACACACATGGGGTCGCTGTGAGTCAGAGTCAACTCAACGGCAACTGACACTGGTAAAAAGAACTTAGTTCAACAAGAACAAATGATTACAGGTAACAATAGAAATAGAAGACTGGTTAAGACATTTACTAAACAACTTATTGTTGGCCAGGACTAGTTTAAGCTCTGTCTTTAACTCTGATCTATGTTCCTACGCATGCAGACACTGCAGTGTTGAGGATGCTTGTCATTGTCCTTTTAAAAGATTATTATGCTACATGCAGCTGTCACAAAGCAACTCAGAGGTCATATAGTTCAGTAGCAACAAGTCTCATCTGTGCACTTAGACCTAAGGTATTAATTCTTGAAAGAGAAAAATTATCAAAAAGATCAATAAATACTTTCTGAAAAGAAATTTAAGTTTATCAGAGAATTGTTCTTTGGTATTCTGACTTCTGCCATAACAAACCCATTCACTCATTCAGCAAATAAAAATTAGGATTTAATGTACTAGGTTCTTTGGGGGGTGGGGAGACATAAAAGACACAGCCTTCCTAGGATAAATCCTAAGGCAGGTACACAATTAGCCATGTACGGTACATGAGCCCTATAAAAGGTCATCAGAATTCACATGAAAGAGGAATTGTTTCCAAGCGGGCTGATTCTAGAGGCTTTTGTGCAGACTGGCCTTTAGCTGGGTCATAAAGTCTGGAGCAGAATTGACAGGCTAAACCAAAAAATCAAACCAGTTCCCGTCAAGTTGGTTCCAACTCATGGCAACCCCACGTGTGCAGAGTAGAACTGCTCCATCATGTTTTCAAGGCTGTGACCTTTTGAAAGCAGTTCACCAGGCCTTTTTTCTAAGGTGCCTCTGGGTGGGTCTGAACTGCCAGTCCTTCAGTTAGTAGACAAGCACTTAGCAGTTTGCACCACCCAGGGACTCCGTTAGACCGACTAGGATGAAGGAAATGGCCTTAGTGAAAGGGCAGAAGTGGGAAGGCACAGGGTTTATTGGGGACCAGCAGCAAATTCCATTTATGTAAGGGGGAGGTAGGAGAAGATGGCTGATAACAATCACGGAGGGTCTTTAATGCCAAGAAAAAGTACACGGATTTTACTAGGAAGACAGCAGGAAACATTGAAGACATCTGAGTTGAGAATAGCGTGGTAAGTGCTGTTTCTGGAAGGTGCAGCATGATTGGCTTGCAGCAAGGGTAGAGCTGAGACAGAGACCACTCAGGACGGTGCTTCAATAGTATGGTTTTGGGCTCATAAGTCCTGAGCTGTGGAGGTGGCAACTGGGATGGAAATGATAGACAAGACCTTGGTGCTCGTTGTGCAGACTATTGGTGAAAGAGGAACTGAAAATGACACTAAGTTCATGAACTGGGTGAGGGAGATAGTGGAGGCACCGTTGACAAAATCAGGCAAAAATGAAGAGAGGGAATTCATTTGAGGAAAACTTGTTGAGTTCAGTTTTAGGTATGTTGTGTTTGAGAGGCAGGTAAGGTGTCCAGGAGGAAAGATCTAGAAGAGGTAGAAATGGGAGGCTAGAACTCAAGGAAGCTAGTCGGGGATTGACATATGTACATTGGGAAGTCATCCGCATTAGGATGACAGGTAATGGTAAAACTGCTAAAACCACTGCCAGCACTATAAGCCATCCGTACAACTCAAAGACCCTGACCAGCAGTGCAGGGTGTGAGAATTCTAGGACTGAAACTTCCTAAACACAAAGCAACCTAAACTTGGGTGCAATGTGACCCAGCCCCTTCAAAGATCTGCAATTTTCCTTACATCACTAAAACGCTGGAAGGTCGATCTAAAAGGACAACATGGCAGAGCATGTTAACTTATATGAAAGTGGTAGCCATACCAACAACCACAAAACCACTCTCAAAAATCAAATTTTATGACCCTAAAAGTCTGCCTAGACACCAAATAATAGGTCACCAGGGTTTTGTAGCTTTCTGCATAAATATTACGACAGTAATTCTGTTAGCAGATCAAAAGAAATCCCACAGGTATCCAGGGACCTCCTGTATTAATATACTATTTTCAACACATATATTTTAATCTGTGTATTTTAATTTTATTTGAGAACCATGTTTTCTTCCTGAGCCACCCTCATTCTGAGCCCAGAATCAAAGTAACTCTATAAAGAAGACAACAGTGCATTTTTCCTGTCTGCTCCATTCTCCCTAAAGCTTACACCTCTGAAGAGCCTGTTCAGGGCCACCTTGGCATACACGGAATCTTCTAGGTAAGTGTCATGAGTAGGCTGAAAGTTTGGAAACAATTACTGTGTTAGACCTTAACATTATATGGAAAGATAGGAGACAGCAAAGGCAATTTCGCCCCAAATTCCTGCAGTCATTTCTAAGCACACTGTCATCTAAACCCGTTGCTGTCAAGTTGCTTCCAACTCACAGCAACACTATAGGACAGAGTAGAACTGCCCCATAGGGTTTCCAAGGAGTGGCTGGTGGATTTGAACTGTTCTTCTGGTTAGCAGGCGAACACTTAACCACTGCACCACCAGGGCTCCACTATTATCTAAGATACTGGTAAATGCTGCAATCCCTCCAAGAAACTTCAGAGATGGCTGTTTTGCAGTTCTTTGTATTTTCTCCATTAGAGTGTAAGGGCATCCAAAACGGGATGGAGCAGTTGAGTAGCCTTATTAGAGTTGATAAAAGAAGCATTTTTAAGCCAGAAATGGACCAGAGATGTTTTCTAGTACAATCTGCTCATATGACAGATGAGAAAACTGAGGCCTAGAAAAGTTACGTCACCGTGTGACAGATTAGAACTCCTAATCACATCCCCCTACATTAAGAAATTGGTGGCTTTAGCTTTTGAGTTTGAAAAAAGAGAGGGCAAAAGAATGGCAGACTTGGCCTCCCCAAAGCCAAGGTCAAGTAGCCACATCGGTATTCTGACAAAACAAGTAAGAGCCTGAGATTAACGTCCCTGACTAGAAACTGGGGCCCAGCCTATAATGCTAGACAGGGATGGTCTGAAACTTTTGATCCTATTGTCTCAGTCGTGAGCTGAGGCCAAGCCCAGCCATATCGTACATTTTAAAGACCCAAGCAAGAATTTGAAGTGTACTTGGGCTAAGTCTTCAAAGTCAAGGTATGTATTATCCCTTCACCTTTGTTGATACAGGTTTAGCACTATGACCTGTCCTGAGAGAATTAAATATATACATTTTAAAAAAAATAGTTTTTAACCTCAAACTTACCAGCATGAAATCACTAATCTACCCTAACTTCATCCTAATGTATCTCTGCCCCTATAAATCTCTTCTCTTACTCCCGATTCTTCTTAGAGATTGGTCCTCCTCTCTCAAATACTCCCATCTCCTGTGCCCCAAATTTCCCTCCCCATCTCCTAGAGAAACCTGTCCCCGTGCTCTTTCTATTCCTCCTCCCTCATCCTTCTCCTTTCTTTCTTAATTGCCCTCTGTCCCTTCCACCCCTGCAACACCTCTCTCTCTCTCTCTCTCTCTCTCACACACACACACACACACACACACACACACACACACCCTACACGGCACGTTTACTCTTTGGTTCCTTCTACCTGCCAAATATAATTAAGTCATTCGGTTTGCAAGCATTTTTTACATACCTACTATGTACAAAATACAATGATAGACATTATGAGATATAAGATCCTAATTGTCTTCAGCTTATCTATGGATTTTCTCTCCATCCATGGGTAAGCATTACTGCCTCCAGTTCGTCTCTCTCCACTTTTTCTTAACCCTTTGAAGCCTTATCTTCCCACTCCATTCTACCTACACTCAAAAATCCCTCCTGACCTTTTTTTGACAAATCCAATGGCCTTCCCAGCCAGCCTTTATTCACCTCTCCCTCCCTTCTACATTTACTGCTATTGACCACTGTCTCTTTGAAACTCTTTCCTCCCTTAACTTTAGCAGCACACGATTAGCCTCAATCCTTTCTTACCTCTCCAACCACGTTCTCTGTCTCCTTCACTAGCTCATCATCCTCTTCAGCTGACCCCTAACCAAAGGTAATTTTCAAATTCAGTCCAACTCTGTACTTTTCTACAGCTATACCGTCTCCTTTCCAGCAGCCATCCATTCTCATGACTTCAGCTTCATCCCAAAGATGAGGATTCTTAAATATTTTCTCCTGACCCAGTTCCCATATCTGCATCTGTAGCTGTGTACTGGACAATTTTCTGATGTCTCAAGCCATTACTTCAAACCCAATGTGTCTAAAACCAAACTCAGTTGCACAATAAGCCTCCACTAACATCTTGATTTCAGGTGGTGATACCACCGTTCTCCTATTAAACCCAAAACCCTGAAATCATTCTTGATTCCTCCCTCTCTCTCATCCTCACCCTAAACTAGGCATTAAATCAAACCCAAACCCATTGCTGTCTAGTCAATTTCAACTCATAGCAACCCTATAGGACAGAGTAGAACTGCCCCATTGGGTTTCCAAGAAGCACCTGCTGGATTTAAACTGCCAACCTTTTGGTTAACAGCCAAGCCCTTAACCACTGTATCACCAGGACTCCCAACTAGGTATTAAGTCCTGGCATTTCTACCTTCAATACAGATCTCACAATAGTCACTTCTTTCTATTCCCACCCTTGACACCCAAATCCTAGTCTACTACAATTCCTGGTGAAGTGGCATAGTGTTATTTATAACTTGGTCTCCTTGACATCAGTCTCCATACCTTCTAGACCATCCTGCTCTTGCTTCCAAAAACTTTCAGTTGCTTCACAATGCCTTGAAAATAGAGTTTGGACTTCTGGTATCGAGTATTCAAGCCTTTCTTTAACCTGGTTTTACCCTACTTCTCCAGCCCTCTACACATTCATACTGACCATCTTCCTGTTCCAAGAACATGTCACAGTCTTTTTTTGTTTAATTTCTTTATTTGTATTGCTTTTCCTTCCTGAGGAAACATGGCATTGGTAAGAACATGAATCCTGGAGCAAGACTATCTGGATTTACACACTAGCTCTGTGACCATGGACAAGTTGCTTTACTTGTTCTGTGCCTCAATTTCCTCATCTATAAGATAGGGATAATCAGAGTACCTACTTGATAAGAATTAAGGGAAGATTAAATGATTTTATAAGGGAAAACCAGATAAAACAGTGCTGGGTACATTATAAGTGTTAGCTGGCAATTATTATTAATATCAGCATCCATTCAAATTCTATCTACCTTTAAAGTCCAGATCAATTCTTAACTCTCCATGAAGACTTACCATCCCTACGTTAATCTTCCTAGAGGATTTTATGCTTCTTCATTTTTGTTCTAATTCATTTATTTCCTCCTTCAACAAATATTTACTGAGCACCTACAATGCTTCTAGCACTGTATTGGTACTGAGAATGAATAAGACATGATCCTGTCCTCAAGGAGCTTGCAGTCTAATGAAACAAAGAAAATGTCAACAAGCAATAACAGTACAATTATAGTAAGAACCTAATAGAAAAAAAAAAAAAAAAAAAACAGGGTTCTCTGGGAACTCTAAGGACAGAGTCCCTCACTTTGCCATTTAGGGTCTCAGAGAAGGCTTCTTCAGGTGGAAGGTGTAGGGGACAGTCTAGAGCATGAGAATTAGATACGAAAAGTTATTGTCTTAGTCATCTGGTACTGCTATAAGAGAAATACTACAAGTGAATGGTTTTAACAAACAGAAGTTTATTTCCTTACAGTAAAGTAGGCTAAAAGTCCAAATTCAGGGTGTCAGCTCCAGGGGAAGCCTTTCTCTCTCGGCCTTCTCATCAGTGTTCCCCCAGACTAGGAGCTTCTCGGCGCAGGGACCCTGGTCCAAAGGATGCGCTCTGCTCCTGGCACTGGTTTCTTGATGGTATGAGGTCATCCGTTCTCTGCTTGCTTCCCTTTCCTTTTATCTCTTGTAAGGTAAAAGGTGGTGCAGGCCACACCCTAGGGAAACTCCTTTTACATTGGATCAGGGATATGACCTGGGTAAGGGTGGTGTTACAGTCCCACCCTAATATCCTTTTTAACATAAAATTACAATCACAAAATGGAGGCCAACCACACAATTCTGGGAATCATGGCCCAGCCAAATTGATACACACATTTTGGGGGGGGGGCATAATTCAAACCATGACAGTTATTAAGGCATCAAATAGGATGGTGAGGTAGAAGACTGCCAAGGCTATCAATTACGTGTTTCCAGATGTTATATCCTATTATACTTAGTCTTCTCAACTAGATTGTAGAGTCCATTGTAGAGAACTCAGTTAAGTAGACAAGTAGTTCTTGTGTGCTAATTAAGTCTTTATATTTCTTTCCCTGTTTTTATATTCCCCCAGACCCTAACAGGGATTCAAATATAACAGAGGTCTAATAAATATTTGGTAGATTGAGTTTCACTCCCATTGGAACTCCTCTTACAAGTCCATAATAAAGGCTGCAGTATCCAGGGAAAGCTCAAGGAGGTGGATATTGCACTAAGCTGTCAAGTGAAAGACAAACAGAATCTGGATGCGCAAAGGAGTAGAGAGAGAATTCCAAGAGGGAAACAGCATTAGTAAGTTCATAAAGGCAGAGTACAGGTTTGTGGGACAATGAAGAAACCTGTAAAGTTGTGGTTGAAGGACTTATATTAGGGTATAAAAGGAGATAGGTTGGATAAAGAAGTGTCCAACTAAAGGACAAAGCAAAATGCCAGGAAACATTGCAGAATTATCTTTCTGTTAACATCTTTGAGGAACCATCAAAACTTCCTTTTCTATAAATTTAGAGATGTCTAAGTTCCCTCCTATCTCTGAGTGTCTGTAGTTGAATTCAGCTATTCTGTGGATGTTTCTGCTTATAATTGTTTTCAATAAATTAAATTCATGTGAATGGAGTATCATTTACAACTGACCTAAATTAAAAGAAAAAAAATTTCTAGGAAGATTTCACAGTTCTCGTTCTTACTTGTTTGAAGCCCGAAGTGAGATTTTTGTGTCTATCACAGCACATAGAATAGTATCTTGCACATAGAAGGGGTTTGAGAAATGTCTGTTGAATTGAACATGAATGAGGACCCAAGCATAAGAAGGAACAGGCACTTTAAAGAGCAAGAACCTATTAACACTCTGTTTTATCCCTCCACCCCTGAGTCTCTTGGCAGAAGAAGTATTCTCCTCATATACTTCCATTCTCAGCTGCCCTCGATAGGATAGAGAATCTGTGGGTCAGAAATAGAACCCTCCTGGACTCAATATTCCTAAAGTTAGTTTTAAATTGTGTGCCCTTATTATTAGTAGTGCCCAATATTAAAGAAAGTCATCTGGTCATGTGGGAAATGCAAATACAGCCACAACGCTGTTCTGATGCTATATCATGTGTCATGTATCCCCAAGCAATGAAAATCATAACTTTCTACCTTCTCAGCAAGAAAAAAAAATACACCCACCTGAGTTTTCACCAAGGGAATCTATGCCATGGGTAAAATATGGGACATATCAATAATTCAGATCCCTATGTGAATCAGTGCATGATGAATAGGAATTACTTCTATAATCAGCACATTACATAGT
>NW_004443992.1:10978361-10983614 GCF_000243295.1 Trichechus manatus latirostris | reverse complement strand
AATTAGTTCTTTCTGTGTACAACTACCTCAGAGGGGTCCTTTGCTGAAGGCTGAATTAAAAATGAAGTTTTTAATTACCTTGGTTTGCTGATGACTGTTTATTAAATACCAGTCATTTTCCTGCCTTTTGTGCCTCTCTCAGAAAAAGCGGTGCTGAGGGGAATGAAGGGGAATGAAAATCAATCATGTCCAGGCTGGTCATTTAACAGCTTATTTGCTAAGGTTTGAGGAGAAATGAAAAGAAATGCTCCCACTGGAAAAATAAGTGACATTGTTTTGATTTTGTCTTTATACTGGACAGTTAGCTTGCTGAAAAATAACCAATATTGGCTGAAAAACACGTGGACTATGCCTGTATTTTGTACACACTCCTTCTGTCATCAATCACTGATCGTTTCCCTGTCGAGGGCCTGCTATCCCAAGTAGGATTCATGTTCCAAAGTCCTATCAAATCATCTCTAGTGGTTCTCAGTTGTACAATTATGCAAGTCTGGTAGAAAACATGTAACTTTAGTGGTGGAATTTTCTGAGTTAAATTTTCCTCACTTCTCCTAAATCATATTTCTTTAATTAGCTGTAAAGATCGTTCTAGAGCATCATCAAAATCATGAAGAATCAGGTTAAGCTTAACCTTCATAGAATAAAGTATTTTCAGCTTTGTTGTGAATCAGTGAGCTGGAATTATTAAATTAATGGGAAATAATTGTGTATATATATACAGATACATATATATCAGCACAGATATAACGTTAGTAACATTAGATTTTTACAATCCTGGGGAGGACGATTACACTTTGACCAGAGACTTTCCTTATCTATAATCTCTTCATGGACAGTGAATACAAAGAGAGAGAGACATAAAGCACGTGGAAGGCTCGTCACCATTTGCTTAGAACGGTTCATACATTTTTGTAGGTTGTAATTATTTTCCTTCTCATCAGTTTTCTTACTGGAAGAGGCATTTCAGAAGTACCCCTGTCAATTCTCTCCCATTTCCTACTTCATTAGATGGCCACTTTGCATTAAATCTTAAAATTTCTTACAGGGATGAAATAACATTTGAAAATTAGACATACCACAAAGTAGAAAACAAAGGCTCTGCGTGTGTGAACACGCCAACGGATTTTTAGCTATCCCCCTTTTAATAAATGTCCTAAATAAAAAATATAAACCTTTGAGTTTTACCAACAAAAAAAAACTTCAAAAGAGAGTAAATGAATTGACGGCAGATGATTCTACACAAAACATGTCCAAAAAAGTAATCTGTGCACAATTACCAGTCTTAAATAGTTTTCAGTCAGGCTGAGGCTTCCCTTTCCTTTCTGGCCATCTTTTACTGTTTAAATAAACTAAGAAATTTTAAAGATTATTTAAAAATAAAGGTTGAAGATCCTTTAAAATAAAGTTTAAAAACTATTTTAAAATAAATTTTTAAGATTCTTTTAAAAAATATTTTGTAGCTCTAAGCGCTTGGTACCAGATACTGGGGCATAATTTATCTCATTACTAGCTCACGTCTCACACTACATGAACAGCTTTCAATAAGTACATACAATTTGTCAATGTACTTACTCACTGGCACATCAGATGAAATAAATAGGTATATAGGTAACTATTGTACTTCTGCAGGTTGGGAAATTATACTCTTTAGAACACATGCATACGATGTTTAAGAACAACAACCAAAAAATGCAGTCTCTGCACTGCTAAAATAAATGACAAAGAAAATTTAAAATACTGGCCTTTCAATGCATCTTTAACGGAAAAATAATTATAGTTATTCAATACATGCCAGCTGATGCCTATCAGTCCAATTTTTGAGCCAAGTGGGACCCTTTTCTAACTCTAGTAACAAGTTGAACAAGCACCTTACTTCAACCCAACAAAGTAGCAAGCTCTTTCTCTTTGGAATTGTGTTTTTCAGAAGATGATATAATCCTGAATTTATCTGCTTCTATGAAATCACAAACCACATCATGTTAGGTGGGGTAGCATAATGGTCAAGAACAAGGCTCTAGAGTCAGGCTAACATAGTTTGAACCCTGCTTCTGACACCTAGTACTTGCATATCCTTAGGCAAATTATTTAATGTCCCTACCCCTCAGTATCCTCATCTGAAGTGGGGTTAATTATAATACCTACCTTATAGTTGTAGGAATTGAGTGCTGCACAAAGTAAGTGCTCTCTAACTAAGTATTGGATATATCATCATCATTGGGAACTTAGCGGAATTTAAGAAAACAGATTTCTGCCAATTGTAAAAGAACATGAATTTATTAGCATTTGTATTGTACCAGCTTCTGTAGTGACTCCAAAATTCATTTTCGCACTCATTCAATTCAGGCAGATATAGCAATTACAACATGTATCTTGCTCAGTTGGGCACTGACTGAGCTAAGTAAGCATGGATTATTTGATTTTATCCTCACAATGACGGTAAATGGGGTTTACTATCGTTCCCATTCTGTAGATAAGGAAACTGAGGCTTAGAAAATTTAAATACTAGCACAAATTCTGCTTGTAAGAAATGAATCTGTGGTAAGAACCCAGGCAGTCTAAATTCAGAGCTTTTACAACCAACGTACTTGTAGCAGTTTTCTTAAATTAAAAAAAAAAAAGAAAACTATAAGCTAAAAATTGCTGAGACACTATCAGCTAATAACTAAATAAATCTTTAATTCCAAAGGACATGTGCTGAAGTCCATACTGCAGTCTGAAAACCTGTGAGTTTCTATATAATGGGCTGCCATATTAGAGCAAAACTACACTTCAAATGTCCAAATTTCGCAGATTGTTTGACATTTAAAATAAACCAAGCCAGATGGCAAGACCTCAAAAGGAAAGTTTAGAGAAGGAAAGTAATCAAAATTGTTTACCTGCTGTTGCTTGAATGGAGGGGAAGAAGTTGAGAGCCAGGAACAGCCTGAGGATCATTGTCCTAACTGTGGGCCAGGGCTCCAGCCCCTCCTCCCTATGAAGCCCAGAGAGCAAGGGGAGCTGAAAATAATGCGGGTGAAGCCTGAGAGGCGCAGTCATCCACGGCCCAACTTAACCTCTCTTGAGGCACATGATCAAGGCACACAAACCACAGGCACCGTGACTGCAAACATTTCACACAGGATATTACATTATTTTGATGACTTTAGACTTTTACCTCTTCTTTTAAAGGCATACCTTTTCTTGTCATTGGAAAAGAGTGTTGGCCACTATATAATGGGCTTGTGAGAATTCTTCTCTGTTGATGGGTATTAAAGTTGTGAAAAATAGAGCTTGAAATTCAGCAGGAACTTAAAAACTTGAAAAGAGGAATAACACCTCTTGTGGAGGAAAGTCTTTCATAGGAAGGGGATAGACTGTGACGAAAGGACAATGATAAAAATTATATTGAGGAGTTGGGAAACATTTATATCAGAGGTTAAAGGAGTCATAAACATTAGGAAATTAGCTTTTGTGTTGAGTGCAAGGTAGCCCTATGGAACATTTAGCACACACTGCTTAGTTTAGGTCAAGCCCTCCCCAACTCATTTCTGGGAGCTAAGGCAAATACACCCCACTTGCAAGCACTCAGCCAGCTGAGTATCTAGAGGAGGTTCCCTAGGCAAAGAGAAAGTTAAAAAAAATCATATGTTCTTAGGAAGACAGTAAGGTAACCAAAAGCCCCTTGGTATCTTATGATGTCTATGTCCCACAAGGAATTATTAAGGGTTAAGAAGTCCCCGGGTGGCGCAAAGTGTTAAGTGCTCAACTACTAGCTGAAACAGTGTTGATTCGAACTCTCCCAGGGCACCTTGGAAGATAGGTCTGGCGATCTGCTTCTGAAAGTTTAAGGACTTGAAAACGCTGGAGCAGTTCTACTCTGCACACATGGGGTCTCCATGAGTTGGAACTGACTCAACGGCAACTAACAACAACAAGAAGGCCTAGGCCATGGAAGAAAGATCCACAGCAGGAACCCCAAGGCCTATAATCACACTCTGCACCCCTCTCCCCTGGGCCATGTCTTCAGTGGATGGGGCATTCCACTGGCATGGCAGACTCCAGACCCCACTGTCCTCTTCTGGCTCCTCGGTCAGTGTCTTTCTCAAAACTTTTCCAACAGTTTTTCTTCTTTTCTGATAAGCTAAGCTTTATATGATTAGCATAGTTTTGGGTTTTGTGTGTGTGTTTTTTAAGATAATTTGTATTGCATTTAATTTTGACTATAAAAGTAAGACATTCCATATAGAAAATTTAGAAAAAAATAAATACAAATATTAAAACAAAATTCATCCATAATCTTACCGCCCTGATATAAATACTGTAAATATTCTCGTCCATTACCATCTGTTTGTCTGTTAAGATATTTACACATTTAATATTATATTTATTCTGGTTTGGAAGAGATATATACTATTATTGATTATATCTTGAATATTTTCCCATGGCATTTAAGAATTCTTTATAAACATTTGTAATTGATGAATAATATGCAATTTATAATTATATCATAAATTGTTTAACAATTATCTAGTCGCTGTAAGTCAAAATTGGCTCAACAGCACACAACAAGTATTGTTACCAATTTTTGCTATTTAAAAATGTTACCATGAACATCTTTGATTGCCAAGCCATACATGGAAGAAGCTTCTATGTCCATGCTTCCTGATCTGATCAGTGACAGATCAAAAATATGATGAAGGCCCTAAAGGACCAAGCACTTTATTCTTATTTAATATTCACAGGACCTATGAGGAAGACGCTGTCATTATCTCCATTTTACAGATGAGAAAACTGACCCTGAGAGAGTGTTAAGTCTCAGGAAGTGTTGGAGCCAGGATTAGAACTTAGATCTGTCTGACTTGAACTGCTAGGCTCCTAATCATAACACTCTACAGCCTCGCTACTGTCAGTTCTTTCCAGCACTGGAAATTCCTTCAGTACAAAAGGATAAGGAATTCTCTTTCTGTTGCAAGGTATCAAACACAGTGTCTTATTAGAGTCTGTGTGGCAAAAGTGTTGAGAGTAAAAGGGGGGAGTGGTCCAAGATGACACTGGTGAGGTGTAATTAAACTGTGTTTCATAAAAATGCACCTGGAAGTTTCCAGCAAAATGGCGCTCTAGGCAGAAGCACCATGCTGTCCCTCCACAGCACAGATCCTAAAAACTAAGCCAAACAGAGAATAGAACAATCCTGAAACTCTAAAACATCAAATGAAGAGATAAAGAACTCAGCCAAGCACCAAATGGAGTGAGAAAACTGACAGAGAACGGAGA
>NW_004443992.1:10970653-10971751 GCF_000243295.1 Trichechus manatus latirostris | reverse complement strand
ACCTCCATCAATCAACAAGCACGCCAAGTCTCAACTACGTGGCTTTTTAGAGAAAAATAAAATGCAGGTGTCCAAATCATATAGGCTGTTTGAAACTTAATATACACTCAGCCCGTTGAGAGAGAAGACCCTGAAAAAGAAAAAAGAAGAAGAAGTTCTTCAGAGCTGCCACCATTTTCTGCTCTCTCTGGCTAGGATGTTTCTCTCCAATCCTTCTGAGTAAATCCTACTCAGTCTTTCAGATTCAGAGTAAATGCAACCTCCTCAGAGATGCTTTCTCGAGGTACCATCACCCACACACATGCACTCCCCACCTCCAACCCATCTAAACCAGGTCTCCCTGCTATAACCTCCATCCCACTCTTTATACAGTGTGGTGAAATGCCATGAAGGAAAAGTAACTACGTATTTATTTGTTCTCTTGTTTAATTAATGTATGTGCCCCTGTTAGATTATAAACATTATGAAGGTGGAGTCCAAGTCTCTCATCCACAGCTGTACACCCTGTGTCTAGCACATAGTGAGTGTTCAATAAAATATGTACGGAGTGAATGAATCACTCCGCCATTGGTCTACTGACCCCCAATCGATATGCCTACGATTGTGGATTCCTGTCACCAGTACCCTGGTTCCTTCATGCCTGGTTCTCTCACAGTATGACACTAGGAATACTCCAACTCAACACACATCTTATCACCAGAAAGGACTTCAGCACTGTATCCGTATCTGCTCACCTACCCTGAGCTGAGTTGGACAATGTAGAAAATGCAAAGGCCTACTTCCTTCACAACTTATTTTTCTTACAGCCAATGCCTAGCCACTCAGCACATCCCTTTTCTTTCCTCAAGCCCTCCCATGGCTCCCCCACGGCCGCTGGGAGATGAGGCTGCTTCCTACACAGAATGCGTAGCGTACCAGCCTCAGCTTGCCACTCTGAATGCAGAAGAGGAAAGAGAACTGACTTGGGAATTCCGGTGGCTAAAAGCACAGGCTTTAATTTTTTTAACTTGTTTTTTTAGGTGAAATTCACATAACGTAAATTAACCATTTTAAAGTATACAATTCAGTGGCGTTTAGTACACTCACGACGTCATAAAG
>NW_004443992.1:10967694-10969369 GCF_000243295.1 Trichechus manatus latirostris | reverse complement strand
TCCCTTGTGGAAGGTGAGAATTCCACCACTGAACCGTCAATGCCCACACTAAAAGCAATAACCAACATTTATTACAGGCTTTCTACTACCAGGCACTGTGCTAAGAATTCTGCATACATTATCTTATTTAATCCTTACAATAACCTTAAGGGGTTGGTACTATTATTATCTGCATTACAGGTAAAGAAACTGAAGCTTAGAGACAATACAGTAATTTGCCCACAACCACTCAGTAAATAGCAAAGCATGGATTTGAACTCAGCTCTGTCTGACTCTAAAAAGTGAACTCTGTATTCAAGAGTCATGGGAGAGGTGGACACAGCCCTGATCAACCAACAGCTTGAATATGGGGTTGATAGTGCAGTGGTTATAACCAAGGTCTTTAAGAAGAGATGTATCTTCTTTAATGATCTTCAGCACCAGCTTCATAAAGAATCAGATAGAATTCTATATGTGACTAGCAAAGTCTTCCTTCAGTCAGTAGTACACAGTTCTCGTTACTCCCCAGCTGACCCTATATTCATGCAGACTGAGGCAAGAGGAGAAGCAAAGTTTGTCTAATCTTAGTATCATCCTGGAAGAATTCATCCTAACCAGACCGGGAATTTGTGTGCTGTCAGCAAGAACGATATACATGATAAGTCCAAGCAATGCTGATCCAAGCTTTAGGATGGTTCCATGACAACAGGTTTGTTCACTTGATAATCTGAAAACACACACACACACACACACACACACACACAGAAGGGAAGTGGCAGATGTAGAAAATGTCAAGCACCAACATTAAAGATTGAGAAAAAGTATCACCAGTCAGACTCCAGGTAAACCATTAAGACAGTGTAAACTTACAAGTCTTAGGACCCAAAGAGATTGGCACCAGGAAAGTCTACTTATGCTGTTCTCAAAATCCCATTATTCTGAAGATCTAATGGTCTCGCTATGCCATGTTCTTCTGGTATCACTGTAGCCTAGTGCCTGCCTCACTGGCTCAATGGTGCCAAGGGCTGTGTGTCGGGCTGAATTCGTAATTCTTTGGAACCACTGGGACATTTGGATATTTTTTGGGTATAGGAATGTTAATTAAACATGACTGGGGTAAGGAGGGCAAGGTAAGAAATACATTTCACTCTGCATCTTGTATTGGACTTGATTTTACCCTCTTGTATTCCCTACTGTGCAATCGGTGGAATGGCAAGGAGGCAACCTCTGACGTCTTCAGGAACTGCAATCTTGTCCTCATCTTGGGAAAACTGACAAGCTTGGTTTTCCTTTTTTTGGAACGATTTTAAGAGCCTTCATCTCCTAACATGCTGTTTAGCTGAGCACCTCCAGGAAATGGAACTATTAACTACAATGTTGCTTTCGATGGTCTCTCATGTTACTGGTCCCCCATGGGAATCTCCTCACCCTTCTCCCCTCCTCCCTGCTGTATCTCCCCTCCCCCCACCCCTTCCCTCCAGTTCCCACACTCACTGACTAAGGAAGGTCAATCTGGATACATCTGTCTACATCTCCAGAATGCTGCAGAGGAATAACAGCTGCTGACCTCTGTTCTGAACGCATGATCCTGTTTGTTCCAAAGTAGCTTGGGTGAACTCCAACTATTATATACAATCTCCACTTCCTGTGGTGGAATATAGGGCCAGGAGTGTATATTCCCCACTCTTGCTTTTGG
>NW_004443992.1:10952077-10966619 GCF_000243295.1 Trichechus manatus latirostris | reverse complement strand
CTCTACATCCTGAGGATCCAGGGGTGACTAACAGAGCTTTCTTGCCCCTGAGGACACAAGCCTAAAGAAACACTGAGGAGAAAGACCCTAACCTGCCTGGAGCTGTCAGGAAAGACTTCTCAGGGTAGGGACGCTATGATTTGGAGGATAAGTAAAATTGCCCAGGCCAGTAATGGGGAAGAAGAACTTGCCTTCCAGGCAACATATACACTGTCGGCAAAAGTCTGGAAGTCTAAAAGAACATGGCTTGCTTAGGGATCCACAAGGAGCTCATATGGCTGCAACAAAAGGACTCTGAGGAAAGCCACAGGAGGTGGCAGATAGGCAGGGTCCATTCATGAAGGACTTGTAATGCCATGCCAAGGAGTTTGGTCTTTGTTCTGAGAGCCATGAGGAGCCCTCACAGTATGGGTCAGCACACAGGTCTGGGCTGCTATTATATATTTGGGAGACATCAGCACATTAGATCCAGGATGTGAAATAGGTTTAATCTCTTGCATCAACTGCTATTGATTGATATCAGCTGCCTAAATCACTGTGTTGAAAGGGATTTCTGAGCCTCATCTCAGTTCAATGGGATCATGGGAAAGTGGAGGGGGAGGACAGGCAATGGCACTCATGTGACTCCCTGATCAGGATTATAATAAAGCCATGAATGCAGATCAGATTGCAGGCTTCTCTTCTCCACCTGTCCCTTAAATCTTGGCATTTTCCAGTCTTGGGGTTTGAGAAGGCTAATAAATTACTCCCTTCAACTTGTGATTCAGCTCTGAATCTAATAAGAGAGTCTAAGAAAGACAAAGGAGTCAGGCTGATGGGAATAAAAATATCAGATAGAGTACTACCGGAGAACGTGAGCAAGCGCTGTGAATTAGGCAGGCTTACCCACCAGTCCCGGGCATTGCTAGTAAACCACAGGCTCCTCCCAAAGGGCAGAATCTTCACCAGTAAGCTACCACTCGGCCCAGAGCCCCAAAGGTGGAGGGGAAATGGGGACAGCAGGAGCCAGAGGGAGACAGGAGGTCAAGAGAGGGTTTAAGGTGAGAGAGCATGTTTTTTATCCTCAGGCACAGAAGATATCACAGAGAGAAAGGCTGAAGAAATAAGAGAGAGAAGATAATCTGCAGAGCAAAAAAGCCAGAGGAAAAGCGAGAAGTGGGCCTAGGACATAGGCAATAACTTAGCATTCGTTAAAACAGGAGAAAACTTCCTTTAAGACTATCATATTTGGTTAGGAAAACAGCAGTTACAGCAGTTATAGATTAACTAACATTGATTGATCACTTTTCAATTCACACACATTAGTTCATAAAAACCCTGTGTCAGTGCCATTGTTATTAGCCCATTTTATAGATGAGAAGACCTATTAAGTAGCAAAAGAGGACTCATATGTACCTCTTCCAGCTCTGAGATTGTGACTTTGGGAAAGTCAACAACTTCTTTGAGTTTGACTCCTTGTTCTTTGCCTTTAAACCATCACTTCAGAACAAGCTTCCACCAGACTATGTGAATCAATGGGAGAGGCATTTTCAGGAACCATCACTCACTTTGTGTGGTGGAGGGTGGGTGGTGCGGATGGGTGAATAGCCTCTTAAGCTTCAAGTTTAATTTCTAAAATCTCTGAAGAAGTGAAGAAATGTCTCTTCTTCCCTCTCTTCCTCCCTTCTCCCTTCTCTCTCCATCCCTTCAAGGTACAGAAACAGAAGCATTTTAATTTCAGCAGAGGGATGTGAAGGTATAGTGCTTACCTCTGGGTGCCACCTTGGACTTTAGGGAAACCAGGCTGACTTCTCAGGGCTTGTTGTTAGTGCTATGTCTCTACTGAGAAATTCAGACTTCCTAAAAATAGCATCAATAAGGTGACTGAGCAGAGTGGTGAATGGTTTGCATTGTACTTGCAGATGTCATCCCTGAGGACTCTGAGGCTACAGTCCAAGGGACTAGGGCAGGCTAAGGCTGGCCAAAAGGACTTTCTCCAGGCCCTAGAGGTCAGAGTTTCAAGAAAATTACGTCCTTTCTTTTCCCGGACCTATACTTAAGGAAGCTTTGTGAAAATGCACTGTTTGTACCCAAGGTTGTGGGCACACTCTCTCAGATCTCCAGTCTCTCTAGATCTATCACTCCCTTTGTATTTCTCAGAAGTTCAGTCTCTGAAATTGGTCTACAAGCTGGACAAAAATATGTTTGTGTTTTTATGCACAAACATGGGGTTGACACGTATTTATTGCCTCTTCCCTTTTTCTACCCACTCAGAATGCCAAAATGTCTCATATGAAAGTGTATCTGTGGGCATTTTGTCCCCGACATTTTTGTTATGTCCGTCTGGCAATAACATGTCCAATAATCCAGCAGTTCTTAACCTATTTTTGTGCCAGGGACCCTCCTCATCCAGAAGCCTGAAAACCCTTCTCAAAATCATGTTTTTAGATGCATAACATAAAATACATAGAATGGCAAAGGGAAGCAATTGCATTGAAATGCAGTTTTCAAATATTTTTTAAAACAAATATCTGTATTATAGTAATAAGTGATGGAGCTCTGGTGGTGCAATGGGTAAAGCACTTGGCTGCTAACTGAAAGGTCAGTGGCTTGAATCCACCAGCTGCTCTGCAGGAGAAAAGATCTGAAATCTGCTCCCATAAAGGTTACAGCCTAGGAAACTCTATAGGGCAGTTCTACTCTGTCCTACAGGGTCACTATGAGTCAGAATCGACTCTATGGCACACAAAAACAACAATATAGTAGGCACAAGGAGCACTGGTGGTGCAATGTTTAAGCGCTCAGCTACTAACTGGAAGGTTGGTGGCTTAAACACAGCTGGTGGTTCCATAGGAGAAAGAACTCATGATCTGCTCCTCTAAAGATTACAGCCTTGGAAACCCTATGGGGCAGTTGTACTCAGTCCTATAGGGTCGCTGTGAGTCAGAATCAACTTGGGAGCACACAACAACAACAGTAATAAATTTGCTTATTTATTAATACAAGTAGTCCCCGACTTACAATGTATTTGAGTTACAACAAACTGCACTTACAACCGTCCTTTTTTTTTTGTATGTCTTATCATTAGTACGTCTTCCTGAGAGGAAGCTACAGCAAAATGCATGCAGGGGACATGGAAAAAATTGCTGAGTTAGGTGAACACGCTCCAAGCATTTGATCGGGATAATATGATGGAAGAGATCAGTAGAAAAATCGTCCATATGGCAACAACACTGAATTTAGAACCTGATATGCTGATATGGAACAGCTCATAGATCACCAAGAAGGAGAGAACATTGACAGATCAGGACTTAATGGATTTTGAAGAGGAAAAAAATGCTGAGGAAAGAAACAATGAGGAAGAGGAAGAGAGAAGCTGTAAAAAAATTTTACAGTAAGTATTAGCTGGAGTTTTTTCTAAACTAAATCAGGGGCTTCAGTTGCTTGAGAACATGGGCCCACATGCTGATTACTTTGCTAAAGATGATAGGCATATTTGGGAATCAGTGAGATGTTACCTTGAAATATATGAAGAAAATAAGAAAAGGACCACACAAACAATGCTCACTAATTTTCTGACTAGAAACACCATCCTCATTTCCAGGGATAATCCAGATGATCCAGAACCTTCCACAGGTGGAGTTATTACCGCAACTGACAAAATGCCAACGTCATCCAACTCTTTCATCGTCAGGGTAAATTTTTATGATTTGTGCATTATTTTATGTATATATTAAAATATATCTGTAAGTTTACGTGTAATGTTTCCAAGCCCCAAAGACAAATAAAGATCGTATTTATGAGGATACTGATAATAAAAGGCAATAATCATGAAAACTAAAACAAAAAACAAACAAACAAAAAAAAAAAACGAGATATTCAACTCATGTCAGAACCAACTTACGACAGAGTCGTCGGAACAGAACCCCACCCTAAGTCGGGGACTACCTGGACATTAAATATCAAGATCCAGTCGTGATGTGATAACTGCTGTAATTTTGAAGTAGTGATAAACGAAAATGATGTTTTTTTAGATCCCTGCAACAACTATAATGTGATATGAAAATATCTGGATCCCTCCCTATTGATGACAAAATCACAAGTACTGCTAAAACCATTGTGGCTTGTTGCCTAAATCGAATTGCTAAATTTCAGTTAAAGGTTAGTGAAAATAAAGTTGTAGATTTTTCCCAGGTTTACAGACCCTCGGAACCCTGGTTAAGAACCAGAATAAGTCAGCACATCTAGTTACTATCAGCATCTCATCTACCTTCACCCCTCCAATATGTGGATGATACACACACACACACACATACACACACATACACACGCACACACACACACACCCTAACCACTGCATGCCCTGTATTCTCAGTACTGGAATGTACTTTACTGACATCCATAAAGGATACTTCCTAGTCGGCTTATATCCCACAATGTCAAGGAGCAGAAAGTGCAAACAGCATCGTAAAACTGAATATCAGTATTCTCTGATATTGCAGGGATCTAAAAAATATCATTTCCACTTATCACTACCTCATAATTACAGCGGTTTCACACCATGACTGGATTCTCTTAAGTCTCTAATTCCAAATACTGGCAGGGCGTGGATGGCCTCTCCCAACTGTGGTTTTCTGATTTTCTTCTGATACTTTGACCAGAATCATAAGCTCTGTGTTTTCACATTTACTTGTCCTTCTGCACTTTAAAAATGAATTCCAACTTTCAGTTCTGCTTACTGTTATTTAACAAGCTGGGGCAGATAGTGGCTGAGACTACACCTTAAACATACAGTGGAAGGATCACATTCAAGCTCAGAACTCTTGCTATGGCTGATAATGTAAAGCCTCCTGACCACTCTGCAAACACTTAACATCCACCCATTCAATCTTCTGTCCTTAACAGTAGATCCAAAATTCTTTGGGGGACTTGTGCCAATTAGGGCACACTCTCCCCTCACTCACACTTTGCAAACCCACTAGCATTTTTTTTAATCCTCTAAAACACCAATTTTTTTCTAGACCTCAGGTCCTTAGCATTTCTTTCCTTCTTCTGTCTGAAATGCTCTTTCCTTCGCTCTTGTAAGCCTCTCTCCTCCTAACAACCAAGACCAAAACCAAACCCATTGCCATCGAGTCAATTCTGACTCATAGCAACCCTATAGGACAGAGTAGAACTGCCCCATAGACTTCCCAAGGAGCACCTGGTGGATTTGAACTGCCGACCTTTTGGTTAGCAGCCATAGTACTTAACCACTACGCCACCGCGGTTTCTATCCTCTATAAAATAGGTACTTCCAGTTATTCCCTACTTCAATATCCAGTTCATTTTTCATAAATAGCCACAGTGTATAATTATTTTACATATTTGTGTTTTTGTCTCTCTCCCTCATGAGAAGGTCAGCTTCTTAAGGGCGTAGCCCACACCTGGCTTGTTCACCCCAGCACCAGTACAATGCCGGGCACATAGTGGGCACTTAATAAAAATTTGGTAAGTAGATTAATCAGTAATGAACATTCCCTTTTGAAAGATGCAGCTCTAGAATCTCTAGAATCTCTAGAATCTATGCTAAGCTCCTATACCAGACCTGTAACGAAGATGAGGCAGGATGAAGTATCAAATACTGTATATTCAAGAGAATTCCTCCAAATTATGGACCAGATGTGGTAACCCATCTGGGAAAGAAAAATAAAGCATTAGAGGTTTTTGACCTAGTCTGATTGTCTGTCACCTGTTGTGCAGTGGTTAAGTGCTTGGTTGCTAACCAAAAGATTAGCAGTTCAAACCCACCAGCAGGAGAAAGATGTGGCAGTCTGCTTCCGTACAGATTACGGCCTTGGGAACCCTGTGGGGCAGTGCTACTCTGTCCTATAGGGTCACTATGAGTCGAAATAGACTCAGTGGCAATGTGTAGAGTGTAGAGTAGACCTCTCAGATTCCAGGGAGGATGGCGGTCCGTAGCACAGGGTTATTTAATCCCTGGACCACAGAGGATCTCAGGAATGCTCCAGCCCTGGCTGGTCAGCCAATCCCTCTGGCAAATTCTCTCAATTCGGTGTCATGATACCAGGAAAGGCCCATTTGGGGGAAGGGATCATCTCCCTGGAATTCACTTCCTTTGCAGGTTATTCATTCATTCCACAGACGGTTAATGAGCACAATGCTTGGTGCTAGCCCTACTAGTATGGGCTGGGAAGACAATAGCAAGTACAAAATTCCTTCAAGTGATTCAAGACATACAAGTAAATCAATAACACAACTTGTACAAGGAAATTTTCTGCTTTTACACAGAAAGGAACAGAGAGCTTATCTCAGCACGTATGTTGTTGTTAGATGCCATCAAGGTGGCTCCAACTCATGGTGACCTTATGTATGACGGATTGAAACACTGCGGGGTGGTGCACCATCCTCACCATCTTTGGTATGTTTGAGGCTATTGTTGCAGCCACCATGTCAATACATCTCACGGAGTGTTTCCTTTGTTTTCACTGACCCTTTACTTTACCAAACATGATGTTCTTTTCTAGAAATTAGTCTTTTCTACAATGTATCCAAAGTAAATGACCCAATGATTCACCATCCTAACTTCTAAGGAGCATTCTGGTTGTATTTCTTATAAGACTGATTTGTTCATTATTCTGAAAGTCCATGGTACATTCAACATTCTTCACCAACACCACAATTCAAATACATCAATTCTTCTCCCGTCTTCCTTTTTCATTGTACAGCTTTCACATCTGTAAGAGGGAATTGAAAAGACTAGGGCTTGGGACAGGCATTCCTTAGTCATCAAAGTGACATCTTGGTTTTTGAAAACCTTAAAGAGGTCTTTTGCAGCAGATTTGCCCAATGCAATAATGTTGTTTGATTTCTTGACTTCCACTTCCATGGATATTATACACTCTCTTTTTCAATTGTCTATAAAACTGTCTATTTAAAAGAATCAACACAATAAGAACATCCACAGATATGTTAATGTGTATGTATACCTTCAACTTTGCTAACTCTCACAAAATCCTAAAAGTATCAAACGGAAAACTAATCTCCCTTCAAGGGGCATATGAACCAGGCTTTGCCATTCAACACGATTACTGTTGCTTTAAGGGAATGCCTGGAGCCACTGTACTGCCCAGCCCAGTAAGCACAATGGAACATTTTCCTTGGGATTACCTCACTCCCAGTGACCCACACAGGAAATAATTATTTTGCTAGTTGCCAGTAAACACTGAAACACACTTACTTGAAAAATAAGCTCTTTTTGACCTTGAAAGACAGTGGCTTCACAAGCATAACTGAACAAGCATAGTTTCACAAGCGTAGTTTCTTTCCAAATTCAACAATTTTGTACGTAAATGGTGCCTTATTCTTGGATTGTGGGTTCCCAGATCCAGGCCACGCTTCAGAGTTCTGCCAAAACACCACAGCAAACAGTGGTTTTATTGTATCTCTGGCTAAAGAAGAGTACAGCATCAAATAAAAATTAGATTTCTTTTCTGAGATAGAATATGGAATTTCCATAGATGTCCTGGCAACAAATTCTAACACTGTAGTCATGTCTGAGAAAGTACTTCAGTTCTTTCAGGCTTCACTCATGGGACATGCCAGAGAAACACGCAACGTTTGAAGAAGTACATGACAGTTCTGAGTAGGACTTTCGAGTCTAAATGAAAAGTCTAAATCTTCACTACCTACTCTATCTAAGGCCTAACTTCCTAGCCCTTTCCTCCTCTGTATAGTCCCCAAAAGGCACCACATTAATGGGAAGATGCAGAGCTCCCACTTGTTGAAAACAGATAACCTGGATTAAGGAGGCAGTGCTCTCAACTAAAATCACCTTTATTCTAGTAAACAGGAGCCCTGGTGGCACAGTGATTGAGCGCTCGGCTGCCAATCAAAAGGTTGGTGGTTCGAACCCACCAGCCACTCCATGGAGAAAGATGTGACAATCTGCTTCTGTAAAGATTTATAGCCTTGGAAATCCTATGGGCAGTTCTGCTCTGTCCTATAGGGTCACTATGAGTCAGAATTGACTTGAAGACAACAGGCTATTCTGCTACTAAAATCCAAAGTCTCTAAATTAGTTAGATCAAGGTTTTACTACTTTGATGCAGACTCATAATAATTGAGGTTTAAACATAGTAGATGTTTTTTCACCCCACAATCCGGGACTGAGCATTGGAGGACTGGTGTGGCAGTTTAGGGTCAGAGACACAGATGTCTTTTATCTTGTAGCTCTGCTGTCTTTGGACCCACATGGTCCAAGATGGATCACCTTCACACTCATATTCCAGCCAACCAGGAGGTAAGCTGGAGAAACGGAGGGTTCACCCTTTCCCTTTAAGGGCACAACCCAGAAGTGGCATCACTTTTGCTCATATCTCATTGGCCAAAACACAGTTATATGACCAACAGAGTTGCAAGGATGCACTCACATACATACTGGGGATTCTGTTACTATAGAAAAAAAAGGGAAAAATGATATTAGGGAACAGCCGGTGGTTTGCCACAGTAGTCAATTTCTAGATTATTCCTTTGAATAATGAAATAGATAGGCTATCAGAAAACACAGGCTCTTTTCCAGCAAAGCTACTGCACTGAGCCCCTCCCCCTCCAAAATGACTTCATTTATCAGACCACCTGTGACATTTTGCCTAAAGAATGAAACGCTGTGAAAGTAGACCCACAGTCCTGTGCACCCTTGTGTGGTAGTGCCTGGCCAGATCAGTAAGAGGGCCAGAACTCCTCCTGGGAAACTCCCCTGGTGGAACCTCTGAGATAGCCCTTGTTGGGTCTGAGTAGTTCCACCATTTATTGTAGAGACCCAAAACACAGCTTTGATTACCTTAAGACCCAGCAGTTATCCCATGGTAATGAGGATCACCTTGTCTCATTTTGCCTTCTCTGAAGGCTTAGTAGGAGAATGATCTAGTAATGAGTAAGGGATACAAAGCTTCCAGGCAGTTTCAACTTTGTTAAAAAGGGTAGGACTTCTCCAACCCTGAAGTCCTAATAGAGTAAGCTAGTACAAGAAAGGGGCTACCTGTCAACTTAGGATTCTCTGTGAGTTTCTGAGGTCACTCCAAGAAACAGGCTGTGAATAGAGGAGGCTCGGGAGTAATTGATCCAGTCCTCTTCTTGGCTCATTTTGGAGCGAGATGCACTGACTTTAAAGGTATAGAGAATTTCCAAGCAGGGACTTCCCAGAGATTTTCATTCACTAAGAAGGAAACAGTGAGGGGTTCTGTGCTTGTGCTGAATGAATCAGAAACCCACCTGGTGTTTACACTGAACAGCAGGATGTGCTTAATATCCTGGCATGAACAGGCCATCACTTGGCCAAGGTAGACATCACCTATTTAGAGTTCGTTCTAGTCATATAAACTTAATGATACTTAATCTAGGATCCAGTGATATAAAAGCTAAAGGTATGGATGTTCAATATCTCAAAGATACGCTCAGAGATAATGCACTAAAGGAGGCCAAACTGAAACAATTTCTACCAAGAGGTAGGAAACAGAAAAGTGAGTTTGTTTCCTGTTGTTAGCAGAAATCGTGACCTACTACAACCACTAAATTATGATAAAGTCATAGAAAAATATCCCTGAGGTAAGAAATATTAATTATACTTTATGAACAGAAAATAATCTTCATTGAAATAGGACTTCGAAACCATAGAAATGTAGAAATCTAACCAGTTTTTCACAGATGATTTTAGTGATTATATATAGATAGCTATTACGTGTGTGTATACATATATAGATATACTTGTGTATATATACATATATGTGTGTGTGTATATATATACATATACATATATACATATATATATATATAGAAGCCCTGGCGGAGAAGTAGTTAAGAGCTTGGCTGCTAACCAAAAAAGGTCAGCAGTTCGAATCCACCAGCTGCTCCTTGGAAACCCTATGGGGCAGTTGTACTCTGTCCTATAGGGTCGCTGTGAGTCAGAATCAACTCGATGACAATAAGTTTATATATATATGTATCTCACAGCCAATATATAACACAGTTCACACATGCACACACATATATATACAAGGGTAACAGAATCTTAACCATGATTTTAATATGATTCCTATGGGAAAACTTAGGTCTCTAGTCAGGGAACATGAGGACATCCTTTTCCTGCTTCCACCTTATCCAAAAGCTGGAGCAGAACTCTTGGAGAGGGTCCAGGAAATCAGGAAGAAATTATTTTAAGTGTCATTATGTTTGGGAGGGGCAGCAAGGCAACATGAATTAACCTCTATATCTGAATCCATGTGTAGTAATAATAAAGCCTGCTCTAAAAGGAGTCCACTCTTAATTTCTGGCTGTGGAGAGGGAAACTGCACAAGTGTCGTACACACAGACTTGTTTAGTCACTCCTTCCTCTGCTCCCTTAGAGCGCCGCACATCCCTCCATTAGCACCCACTTCATACAATTATTTGTTCACAGGCCTGTCCCCAGCACTGACCTTTGAGGTAGAAGGGTGTTAGAGCACCAGCTCTAAAGTCAAACTGTTGCGATTTGCATCCCGGCTCTGCCACTAACTAATTCCCGTAACATTGCCAAGCCTCAGTTTCTTCATCTGTAAAACATTAGCAATAGTATCTATCTAATATAGTGGCTATGAATATTTCATGAGAAATGCATGAAAAACACATCCTGCCTCAAGGAACACCCTCAGTAACTGTTAGCTGTTCTTCTTATTACCTTCCAGAGCATAAACAGCATCCTGTTCATTTTTGCATTCCCAGATTCCATAGTGTGCATAGCTCCTAAAAATGTGTGCGTTGGATTAATCAATCAATGACTAAATGTGGTGGAGAGAAAACATTCCTTCAATGCCCTTAATTCACTCGGCTCCAAGGCAGTGGAAAGACTTCTCTGCCTGGTAAGTTTGGGAAGAATAATTGGGCAGATGCGGCCTAGCCCCACCTATCTTTCTCTTGAGCATAAGCTGCTCTCAAAGGGCACATGTTGGACTCTATTGTTGTCGTTGTTGTTAGGTGTCATCAAGTCAATTAAAACTCATAGCGACCCTATGTACAACAAAACGAACCGCAGCCCAGCCTGTGCCATCCTCACAATCATTGCTGTGTTTGAACCCATTGTTGCTGCTGCTGTGTCAGTCCATCTCATTGAGTGTCTTCCTCTTTTTCACTGACCATCTACTTCACCAACCATGACATCCTTCTCCAGGGATTGGTCCCTCCTGATAACATGCCCAAAGTACATTAGACGAAGTGTCCCCATCTTCACTTCTAAGGAACATTCTGGCTGAACTTCTTCCAAGATAGCTTTGTTTGTTCTTCTGAAGTCCATAGTGTATTCAATATTCTTCACCAACACCATAATTCAAAGGCATCAATTCTTCTTTGTTCTTCCTTATTCATCGTCCAGCTTTCGCATGCATATGAAGAGATTGAAAATACCATGGGTTGGGTCAGGCACACCTTAGTCCTCAGAGTGACATCTTTGCTTTTCAACACTTTAAAGAGTTCTTTTGCAGCCAATTTGCCCAATGCAATATGTCATCTGATTTCTTGACTGCTGCTTCCGTGGGCTTTGATTGTGGATCCAAGTAAAATGAAATCCTTGACAACTTCAATATTTTCTCCATTTATCACGATATTGCTTATTGTTCCAGTTGTGAAGATTTTCGTTTTCTCTATGTTGAGGTGTAATCCGTACCAAAGGTTGTAGACTTTGATCTTCATCAGTAAGTGCTTCAAGTCCTCTTCACTACTGGATTCTACACTCCAGCTGTGTTCTGGTGGGTAGGCCTGCTCCTTACTCATTGCTTCCTCAGAGGGGCACATGGCCCACAAAAAGCAAGCATTCTGTACTTCCCTCCAGGAAAAGGCCCTGGTTTGGTGACGTCTGAGACTAGGTGGGGAAGTTCACTAAATTCTGGGCTCAGCTGGTAGATCCATAGATCCTCATACCAAGCAGTTCCCCAGTGGCATCACTAGGGAGCTGCAGGGGTGAAGACTACACCCTCTGACACTGTCAGAGTGGGTGACACCAAAATGATCCCAGGGTTCAAGGTGGCAGCAGCAGCAGGCAGGCCAGCCCCACTAGGGAAGGGACCACCAAGGCAGTGGTGTCACTATGGCTGGTGTCACCCATCACCCAGTGTGGTAACCAGTCACCACCACACGCACCACCACCTGTCACCTGCTAGTCAAGGTGCAGGCAGCTGGGTTCTGGCACCTGTCCTCGGGCGAAGAGGAGGGTCTCCACCTTGGCCAATGGGAGAGGAGAGGCGCTGCGGGGAGCCACGGGGGGAGGTGGGCCAGGTGAGGCATGCCATGCAGCTCGGCCCTGGGCCCTGCACAGGGGGCAAGGTAGGGCTGGGCCACTCTGCCCATGGGGGGGGGTGGTTCGCTGGCCAGCTCCGCCCACCCCAGTTCGAGGAGTTGACACAATGAGTTACTGCACTTGGTGACACCAACCCTGGTGATGCCACTGCCGTTCCCTCCAACCTAACGTTGCCAATCATAAAGAGGATATTTTGGTTTCCATCTGCCATTCAGTTAGATTATTTCCCAATATGGTCTATAGGGTTGCTATGAGTCGGAATCAACTCGACAGCGACGGGTTTTTGTTTTATTTTTATGTTCTATTTTTTCAGCCCTCTTCAAAACCCTAACAGTGGTTTAATAACATAAAGGTATTTTATAATTTTAATAAAGTGTTACTCTTGGGAGAAACTGTAAGTACATGAACTTCTGGATTATTAAAGAGTTGAAAAACTAGTGTGCTGGTTTTCTCCCTTTGCTTCTCCAAATCTATTCCTGGCCTTTCTCTTTCTTGCTGTGCCTCGGGGAGTTCAGCACTTTGGACTGCATCATCTGGGCTTTCTTGCCTTCTGGCTTCCAGCTGAGTCCCACCAACAGCAGGAGATTGGAGGGTGGGAAGAGAGAAATGGGGTATTTATTCTGTCAACTCCTTCCCTGGCTAGGTATTGGCAGTGGTTGCATGCTTCTACTTATGGCCATGGCTCCTCTTGGATGCTGGAGCTCTTACTGGGTTCTCTAACTTCACTCATTGTCATTGTTCCTTCAGGCCTAGAAGCAGTAACAACTTCCTAATATTTCTAGTACCCTATGTGCTTCATAGAGGATCCCTGGGTGGTGCAAACAATTAACACACTCAGCTGCTAACCACACTATTAGAGGTTCGAGTCCACCCAGAGGTGCCTCAGAAGAAAGGCCTGGCAATCTACTTCTGAAAAATCAGCCACTGAAAGCCCTATGGGCCATAGTTCTACTCTGACTTACACGGAGTTGTCATGAGTCAGAATTGACTCAATGGCATTGGTTGTCTATGTGCTTTACCATCACTGTTAGTTCCCTAAGCCTGCCCACATTCATGTAAAGAGTCCCTTTGTTAAAGTGTCTTCAGTGAAATTTTGCATATGCCATCTCTTTCCCACAAGGACTCTGACTGAAATAAGTGATGAAGAGTAACAGGAAGACACTTTTGGAGATTGACATATTGGGCATGCATAGCCTGGTGTCATAAATATTTGTCTCATCCAAAATATTACTCTTATTTTAATTACACCTCACCTAGCAGCCTTCTCATAAATTGACTTTCCATGCTGATCTAGCTAAAGAGATGGAAGGCCCTGGTCAAACTGTGCCTATATACAGGTTCTTGTGATAGTTCAAAATCTGTTCTCAAGTCAATACATTGTTATTGTGCTGTATAAAAAAAAATAGTAAATGAAAAATCAAAGGGAAGTGGAAGTGGCAGAATAACTCAGTTTACTTTTAGTGCTATGGAAAAAAATTACAAATTCAAAGGGGCGATGTTCTAAGACAAAGAACTCTAAGATCCGAGTTCTAAGATAAAGAATCTGGTGTTTACCACGCACACACTTCTGAGAATGTAGCCTCCAAGTGATCTTGAGAGCAGATTCAATTTTTGTTTTCTAACTTTCTAATCTATTTCATTTTCCCTTTCATAGTTTAATCTGTTTGACTACTTACCTATGTTTACAAATATAGGCAATTTCTCAAAACCTCAAAACTTTAGTGCAAGAATGAATTTTGACTCACAGGATAAATCAGTGAAGATTAGGGCTGTGAGAGAATTCTAAATGGCAGCAGCCAAACAATAATTACTTTTCTACAGAAAAAGAGAAAGACAAAAACAAAAACCCAAAAATTCTCAGACCTATTATAAGAAGTCAAGAAAAGTTTCAAACCCAGAAGGAAACATTTTTTGATGGTTACAAGGGTGGGGAGGGTGGGAGAGGGGTATTCACTAGATAGTAGGCAAGAATTTTCTTAGGTAAAGGGAAGGACAACACACACTACAGGGGAAGTCAGCACAACTGGAATAAACCAAAAGCTAAGGAGTTTCCTGTATACAACCAAACACTTTGAGGGACACAGTAGCAGGGGCAGGGGTCTGGGGACCATGGTTTCAGGGGACATCTAGGTCAATTCGCATAACAAAGTTTATTAAGAAAATGTTCTGCATCCCACTTTGGTGAGTGGCGTCTGGGGTCTTAAAAGCAAGCGAGTGGCCATCCAAGATGCATCAATT
>NW_004443992.1:10949082-10951735 GCF_000243295.1 Trichechus manatus latirostris | reverse complement strand
AGATTAGACTGGACTATGGAACATAAAATGATACTCATGAAGAGTGTGCTTCTTAGCTCAAGTAGATACATGATACTAAATGGGCAGCTCTTGTCTGGAGGTGAGATGAGAGAGCAAAGAAGGTCAGGAGCTGGTTTAGTGGACACGGGAAATCCTGGGTGGAAAGGAAGAGAGTGCTGTCACAGTATAGGGAGAGCAACTAGGGTCACATAGCAATGCGTGTGTAAATTTTTGTATGAGAAATTGACTTGAATTGTAAGTTTTCACTTAGAGCACAATAAAAAGAAGAAAAAGAGTGTCAAAAAAGAAAATTCTCAGTCCAACATTCCAAGCCTTTCACAATCCAAAGCTGCCATACCTGCTCCAACTCTGGCCTCGCTGACCTCAAAAATACATCATGCACTTTCCTGACCTTTGGCCTTTGCACATTCTTTGACCCCAAACCTGAAATACCCTCCCCTGTCCTCTCTGTCTATGCTAACCTGACCATTCAGTCTTCAACACCCAGATGTAACCTCCACAAAACTTTTCTTGGTGATGGCAACCCATAATGTTCTCTGTCCTCAGGACACTTACTTATTTGCCACTTACTGACTCACTTGACACTCTTTACTCTTTGAGCCATTTCAACGTCTCTCTAGCCTTATTCCTGGAGTAATTTTTGTGATTTAAGTATTATTCCAATACCCAAGCCTCTTATATCTTTTATTTTTCAACTCTATTCAATCACCCCCCACATGTCTGTTAGTTTGTTGTACTGTGGTGGCTTGCGTGTTGTTGTGATTCTGGAAGGTATGCCACCGATATTTCAAATACCAGCAGGGTCATCCATAGTGGACAGGTTTCAGCTGAGCTTCCAGATTAAGACAGACTAGCAAAAAGGATCTGGTGGTCTACTTCTGAAAAATTAGCCAGTGAAAACCTTATGAATAGCAGCAGAACATTGTCTGATATAGTGCCAGAAGAAGAGCCCCTCAGGTTGGAAGACACTCAAAATGTGTCTGGGGAAGAGCTGCCTCCTCAGAGCAGACTCAACTTTAATGACGTAGATGGAGTCAAACTTTCAGGACCTTCATTTGCTGTTGTAGCACAACTCAAAATGAGAAAAAACAGCTGCAAACATCCATTAATAATAGGAACATGGAATGTACAATCTAGGAAAATTGGAAATTGTCAAAAATGAAAAGGAAGGCATAAACATCAATATCCTAGGCATTAGTGAGCTGAAATGGACTGGTGTTGGCCATTTTGAATCAGATAATATATGGTCAACTATGCTGGGAATGACAAATTGAAGAGGAATGGAGTTGCATTCGTTGTCAATGAAAAATTTCAAAATCTATTTTGAAGTACAACGCTGTCAGTGATAGGATAATATCCGTATGCCTACAAGGAAGACCGGATGATATGGCTATTATTCAAATTTACACACCAACTACTAAGGCCAAAGATGAAGCAATTGAAGACTTTTACCAACTTCTGCAGTCTAAAATTGATCAAACATGCAATCAAGATGCATTGATAATTACCGGTGATTGAAATCAGAAAGCTGGAAACAAAGAGGGATTGGTAGTTGGAAAATATGGCCTTGGTGATAGAAACAATGCAGGAGATCACATGATAGAATTTGGAAAGACCAATGACTTCTTCATCTCAAATACCTTTTTCAACATTGTAAATGGCAACTATACACATGGACGTCACCAGATGGAATACACAGGAATCAAATCAAGTCCATCTGTGGAAAGAGATGATGGAAAAGCTCAATATCATCAGTCAGAACAAGGCCAGGGGCCAACTGTGGAACAGACCATCAATTCCTTATATGCAAGTTCAAGATGAAGTTGAAGAAAATTAGAACAAGCTTCCATGAGAGCCAAAGTATAATCTTGAGTATATCCCACCTGAATTTAGAGACCATCTCAAGAATAGATTTGATGCTTTGAACTCAAATGACTGAAGACCAGACAAGTTGTGGGAAGACATCAAGGACATCATACATGAAGAAAGTAAGAGATCATTAAAAAGAAAGAAAAGACCAAAATGGATGTCAGAAGAGACTCTGAAAGTTGCTCTTGAATGTACAGTATCTAAAGCAAAAGAAGAAACGATGATGTCAAAGAGCTGACCAGAGGATTTCAAAGAGTGGCTCAAGAAGATAAAGTAAACTATTATAATGAAATGCATAAAGACCTGGAGTTAGAAAATCAAAAGGGAAGAACACACTCAGCATTTCTCAAGCTGAAAGAACCGAAGAAAAAATTCTAGCCTCGAGCTGCAGTTTTGAAGAATTCCACAAGGAAAATATTAAACGACACTTGAAGCCACTTAAAAAAGACAGAAAGAATACACAGAGTCACTGTACCAAAAAAAATTGGTGGACATTCAACCATTTCAGGAGGTAGCATATGATCAGAATCTATGTTACTGAAGAAAGAAGTCCAAGGTGCACTGAAAGTATTGGCAAAAAACAAGGCTCCAGGAATTGACAGAGTACCAACTGAGATGTTTCAACAAACAGATGCAGCACTGGAGGTGCTCACTCATCTATGCCAAGATATTTGGAAGACAGCTACCTGGCCAACCAACTGGAAAAGATCCATATTTGTATTCATTTCAAAGAAAGGTGATCCAACAAAATGTGGAAATTATC
>NW_004443992.1:10898702-10948873 GCF_000243295.1 Trichechus manatus latirostris | reverse complement strand
CATTCGACTGTGTGGATCATAACAAATTATGGATAACATTGCCAAGAATGGGAATTCCAGAACACTTAACTGTGCTCATGAGGAACCTGTACATAGACAAAGAGGCAGTCATTTGAACAGAACAAGGGGATACTGCATGGCTTAAAGTCAAGAAAGATGTGTGTCAGGGTTGTATCCTTTCACCATACTTATTCGATCTGTATGCTGAGCAAATGATCAGAGAAGCTGGAACAAGGCATCAGGATTGGAGAAAGTCTCATTTACAATCTGTGATATGTAGATGACACAACTCTGCTTGTTGAAAGTGAAGAGAACTTGAGGCACTTACTGATGAAGATGAAATACTTCGACATAAGTGTAATGTTGCTCATTATATCTCAACATAAAGAAAACAAAAATCCTCACAACTGGACCAATAAGCAACATCATGATCAATGAGAAAAGACTGAAGTTGTAAAGGATTTCATTTTACTTGGTTGCACAATCAATGCCTATGGAAGCAGCAGTCAAGAAATCAAATGAAACATTGCATTGAGCAAATCTTCTAGAAAAGACTTCTTTAAAGTGTTAAAAAAGCAAAGATGTCACTTTAAGGACTAAGGTACCCCTGGCTCAAGCCATGGTATTTTCAATTGCCTCATATGGAAGGGAATGCTGGACAATGAATAAAGAAGACCAAAGAAGAATTGATGCCTTTGAATTATGGTGTTGGCGAAAAATATTGAATATACCGCGGACTTCCAGAAGAACAAACAAATTTGTCTTGGAGGAAGTACAGTCAGAATGCTCCTTAGAAGTAAGGATGGCAAGACTTTGTCTCACATACTTTGGACATGTTATCAGGAGGGACCAGTCCCTGGAGAAGGACATCACGCTTGGTAGACGATCTGTGAAAAAGAGGAAGACCTTCAACGAGATGGATTGACCCACTGGCTGCAACAATGGGCTCAAGCATAGCAATTATTGTGAGGATGGCACAGGACCAGGCAGTGTTTCATTCTACTGTACATAGGGTCGATATGAGTTAGAAATGACTCAGCGGCACCTAACAACTAACAACAACATTGTCATCCATAACACTTCAGCCACTCAATCCCATCCTGCCATAACCATTAACTGTATCCTTTCCATAATCTCAATTTCAAGCATTACATTTTCCAGTCACAACTTCCTATATTTCAGAAGACTCTCACTATTTCCCCAATGCCCTCCAGTTGAAAAAGCCTACTACCTTCTCACTGTCTCTCAAATCCTTCATGTTCTCACTTTCCTCCTTATCCAGCTTACAGTCCAATATCCATCACTATACTCACTATCTTGCATATATCTTTAATTCCCTGGCTCTTCTCTCCCTCCTTCATACTCATCTGGCAAAACCTCAACCCTGTTTAAATCCAAAGCTCTACCTACTCCATATCTACTCCATGGCTCCACTTGAACATAGCTGGAGACAAACACACAACCACGTTGACTGTTCTCAATTTAAATTTGTGACTCTCCTTATTGACTCTTTCTAAAGCATTCAGTTGGTTTTTGTAGAAACAATAATCCTCTTTCTTTTTGCATTCATAGGTGTACCTCTTATTTCATTAAATAATAACTAAGTATAGTAACAAATGAAACTGTTATAAACAGGTTTGGGAACAAACCAAACCAGCTCTTGGTAAGCATATAATTCAACTGGGGAGAACAGAACTTTGGAGTACAAAAGTGAGTAGTCTACTTTGCCTAGAGTGCTCTAAGTGCCATAGACCTCAGCCAGGATGAATAACAGAGGGCATGGAGAATCTCTGATGATTTGGCAAGTCTATTAAAAGGAGGTCAGTTAAGAGAATGTCTATTGTTCATGCTTCTGTAAATAAGCAAAAAAGGATTTACCTCCTACCACTTCTTTATTGCAAATACCAAAAGTCTGTTTTGGCCCAAGCACATTGGATTTATAGTAAGGCTATTGAGAGGCCTATTGGTTTATCTCAAGCTATTTCATCATTTGTTAACCATGCTACCGTTTTGGCTTCAACCCATCATAGTCATTTCCTAGCTGGCGCTAAATATGAAGTTCTTTAAGATTAGGTAGCGTCACCCAAAAATGAATTATCTCCTCTACACAGCACAAAGATATCGTTAAGGGCAGTGTTTCTTAACCTTTTTTTTTTTTTTTTTTTCATTATTGTCCCTCTAAGATCAATTGCTAGAAAAAGACATCATGGTTGGTAAGATAGAGGGTCAGTGAAAATGAGGGAAACCCTCAATAAGATGGATTGACACACTATCCAAAGCATACCAACCATCTTGAAGATGACAAAGGACCAGACAACGTTCATTCCATTATACACAAGGTCTCTATAAGTTGGAGCCAACTCAATAGCTCCGAATAACAACAAAGAAGAAAGAAGTGTTTTTAGACATTTTTTCCTGATCGCCCCTCGCATAAAATTTTAATACCATAGATACCTGTTTATGTACTATACATGTCACCTGTGCTTTACACATTAAAAAAGTAAGATTCCTCCCCGCACAAGAATCAATTTTACTCCTTTGGAGGCAATGTTACCCCTGTTTAGGACAATGATTTAGGGCATGTGAAGTGCATCCTATCTGTGGTTCTTATTTGGCTGTTATCTGTGGCTGACAAGGTAAACACAAACGGGGCTCTCATTTAGGGAAGTGGTTTACTTAGTGGCGAAGCTGTTAGTGGTCTTCCACATTTCTATTTTTTCAATTCTTTTTTTCAGCCTTTTTAACCTGTTATCTTTATTCTTACCAATTCAGCTCTTATGTTTTTATTAAAATGGTAAGCAATTCAACACGAGACTATGAACACCATGAGTAACACAATACTAAACAACAGTAGCAAATAAACCTTTCCTTCTCAGATTGTTAGCAGTTTTCTTAGACCTGTGAAAGAAAACATTTGTGAGAAGTATTATCCGGAGTTTTCACACCGTTTCACGTGCCTTCGCACCCCTTGCTTGTTTACTCTCAATAGCACATGGGTCACTAATATTAGCAGCACAACTCAAAGGTCCACATGATAGCATTCAACGAAAAGAAAGAAAGAAAAGAAGACTGGCTTTTTTTCCCCCTGATTCATATCCACAAATTTCAAAGACAGCTCAGAACCCTCATTATTCATTTAATAGTAGTATTTTGTCCCACTATGTTAAAGAGGTCAGTCTGTCCCTCAATGTTCACCTTCTAAGCTGAAAAGTTATTTGAAGTTATTTTCTTAGATCTGGAGCCAGAAAAAAAAAAAAAGTCTGTGCTGTATATAATTATTTCATAAGCTTCTGAGAGTAGTACTGCTGACATTTGGAGAGCAGTGTGTATTGTGCAAATTATTGTTACTCTTATTTTCTACCTCTGTATCTATCAGTCCTTTCATATTCTTAATGTGCAATAATACACAGCCCCGATTTTAGATGTTGGTAATTTCTTAGAGCTCCAACACTTCCATGTAAAATTAGATTTTGACTCACTGGATAATATCAGGACCATTGCGAAACAACTTTGGGGAAATTCAGAGTACCATCAATGGTGTTTACCAAAAGTTGGGTTTTTACATGGTCTCTGGGAACATCTAGCTCAATTGGCATAAAACAGTTTATAAAGACAATGTTCTACATTCTACCTTGGTGAGTAGTGTCTGGGGTCTTAAAAGCCTGTGAGCAGCCATCTAAGATACTCCACTAGTCTTATCCCTTCGGGAGCAAGGGAGAATGAAGAGAACAGATACAAGGAAGAGATTAGTCCGAAGGACTAATGGACCACGGCTACCAAGGCCTCCACCAGACTGAGTCCAGTACAGCTAGATGGTGCCCGGCTACCACCACTGACTGCTCTGACCGGGATCACAGCAGATGGTTCTGGACAGAGCTGGAGAAGGATGTAGACACAATTCTAACTCACAAAAAAAGAGACCAGGCGGCGGCACTGGTGGTTGCTCGAGAGGTAATAGTGCGGGTCGCCAGCTTGGCGAACTTCCTGAGGCAGTGGTGGCGCTGGCTAAGACAACGACCCCAGGAGCGGATCCTGGGCTTGTCGCTCACTATGCCGACGGTGGAGGAGCTTTACCGCAACTATGGCATCTTAGCTGATGTCACGGAGCAAGTTGGCCAGCATAAGGATTCCTATCAAGTGATACTGGATGGTGTGAAAGGTGGTACCAAGGAAAAATGATTAGCAGCTCAGTTTATTCCAAAATTCTTTAAGCATGTTCCAGAATTGGCTGATTCTGCCATCAGTGCACAGTTAGACCTCTGTGAGGATGAAGACGTATCGCTTCGACGTCAAGCAATTAAAGAGCTGCCTCAGTTTGCCACTGGAGAGAACCTTCCCCGAGTGGCAGACATACTAACCAGCTTTTGCAGACAGAAGACTCTGCAGAATTTAACTTGGTGAACAATGCCTTGTTAAGTATATTTAAGATGGATGCAAAAGGGACTTTAGGAGGCTTGTTTAGCCAAATACTTCAAGGAGAAGACGTTGTTAGAGAACGAGCAATCAAATTCCTTTCTACAAAATTTAAGACTTTACCAGATGAAGTCTTAATGAAAGAAGTAGAGGAGCTTATACTAACTGAATCCAAAAAGGTTCTAGAAGATGTGACAGGTGAAGAATTTGTTCTGTTCATGAAGCTACTATCTGGGTTAAAAAGCTTACAGACAGTGAGTGGAAGACAGCAACTTGTAGAGTTGGTGGCCAAGCAGGCTGACCTGGAACAGACCTTCAATCCCTTGGATCCCAACCGTGTGGACAGGGTCTTACAATGCACTCGGCAGGAGGTGCCCCTTTTCTCTAAAAATGTTCATTCCACAAGGTTTGTGACTTATTTCTGTGAGCAGGTTCTTCCGAACCTAAGTTCCTTGACTACCCCAGTGGAGGGTCTTGATATACAGTTGGAGGTACTGACATTATTGGCGGAGATGAGTTCATTTTGTGGTGACATGGAAAAGCTAGAAACAGATTTAAGGAAATTATTTGATAAGTTATTGAAGTACATGCCTCTCCCCCCAGAAGAAGCAGAAAATGGAGAGAATGCTGGAAATGAAGAACCTAAGCTGCAGTTCAGTTATGTGGAATGTTTATTGTATAGCTTGAAAAACTTACAGATTTCTTAATAGCAAAACTGAATGCAGAAAAGCTCAAAGATTTCAAAATCAGGCTGCAGTACTTTGCAAGGGGCCTGCAGGTTTATATCAGACAACTCCACTCGGCTCTCCAGGGGAAAACAGAAGAGGCCTTAAAGACAGAAGAGAACAAGATTACAGTTGTTGCATGGAAAATAACAAACAATATCAATGTTTTAATCAAGGATCTTTTCCACGTCCCTCCTTCTTATAAGAGCACAGTGACATTATCCTGGAAACCTGTACAGAAGGTTGAGTTGGGGCAAAAGAGAGCCAATGAAGATACAGCTTCAGGTTCACCACCCAAGAAATCTACTGCAGGACCAAAGAGGGATGCCAGACAAATTTATAATCCTCCTAGTGGGAAATATAGCAGCAATTTGGGCACCTTTAACTATGAGAGGAGCCTTCAGGGGAAGTAGAGGTGGCCGAGGTTGGGGAGCACGAGGAAATCATAGTCGGGGAAGACTCTACTGATTAAGACATCGCATTCTTCAGCATTGTCATGAGCTTACTATACTTAAATTCTACTACTCGTTGGATTGCCGGGGATGTCCCTTTGAAAAGGATTGCTGCCTTCAGCGAAAAATTTAATGTTCTTTATAGCTTTGTATGTATAATCTACTTTTGTAACAGAACATGGTTATGTCCGAGGTAAAACCACAGTGATATTTTTGGGTGCTTTGTCAGCGATCTTGACTTGTTTTCACAATATCATCATTATTCAGACTTCATAATGTACGTCTTTTACTTTTAACACCTTGCTAATTTGTTGAGAACAAAATGTAATAAAATTTGGTCTATTTCTGATAACTGGTAAAGATCATCACTTTTGAAAGGTTACTGATTTCTCTCTCCCCTCTGCCTTATTTTGTCTCCCAGTACGTGGAGAAGAGTAATGGTCAATCTCAGCATTTTATTTTTGTTGTTTTTTAATAAAGTTGCTAGGCAATGGTGCAGCATTCTTACCTAGGGTAGTAAGAGCAAAATACTTTTCAGCTTTCTTAAAATGTAGAAGTGGCATTACATTTTTAGCAGGAAATAAGTTACTTTGCCCTGCTTACATAACTTTTCTCCATATATTGTGATGTAAACTTTTGAATATGGAATCTTATATTGAGAATAGAAATGTGTATGTATAATATACATACATTCATGGCATATATATGTAAGTATACATATGCGTGCTGTGAAACTTGACTACGCAACATTAATCATTATTTTAAATTCCAGGAACGAGTAGTCTTTGACACAGTGATTATCGTTTTGAGGCTGAATCCATTATTGACTTGTCATCTAGATGTTTTTCCCCTTGTTGTGAAGAATTTTAAGTCAGTTGCACCTACATGATTATTGTTATTTAAAAATAAACAAAGGCTGTGCTTTCAAAGATAAGTTTGGAGATCCCTGTTGTTGAACTATAGCCAAAATATCAAATCTGATATACATATAGGTTTCTTCAGGAGGCAATAATGTAATTTAGAATGTGGGGATTTAATAACCAGGCTACCCAGGAAAAGTGATTTGATAACATGGTGCAGTAATAAGAAAGCGATGCTCTCTCAGTTTGTTTTTGCCACTTTTAAGATTTTAACTTCTCAGGTTATTAAGTAAAATTAATCTAAAAGTTAGCCTAATAGAATATGTAGGTTAAAACAATAGATGGGGGGTTTGTGGAGTGTTTAATGTCATGGGCATTTTTAGTAGCAGAGGCTCTTGCTCTGCATTTGAATGTTTCATATATTTTTATTCCTCCCTCCCCAGGTTTGCTATTCAAATCAAAACAAATCCTGAATGACATTTTCTAGTAGCTTGATGTATTTTTTGAAGAACAGTCTGTGATTCCAATGCAGGTATTTTCATTACTGTTTATTAATGTGCTCTTAGTTACTTCTACACTGGGGAAAAAGCAAAACCCTTTTGCTAGAATTAACTGCACATGTTTATGGGAAAATATTTTTTACAGTCTAGAATGATACAGCGAGCAAAGGAAGTTGGTCAGCTTGACTATGGAGTGGTGGCAATAATCTCTAAACATTCCAAAAGACTGTAAGCTGAACCTAAGCTTTCTTGGAATCTGAACAGACACAGGAACATTCAGTCACCATTTGAAAACCGTGACCAGCTGGTCTGGGCCTCAGAGGTAGATCAGTCAGTGTGGCCTAAAGCCATTTCAGATATAGAAACTGTACTGGAAGCATAGTTGTAAACATTTGAACAGTCAGTGTAACTTTCCTATCTCCCCTACCCCCTGTAAGTATATTTGTAAACTCAAAGCTGAGCGGAAGTGACTTTGCTTTAAGTTTAATATTGAGTGTGACTGTGTTCCTTCCCTCGCTGTTCCCCTTCCCTAAAGTACTAGTGCACAACCTCGGTTATTTTTGCTTGAAAACTTTGAATGAGAAACTTCATACCATGGATTTTCTTTTTCTTTTGCAAGATACCTGTTAATTACCTGTTCAAACATAAATGTTCCTTTATGCTTTTGAAATGAATTTCCTTTTGTAGTTTTTTTTTTAAAAAAAAAAAAAAGACCAGATTTACTGGCCTAAAGGAGACTGGAGAAACCCCGAGAGTATGGCCCCCAGACACTCTTTTAGCTCAGTGGTGAAGTTATCTCTGAGGTTCACTGTTCAGCCTGGGAGTGGACAGCCCCATAAAACCAAATGGGACTAATGAGGTACAGTAGTCCAGTGACAAGGGCCAGAAGGCAGAAGGGGACAAGGAAGCTGGTGATAGGGAACCCAAGGTTGAGTAAGGATATTGTTGATGTGTTGTGAGGTTGTTAACCATTGTGATAGGACAACATGTGTACTAACTTTTAAATGAGAAACTATTTTGTTCTGTAAGCCTTCATCTAAAGTGAGAATAGAAGCACAATTGGAAGAACATAGTCGATGTCACTGAGCCGTGCATGTAGAAATTTTTGAAATGGTGGATCTTTGGTTATGTACATTTTCACCAAAAAAAAAATAAAGGTCAAGAAGGGAGAGGGTAGACATGTTGTGGGGTTGTTAACCAATGTCATAAAACAATATGTGTACTACTGTTTCATGAAAAACTATTTGTTCTGTAAGCCTTCACCTGAAGTACAATAAAAAAGAAAAAAAACCGTAAAAAAAATTTTTTTAAAAGTTGGGTTTTTATATTAGTAATTAGACCAAGCCAAGCAGCAAAAACATCTAGAATGGATATTAATTTATGCCCTTTTCCCTATGGATATTATGCTCTTGAGTTTAAAAATCTTATTATTTATTGCAGGAGCAGAAGAGGGGAGAGAGGAAGAAAATGCATATATGTTTATGTTCTCGAGTCATGTTTCTTATACCAAACCAAAAAAACCCATTGCCATCAAGTTGATTTCAACTCATAGCGACCCTATAAGACAGAGTAGAACTGCCGCATAGGGTTTCCAACCACTGGCTGGTGGATTCAAACTGCCAACCTTTTGGTTCGCAGCCATAGCTCTTAACCACTGTGCCACCAGGGCTACGGTCGCTATGAGTCAGAATCAACTCAATGGCAACAGGTTATATTTCTTACAGGCGTCCAAAAACCTGATAAAACTTTAAGTTGGACTAACGTTCCATTTCCCTGACATTTTCTTTAAATAGTCTCTTTTTTGGTAGAGTTAGGAATTATGCGCTTAATGACTATTTATATAAAGTTTGTCTTCCCCCATCAGACTGGACACTCCATGAGAGCTACTGCCATGTCTGTTTTGCTCACCATTGCATCGCCAAATACACATGGTGGAGTCTCACTAAATATTTGTTAAATGATTGAATAAATTGGGTGGCAAAATATCGTATTTTGCTATGATACTTTTCTGAATGTAAATTGATACTGTGAAAACATGTATTTTCTTTTTTCTACCCGTCTTGATTCCTTTATTTACTCATTATAGAGTTATAGTGTTCCTAAATAGACTATTGAGACATAGTCCCCGACCTTAAGGGGCTCATAATCTAGTGGAGGAGTCAGACATGTAAACCAGCAAATTATAATACAGTGAGATATGAGGAATAATAAATATGTATGAGAGAGAGGTAGCAGTCCAATCGTTTCCTGTTGAAATCAGAATTGTATCTTGAGCAGGAAACCATAAAAGGGTAGAAAAAAATAAAAGTTTAAGAGCTGAATTTTTGTTTTGTTTTTTAACAGGATCATTGAAAATGAAGTCAAATTGAATTGGGAGCTTTGTCTGCCTAACTCTTTTCAGCCTTGGCTTAAACATCTCCCCCTCTGAGAAGTCTCCTTTGATTCCTCTCCACGCACACATTCCCAGTTAGGTACCTTGCACACCCTCCACTCGAGTGTGAAGTCCGTGAGGCAAAGGAACATGTCTGTCTCATTCACCGACTGGTATATCTCCAGAGCCTAGAACTATCTCAGGCACATAGTAGATTCACAATAAATGTTTGATGAAGGAAGTCTCCATTGCAATATATTTACTTTTCTCTTTTCAAACCAATTTATCTCATTTTTTCCATTCTATAAATGGAAATTCAACAACATTATCCTTCAATAACTTCAAAAAATTGCATTTTATGCATCTCCACACAGTGGGGCCTGATAAGTATATGCGAAAATGCATCCTCCCTCCCTGCTAGGTAGCCCCAAGGATTGGGCCTATTTGTAGACTCTCAGAGTAGGTTCCTAATAGGATTTCTACACACCTCATAGGCACACAATTTCCAAAGGATTGAGGCATGAAGAAGGGAAATTTGCTTTTGGAGAGTGGCTAAAGATTAATGTTCTCAGGGGAAAAGGGAAAGTTTAGTGCTCACTTTCTGTGCCTGGAATTCATTCTTATTCTCTGCTTTCACCAAAAAGAGGAAGAGAAGAGGGTCCAGATCCTGATTTAAGGCTTGAAGCACTCCAGAAATTTAGAAACAGAGACTTAGGAAGGACCCTGAAAGAACATTTAGTTATAAAGATGCCAAGTTCTGAGGGCAACAAGTTCTATGGTGCCTCTCCAGGCCATCTGGCAGCCAAAGAGAGATATTTTAAGGCATAGCAAGGCCATGTGGCAACCTCAAAAACCACACCCTTTGAACGTCAGCCTCCTCCACCAACATGGAGCAAGTCTGACACAGGGCAAGAAATAAAGGCTGAGCTATGGGGATATAGACCCTAGTGGAATGCTGTCGCCTTTTTTGAAAAACAGATGATTAATTTAAATTCCTAGTTCTTTTCTTTTACTAAATGTTCTGCTGAAAACTAGAAAAGTCAGTCAAACCTAGATGTTGCCAAATGTCCAGATGTGTCCTAGATACAGCCTAGATGTCAGGAAGAGACTTGATTTAAATATGGGGTATTTTTTATTTCATTGTAGAAATATCTATTCTGAATTATACATAGTCTTTCCATGTGACCCTTGGAGGAAATAGGAAAATATAGTTACTAGGAAGAAACAGTGTTTCATTTAATCTAAGCCCAGTTACTTCATTTGTAATTTGAGGGTTATTCCTTTTGTCTTTTATTATTTTATTATTCTAATCATGTTGAAAATTTAAAGGTACCCACTAAAGAATGAGAAAATGATTCAATTTTTGACAAAGAGGGGGAGAAATGTTTTTAGATATTTTAAATAAAATTAAAAATTCAGTTCCTCAGTCACATATTTCACTTACACAATAGCCACATGTGGCCATTAGACAGCAGAGACATAGGACATTTCCATCATCACAGAAAGTTTTACTAGATAACACTTAGTCTAGAAAATCTCTGGTCAACATCCCAAAGAAGTAGCAAGGAAGTGCACTGTCTACCTCAATCTTTGGATGAAGGGAAAAAAAATTCTTCCAATAAGAAATTGATATACCAAGCCCCTTCCAGGTGTGAGGTCCAAATTTATACTACACACACGTGTTGCAATCCCAGGCCAAAAATATAACACCTAGAGTCCCAGCAGAATTAAGTACAAAACAATTCAATAGTATGTATCTACAACTTAAGACACACTGGTCTTCACAAGAAAAAACTCTGGCCAAAAATGAGCTTATATTCAAAAAGTAAAAACCCCAGAAAGGATATGAGTAGGCATTTCACGAAAACAGATATCCAGATGTAAACACGGCATGCGGGCAGTTATCTGACCTCCTCCAACCCCACAAGGGGGAAGGAAACCAAGATCAACAGCACAAGGCTGACCCTCATGAGGTGAAGGCCAGACAAGTCTCTCTCTGCCATCTTTACTAATACTGACATCAACTGTCTCTCACACAGCACTCTCTACTTCTCTGCAGGGTTCGATAATGCCCTGTAATAGCCACACAGAACTCACAGACCATACTCACAATTGTAGAGTTTATTAGGGAAGTAACAGTTACACTTCAGGCTCAGGAACACTCAGGATACAGTTCTTCCATCAAGACAGCCTCTTCCCAACCATGCTCACAGGCATGCCTCTCCCTGGCCCTAGGCCTCTCCGCAGAGGCACTCAGCTTTCTCTTTCAGTGGACGGGGAAGCCCACTGCACCGTCTCCTGCTGCCGGGTCTCTGCTGCCACTGTTTCTCCCCGTCTTCAGAATTACAGGTTGCTCTCTCTCTCTCTCTCAGTGCAGGGATCCCGGGTCCAAAGGACATGCTCTCCAATCCTGGCTGTTCTTCCTTGGTGGTGGTAGGATCATCCTCTCTGCTCTGGAATTGGCTCTCTTTTAAGGCAAAACTGACCAATCCTCTTGGTGGGCCACAATTACCTTATCATACAGTCCCGCCCCATCACCTGAGTGGGAGTTACAAGACCATGGCTAGAAAGGCCACACACAAAAAGTAATCAATTGCACCACACCAAATGACCAATGAACATACGAAAAGATGCTCAACTCTTTAGTCATCTGTAGTCCTCACTGAAATACAAAATAAATCCGTGAGATACCATTACACAGCCACCAGAATGCCTAACAAAAACACTAACAATATCAAGTGTTGGTGAGCATGTGGAGCATCTAGAAATCTCATATTCCATGACTGAGAGTTAAATTGCATTTCATTACCCAGCAATTCCACTGCTAGGTATACCCAAGAGAAATGGGTACTACATATGAACATGTACAAGTTGTTCACAGAAGCACTATTCATAATAGACAAACTGAAAACAACCTAAATTATCCATCAATAGAAGATTGAATAAACAAGGTATATATATTCATATAATGGAATATTACACAGCTATGGGAGTAAACAAACTACTGTTAACAGCAAACTACACAGATGAGTCTCACAAAAATAATGTTGAAGAAAAGAAGCCGGACGTAAAAACCCATGTGAAGTTTAAAACAGGCAACACTAATCAATGTCAATAAAAATAGGATAATAATTATCTTGGGGAGAGGTAGTGACGGAGGCATAAGTGGGGCTACTTAGGGCTAATAATATTCTATTTCTTGATCTGGGTTGTTGTTATTTGGGTTATGTCCCCTTTGTGAAAATGTATCAAGTTGTATAGTTACAATTTGTGCACTTTTCTATATGCATATGTGTATGTAAAATTAAGACTTTACTTAAAAACAATAACTACTAATTTGGAGGATTAAAAATAAGATTGAACTAAAATTCTAAACACCAACAATATGGTTGTCAGAATTCAAGCATTCTAAAGTCTTGTACTGTCCTAAGGGAGAATAGGAATATTTATTAACGTTAGACCTTGTTAGGTCGGCATGTTAAAATTTTAAAGGTAACCAGTAAAGAATGGGGAAAAGATTCCATTTTGACACAGAGGGAAGAAATATTTTCTAAAGAAAAATTAATCAACACAAAAAAAGTGAAACAAAAAGCATGATAAAATCTCAAAAAAGTAATATAAATATGCCCAAATAAATCAGCAATCTAAACAAATACAAACAAATTGCACTCAACAATTAAAAAGTTATTCTCAGATTGGATTTAAAATAAAATAAAATGTAGGTAGAGACATCTTACAAGAAACATACCTAAACACAGTAACACATATTGAAAGTAAAAGGTAAAGACGTATAATCAGATGTTGGATTGATCTAGAGTTGAGGATTTGCTGGGTGAGTGCAATAAAAGGACAAAGGATCAGGAAAGTAAGATAAAATGGTGAGACACTGGTCAGAGGGATAGGCTACAGAGTCTAGGTTGGCTCATAAAGGTAATGATACCAAAAAGACTGCAGATGGGGAGGAAATGGAACAGTCAAGGAAATGAGGGTCTAGTGAGGTACCAAAGCAGGTGTGATGGCACTGAGAGCAAAGGAACAGGTTTGATCCCATCAAATTTAAGTTTAGGTCCAAGTAGGCCATTGGTTCTTTGTTTGATCTTGTCTAACGTTCTTATTATAAATAATCTATAGGGTTATAAGAGATGTAAAGAAAAATTTATAGCAATATCCTTCAAAATTGAAGTCTGGCTTAGGAAGATACCGGTCTTTACACTATAGTCAGCCTTGAATTCTGTTTTAGAGTTGTGCAGACAGGGCCAACAGATAAACCAGTCATCTGTCAACGACCAAAATTTCATTGGTTGTTGATTCAGGGCAATCAGGGTACAGGAATCTAAAAATATCTCAGCAACCGCTGACCTTTCACGCCACAAAATGTAATGCACATTTTCTTTGGTAAAGTTCGCTTTTATTTTTCTACATTATACACTACTGATTGGAGGGAAAATAAGCCTTACAATGTTTGCAAGGCATATTAAATGGAAACTTTACTTCTAAGTTCAGTACAGTAAGTACCTGACTACAAACCCCTTAATGGGTCCCCATCTACTAAAATCCTTTTAATTTGTAAAGGCTTAGCTCATGTGCCACCCCCTCCATAAGTCTTCTCTGGCCTTCTCAAGCAGAATGTATCATTATTTCCTTTGCATTCCCTCTTCACATTGGTAATATGATTACTATATTAATTATTCTATTCTGATTATAATTGTTTATGTACATTTTTTATTTATTTACATAAATCTGCATCTCCCAGGATGATAAACATCTTAGGGGCAAGAATCACTCTTAAACTCACTTCCAGAATATAGCATACTATCCTATATAATGGAAGGGGCAATAAATGTTGAATATAGACAGCTGGACCATTTTCAGGATACAGAAGCATGATCTGTTCCATGGGCATTTTACTTTTCTCCTTAAAATGAAAGAGATTGTGGCCTAATAGTATCAGGCTGGCATAGGAGAATAATTTTCCAGAACTGTGCAGCCAACATGTCTACACTCCAAAGGATACCAACAAATACAGGATGATTTCATTTGTTGTATTTTGATGTTGCATCTAATTTTGACTTCAGTTAAAGACAGAACCCCTTTTTTTTCCTAACTATTTGCTGTAGGTAAACCCTAGAGGAAGGAGCCCTGGTGGAGCAACGGTTAAGTGTTCAGCTGCCAACCAAAAGGTTGGTGGTTTGAACCCACCCAGTGGCTCCTCTGGAGAAAGACCGGGCAATCTGCTCCTGTAAAGACTACAGCCTAGAAAACCCAATGAGGCAGTTCTACTTTGTCACATGGGGTCACTATGAGTAGAAAATCGACTCGACAGCACACAACGAAAACAACAACAAGTTCTCGAGGAGTCATATAAACCATGTCTGTCCTCCAAGTGTTTCTATACCTATCCTCCCATTCAGTCCATGAAAAGAATCCATTATTCTAGCATATTTATTTCTTACGGCAAAGACTGTCAAAACATGGGCCAGTGTTCGCTATGCCTAATGAGAATCTTCCACTAAAATATTTTTCTTTTTCTTCTATGTTCATCTGAGAAGAAGGACATCTGGTCAATTGCCAAAATCTCATTATCTCTCAGAGAAAAACTTGTCAGGGGCCCAGGTTAAGATTTGGGTTATTACTGCTACAACTGAGAAAGGCCTTACACAGCGCAAAACTCAAAGGAGCACATTAGTGACAATCATTGTTTAAAATAATATTAAGTGTGTTTTGGCACCAGAACAAAAATCTAAGTGTCAGAGTCCAAGTCTTAAGTCTCCAATTCCTGTTTTCTATAGCATAGCAAAGTAATTTGCTCTCCAAGGGAAAGCAATCTTCTAGAGAAGTTCAGAGATTCTCACAGTATGAGGTTTCCAAATCAACAGTACTAGCATTACCCGGAAGCTTTTTTAGAAACTCAAATTCTAAGGCCCCACACCAGGCCTATTGAAGGAGAAACTCAGGCTGGAGCCAAGCAATCTGTGTTTTAACAAACCCTGCAGGGGGTTCTGATGCACAGTAAAGTTTGAGAACCACTGCTCTAGACTAGATGCAAGTGTGGTCTGTGGGCCAGAAGAGATATCAGCATCCCTTGGGAGCTTGATAGAAATGCAGAATTCTACCCAAGACCTATTGAATCAGAAACTGTATCTTAACAAGATCCCCACATGATTTGTATATACATTAAAGTCTGAAAACCATGATCAAGAATGAAATTCAGAAAGGTAATAATCTGAATACAACCCTGACACACACCTTTCCTGACTTTAAACCACACAGTATCCCCTTGTTCTGTTTGAACAACTTCCTCATGGTCTATATACAGGTTCCTCATAAGCACAATTAAGTGTTCTGGAATCTCCATTCTTCATAATGTTATCCGTAATTTGTTATGATCCACACAGTCGAATGCCTTTCCATAGTCAATAAAACACAGGTAAACACTTTCTGGTGTTCTCTGCTTTCAGCCAAGATCCATCTGACATCAGCAATGATATCCCTCATTCCACGTCCGCTTCTGCATCTGGCTTGTACTTCTGGCAGCTCCCTGTCGATGTACTGCTGCAATCGCTTTGGAATGATCTTCAGCAAAATTTTACTTGTGTGTGATACTAATGACATTGTTCAATAATTTAAAAGGTGTCCATCAGGGTTGTATCCGTTCACCACAGTTATTCAATCTGTATGTTAAGCAAATAATACAAGAAGTTGGACTATATGAAAAAGAACGTGACATTAGGGTTGGTGGACAGACTCATTAACAATCTGCGATACACAGATGACACGACCTTGCTGAAAGTGAGGAGGACTTGAAGCACTTACTGATGAAGATCAAAGACTATAGCCTTCAGTATGGATTACACCTAAACATAAAGAAAACAAAAATCCACACAACTGGATCAATAAGCAACATCATGATAAACGGAGAAAATATTGAAGTTGTAAAGGATTTCATTTTACTGGGATCCACAATCAATGCCTAGAGAAGCAACAGTCAAGAAATCAAACTATGCATAGCATTGGGCAAACCTGCTGCAAAAGACTTCTTTAAAGTGTTGAAATGCGAAGATGTCACTTTGGGGTCTATGGTGCACCTGATCCAAGCCATGGTATTTTCAATGACCTCATATGCACAGGAAAGCTGGACAATGAATAAGGAAGACCTAAGGAGAACTGATGCCTGTGAATTATGGTGTTGGCAAAGAATATTGAATATACCATGGACTGCCAAAATAACAAACAAATCTGTCTTGGAAGAAGTATAGCCAGAGTGCTCCTTGGAAGCAAGGATGGTGAGACTTCATCTCACATACTTTGGACATGTTATCAGGAGAGACCAGTCCCTGGAGAAGGACATCATGCTTGGTAAAATAGAGAGTCAGCAAAATAGAGGAAGACCCTCAACGAGATGGATTGATACAATGGCTGTAACAAAGGGCTCAAACACAGCAAAGATTGTGAGGATGGTGCAGGAGCCGGCAGTGTTTCGTTCTGTTGTACACAGGGTTGCTATGAGTCAGAACTGACTCTACAGCACCTCACAACAGCAACCATAAGCGGAATAAATTAAGTTAATGTGGCATTGTGGAGTTTACAAAGAACTCTTTTGTACCTTCCCTACTTAATCTTCCCAATAACCTTGTGGACCAGATATTGTCCTGACCCCCATCTTACATATGAGACACAAGGAGGGTAGATAGATAATGATGCACTAGGATAAATTATCAAGCAGAGGAGCCCGGGTTTGAACCTAGGCAGTTTGATTCTGACATCCAGACTCTTGGTCACCACCTAGAGCAAGTTATTCTGATTTTAACTCCAGTGGGGTCTTTTTTTTTCTTCCACCACATCACACTGCCTCTCTAATGGCAGTTTCATTCATGAGTAACCAATTAAGTCTTTTCTAAAAACTGACCTAGCGGGGTTTACAGTGCTAGGCTACTAAGAGTAGGTGCTCAATAAATATTTATTGAATCATTGAATTAGTGAATGATTTTGTTGTAATATGCAAAGTGATACAGGAGCAGAGATGAGGCACCTGTACACAGCCTGTGGCCTCGGAGAAGAGTTCCTGTAAATGGTGTATGTTCAGCTGAAACCAAGAAGAGAGTAGGGTCAGCCAAATAAAGAAGGTGTCAAAGAGGACTTCATACAAGCTAAAGAACTTGGATTTTATCTGGGGATGATGGGGAATCACTAAAGTATTCAAGGGAGTAATATGGACCCTCAAATAGATATGTGTGAATGCATATATACATAAACAGATATGTACAGTAAATTCAAACCATCGCGAATGAACCCCCAAAGCTAACTTCAAGCTTAAGAACAAACCATCATTATTTGGATTATTAGCAATCATATTCTCTCAGAGGAAGAACGGCTGGTTTGTAATTGATGTCTTATCTCCTTATACGTGGAGCAGGGAGAAGGGGCTGAGTAGCCAGTGCTGCTTTGTAGAAGAGCCAAAAAGAGCCTGAAGAAATCAAGACTCTGGCTGAGAACTGTCAGAGAAAATGGGAAGCTCCTCCCTTAGTTTCAGTATCAGCTCTTAGAAAGAAATAGAAGCAGGAAAACTAAGTTTGAGTGACATACCAATTTTATTTTTGACACCTAAGTGACACCCTATTTATTAAGACAAATCTGTACTTGAGAATTCCCCAAAAAGTGGAATTCCTCTCCTCCTTAGCTTCGTGTACACTAAAAAAAAAAAAGTCAATTTCCTTGGAACTTTTATTAAAAATTATAAGCACCCCAGGAATAATTATTATATCTTAGTGTCTGTAAACAATAATAGCAAAAAAAAAAAAAACTTCCTTTTTCCTCTCTCTCCTATTTTTGCTTATGTTTTGCTTTATCTCCAAAGAATTTAAAATTTATTAAATAGATTAAGGAACAGTAGTTAGGGAGACATGGTTACTTGTATCATCTGTTTTTCGCATCAAAGTTTTCCCTCATCAAAGAAACCAAATTTTCTCATGTTCTTTATTAGGGCCCCAGTATTAAAGAAGTTTCTCTTGAGGTATTTTGTAAAATACAAATGGTTCAAAAGAAAAGTGCTTTCGTTTTTAGTTGCCCAAACCTAAGTTCAGAATTATAAGAGTTCCTCTGCAACGGGGTGTGTTGGAATCTGTGATGGACTGGGACACGTATCCAAGCACCCAACAGTCAGAAGGGCAGAGACAGTGTTTCTTATTATCCGGACACCATCGTGAACTGGGAATCCTCAAAAAGAGACATGGCCCATGGCATCAGAGTCACTCATAGGTTCAGTGGAGATCAGTGTAGCCCTCCTTCTAAGAGGTACGCTCATCTCCCCAGTCTGTCCTTAAAGAACATCATCATTAGACTGTGTGAGAGCAGAAGGAAGGGAGGTGATGGGTAGGGTGAGGGACACATGGCTCGCTTCCTGTCAAAAGGACATGAAAGCAACTGAACCACCTGCAACGGCCTTGTTTACCCTTAATCTTTTTTCATCCACATCTTGTCATCACCAGTCAAAAAATAATAATAATAGGTCACCCGAATATCTTAATAAAACCTTTTCTAGGGCAGACTCAGAATGTTGGAACAACCTTAAATCAAACCAATATAGCAATGAGAAGTCCAATTTAACTGCTCCTTATACAAAGACTCAGTTCAATGATCAGTGCCTGACGTTCTTTTTTGTCATAAAAGTTTTAACCACATTGAAGAAAACTGTGATGAATAAAATTTTTAAATCATCTATAAAATTCTACCATTTTAGTACAAATATTTTCATGTATTTAGTTACATACATTTATTTACAAATTGTCATGGATAGAATTGTGTCCCCCAAAAATATGTGTCAACTTGGCTAGGCATAATTCCCAGTATTCCCAGTACTGTGTGGTTGTCTTCCATTTTGTGATCTGATGTAATTGTCCCATGTGTTGTAAATCCTAATCTCTGTCTGTGGTTAATGAGGCAAGATTAAATTATGTTAAAAAGGATTAAGGTGGGGATACAACACCCTTATTCAGGCCACAGTGCTGAATAGATCTACGGGGAGCTTCCCTGGGGTGTGGCCTGCATTGCTTTTTATCTTACAAGAGATAAAAGGAGAGAGAAGCAAGTAGAGATAAAAGGAGAGAGAAGTAAGTAGAGAGCCAGGAGCAGGGCACATCCCTTGGAGCCAGGGTGCCTGCGCTGAGAAGCTCCTAGACCAGGGGAAGATTGTTGACAAGATAACATGGAGATCTCCAAGGAACGCTGGGCCCACAGATGTTGAAAGGAGACAAAGACCTTCTCCGAGAGCCAACAGAGAGAGAAAGCCTTCCCCTAGAGCTGGCACCCTGAATTCGGACTTCTATCCTCCTAAACTGGGAGAGAATAAATTTCCTGTTTGTTAAAGCCATCCACTTGTGGTATTTCTGTTATAGCAGCACTAGATAACTAAGACACATGTTTATAAATTTTTATATAACATGTATATAAAAATATTCACATGTTTACATAAACACTTATGGGTCTATTTTTAAAACTACCTGTGAAAATTTTTTTTCTATTTTATAAATAATAAAGACAAAGAAATGATCTACTTAAAGAGCATATAAAGGTTGTGTCTGTATTACACCAAAATTACTGTCCATTCCCATTATCCCAAAATTTTGGAGATATAAGCAAAGCTGGTTATCAATGGATAAATAAGCATTCAATAAATATGATCTGCTTGGCTTCCCACCTTTTAGAAAACCAAGAGCATACATTTTGTTATTTTACTGTTATGCATCAATTATTGTGAGTAAATATTTGGAGACCTCCTAGCAGTTGAACGTTTCTTGTTCACATAAACAAGTGAATTATTTTTTGTTGTTAGGTGCCATCGAGTCAGCTCTGACTCATAGCGACCCTATGTACAACAGAATGAAACACTGCCCGGGCCTGCACCATCCTTACAATCGTTGCTATGTTTGAGCCCATTGTTGCAGCCACTTGTCAATCCATCTCGTTGAGGGTCCTCCTCTTTTTTGCTGACCCTCTACTTTACCAAGCATGATGTCCTTCTCCAGGGACTGGTATCTCCTGAGAACATGGCCAAAGTATGTGAAAGGAAGTCTCACTGTCCTTGCTTCCAAGGAGCAGAATGCTGTACTTCTTCCAAGACAGATTTGTTCATTCTTTTGGCAGTCCATGGTATATTCAATATTCTTCACCAACATCACAATTCAAAGGCATCAGTTCTTCTTCAGTCTTCCTTATTCATTGTCCAGCTTTCAGACTAATCCATTAATACTTAGTTTTTTTAATGCTTTAGAACTCTAAGATAAGAAGTTCAAAAATGACAATAGCCATACCACATCAGGTGGCTGATCATCTAGTGTGATATTTTCTCTCTGTGAGTGAAGCCCAAATATGGACTGTTTAGCCCAAAATGATAAAGATGAATGTTCTTCTTCTACTTCCTGTCTCAGAAAAAGAAATGCAGTCCCTCCTACTAAAGGCAAACCTTTCTTTATGTGCTCTCAATTCTATCTTCTCCCATCTCTTCTGGGGACTTTTGAGGCATCCCTTATTCACCTTCTCCCCCATCCCTTTCTCCTATACATTTCTTTACACAAATGCCTAAGTCATTTAAAGGTCTTCCCTCAACCCTCAACTACTACTTCATCTCTCTTTTTCTTTTCTTTATCAAATCTCTTGGAATCTACAATCCCCCTCACTTCCTCATTTGTCCCAACACAATTCTTGCAATTTGGCTTCAAAACGCTAATTATGGACTAAAACATTCTTTTCTCAAACACACCAACATCCTATTAATGATCAAATCCACTAGCCCCTTTTTAGTCCCCATACCCATATGAAAGCTTATATGAAACAGGCACCTAGTCCCATTCTTAGGATCTTCCCCTTAGGATCTTCCTTTGCACTGTCCATCATCTCCTTCTATCCAACTCTAGTTTTTTGTTTTTGTTTTTGTTTCCTTGGTATCTCTGTCTCCCTTGCAAGCTCCACTTTCTGCTCTTATTCTACAAATAGATGTATTATGCACGGATCTGCCTTCAGCCTTCTTTTCTCCATGGGCCTCATTGCTTTGATGGTCCTTTGTAAGCAAAAGACCCTCAGATCTGCCACTTTGCCATTGTTCATGGCTGTTACTTCTGCCTGAAATGTTCTCCCCTACCACCCAATCCCTCTCTACCCATTAAAACCAAGGAACATTTCAAATTCTACTTCTTCCAGGAATCCTTTCCTGTTCTCTTGGTAATTTTTCCTTTCACTATGACACTTAGAGCGCTATTACATTGAGGTAAAGGAATGGTTTCAAAAGCTTACAAATGTATGTGGAGATCCTATTTTGTGCCAAACACTGTATTCAGGATACAGAAAACACGCAGTCCCTGCCGTTAGGAAGCTTCTGCTTATGGGAGAGAGAGAGAGCGCTTAGCATCCTGACTTGTAATCACATGTGCACCTTTCTGTGCTAGAGATGCTCACAGAGAAGGAGCACTTAACCCAGCATGGGACATCAGTAGGACTTTCCAGGGAAGCAACACCTAAGCTGAGCCTTGAAGGAAGGATAGCTGTCCAGGCAGAGATGGGCATGAAAAGCATTTCAAAATAGAGAGTGGCATATGGAAATTTCAGAAATCCAGAGTATAAAGTGCATTAGGGATGCTGGGATATGAAGCTAGAGAGATAGGCAGGGGCCACATTGAAAAGAACCTTGAGTTCCGGTATCAGTTATTGATTGCCACAATGATTCTGCATAACAAGTCATCCCATAACTCTGTGGCTCAAAAAAAATAGCTATTTTTTATTGCTCATAAGTCTGTGGGTCAACAGGGTGGCTCTTCTGGTCTCAACTGTACTCACTCATGCATCTGCAGTCAGAACTGTGCATTGGGGAGGCAGTTCTGAGGATCTTGGTTAGGCTTTCACACTTGTTTGGGGATCAGCTGGCTGTCAGCTGGTTTAGGGTGGCCTTGGCTGCTCTTCAAATGTCTCTCACACATCTGCAATAGGCTAGCCTGCTCATGTTCTCATTACAAGGCACACATGTAAAAGAGAACATGCTCAATTGTACAAACATGCTTTTCAAGCCCCTGCTTGCATCATGTTTGCTAACATTTGATGAGCCTAAGCAAGTCACGTGGAAACTGGGAGAGGCCATTAATGGAATCAATCTACCATAGTACCCAATAAAGGAGTTTGAATATATTATAACTACTTACACACATGTCATCCTCCCTATTGATTATAAACCCTTGAGGGACTGTATTTTATTCATTCCTATCTCCCCTATAGCAGTTAGCATAATAATATACACAAAGTAGGCACTCAATAAATTTCTGTAGACTATAACTGATTTCCTAGTTTACATAATAATTTATTGCATATACACCGTCCCTGAATTTTTTTGAAATTTTTCAACTATATTTATATTTTCAGTCTATGCCATGCTTAGAGTACGTAATTCTACGTATTTATTATCTGCTGTGTAAAATAGTAATTCCTTTTCATGACCTAAAAACCATCTCCTTTAAACTTAGCCAGGCCAATTCTAATATTGAAAGTAATGGTGAACGAATCTGTGTTTTTTCTCCTACCATTCATAATTGTACATAAGCCTGCTCTCTAGCTCTCCTCTATAGCCTTTCTCTCATTCTTGAGGAGGAGCTGCCAAACTACCCTCAGGATTCCAGATGAAAATGTGGTTTGGTTCAGGACTTTCCAAATATCATTACAGACCCTGGGTACCAAGTGAGCAGACTGAACCAAAGTAGTTTATAATTATAAACTGAGAAATAAGCCACCCAAGGCCCCATTCTCTGCATAACCTGCTGCCGCATGCCCTCATTCCTGTCCCCACAATCCCATCCAAAGTTCTCATCTAGAAATCCTGCCCAAGGAACTGGCTTTTCTGTGGTCACCAAGTGCCATATATCTTGGAGTCATCTTCAACTTCTCTCTTTATTTCACATCCTACATTCAATCCAGCAGCAAATCATGTCAACTCTCTTCAAAATACATCCAGAATCTGATCACTTCTCACCACTGCTACAACTGCATCCTGGTCCAGGCCACCATCATCTCTTACCTGGATTATAGAAATAGCCTCCTACCTGGACTCCCTGCCACCATGTCTCCCACACAGCAGTCAAAGGGATTGGCTTAAAATGTAAGCCTGATCAGGTCACTCCTCTGCTCAGCACTCTCCAATGGATTTCTGTCTTACTCAGAATAAAAGCCAAATTCTTGGGGTTGTCTACAAGGACCAACAAGATTCCCCGCTCCCTCCTCCCCATTCTTGTTACCTGCCAGTGCCTCCTCAGCTCACTCTGATGCAGCCACATGGTCTTCTCGCTGTTCTTGAACAAGCCAGTTGTGCTTCCCCTCTCAGTTTCTTCAACCTGGAATACAGTTGTCACAGATATATATCCAATGGCTCATCTCTTCTCTGTTCAAATGTCACCTTACCAGAATGCCTTCCCTAACTACCCTACACGAAGTAGCACTCATGGTCCCTGCCCTACCCAACCCTCTCTATTCCCTTTGTAAAAATGGCATGGCAGGGGCATCATCTGACCTCCTCTAACTTCACAAGGGGCAAGGAGAATCAAGATCAATAGCCCAAGGCTGATTCCTATGAGGCAGAGGTCAGACATGCCTCCTCTCTCTGTCATCTTTACCAATTCTGACACCAACTGTCCCTCCCACTCTCTACTCTGCTGAGTTCAACAATTCATTGCAATGGCCACACAGAACTCACAGACCATACTCACAGTTATGGGGCTTATTAGGGAAGTAACAGGTTACAATTCAGGTTCAGGAACACTCAGGATACAGTTCTTCGATCACAACAGCCTCTTCTCAGTCATGCCCACAGGCACACCTCTCTCTCTGGCTCGTCGGCCTCTGCCCTGCTCAGGCAAATGTTACAAAGCTCTTTTAGCTCTGCTGATAAGTGTCCAGAGGCACCCCACTCTGCCAGTAAGCCTCAGCCCGAAAGTACTCAGCTCTAGCTCCGTGGGTTGGCAAACCTAGCTCCACCAAGTGTCCAGAGGCACTCTACTCTTCCTGCAAGCCTCCTGCCCAAAAGCACTCAGCTATCTCGCTCCATGGGCCAGGAAGTCCAATGCATCTCCTGCCAATCTTTCCTGCTGCCTTTTCTCTGCCACCACTTCTTGCCATCTTCAGTGTTACAACTCTCTCTCTCTCTCTCTCTCTGTCTCCTGGTTCCAGTTGCTTCTCAGCGCAGGGATTCCAGGTCCAAAGGACATGCTCCATCCCTGGCTTTTCTTTCTTGGTGATGGTGAGATAGTCCTCCCCCAGCTCTGGAATGGCTCATTTTAAGCCCAACGGGATGGCAAAACTGACTAATCCTTTCCTTAGGGTTCTATATACCTTATTTGCATAGTCCCACTCAATCACCACGTGTGAGTCACAAAGACCATGGCTAGCAATTCATTACACCACACTCTTCCTATCTGATGTGTGATATATTTATTGGTGCACTTGTTTATCATTTGCTCTCCCACTAAATTTGTGTATGTGTGTGTGTGTGTGTGTGTGTGCTTTAGGTGAAACTTTACAGAGCAAATTAGTTTCTCATTCAAAAATTTAAACACTTATTTTTTCTCAACTTTGGTTGCAATCCTCACAATGTGTCAGCACTATCCCCCTTTCCACCTCACGTTCCCCATGTTCATTTATCCAGTTTTCTCCCTTCCTGCCTTCTCGTCTTTGCTTTTGGGCAGATGTTGCCCATTTGGTCTCTTATTCTTGAGTGATCTAAGAAGCACATTCCTCGCATGTGTTGTTGTTTGTTTTATAGGCCTGTCTAATCTTTGACTGAAAGGTGAACTTTGGGAGTGGCTTCAGTTCTGAGATAGAAGGGTGTCCCGAACCATAGTCTCAGGGGTTCCTCCAGTCTCTGTCAGACCAGTAAGTCTGATTTTTTCCTGAATTGGAATTTTGTTCTACATTTTTCTCCCACCCTGTCCAGGATCTTGTATTGTGATCCCTGTCAGAGCGGTCAGTGGAGGTAGCTGGGCACCATCTAGTTCTTCTGGTCTCAGGCTAGTTTTACCCTTAGAGCCTAAAGTAAGTCTGGTACATAGTAGAGCATCAACTGTATCTGTTGAATAATAAAGGGATCTGGTAACCCTGCCCTAGGCACACTGCATATAAAAATTAGGCACGGGCTCATATATCACTCCCTGAATGAAATTTGTTGGGTTTTATTCATATCTTCTCTTTCCAGTCCATTTCTCAAAACTTCTTGGGATTTATATTTGGGTATAATGCTAAGAAACTTGAGGAAAATGAATTCTGCAATATTTAAAAAGGATCAAGTTTAGATATTTGCTTTAAGAAAAAGGGAAAGAAGGTTTTCAGTTAAATTCCTAAATTAATGTGAATAAGAATAAAATAAACTTGCCTAATCTCCTTGGAATCACTTGGGTAATTCTTAACACAGAGTGATAATACCACAGCTTCTTTAAATGCATAGCAGACACTCGCTAACCTGATCCTTTAATACCAAACAAGTGCCAATTTTTAAGTATATATAGTTAATGTTATTTTCCACATATCCACCACTAAATCATCAAACTATAAGAATCCACTGAAATTCTTGGCACATCATCCAGGTTTCACCAAGCTATCTCATGTCCCCCCAAAGCAGCCAACTCCAAGTGTCACCAATACAAGAAGCATCTTAGAGTCAGTCCCCCACAAGGAGAAGCTAAAGATCTGCTTTCAGAAGCCAGTATAGGGCTTTGGAAAAGCACCCTCAAATACGTTTCTGGGTTTTTTTAATTCTGTGCTTCCATTTATTCTGATTTACTTTTCAAGTATATAAGGCAATGGTTTTCAAACAGGATGCTATGGCACCTCAACACTTGAATCTTTTATGAAATTTTGATCAGCAAGTAAAATTTATTTTTGCTGCAATTAAATATACATACTGTGACACTGAGGTCTGCCCGGATTCATCTTGCAAAGAGTAAAAGGGTAGAGGTGTGGCAAAATGGCAGACCAGCAACAAAGAAAGACTATATGTTGCCTGGAACAAGCAAACACTTTGCTGCATTAGTATATAAGACATCAAGGGAAGAGCAGTAAGTGGCTGTCCTCAAGCTAAGACACAGAGCTGAAAGCAAGCATATGAACTGTGTCCTTGCTGTAGCTGCTTTTATAGACACCACAAGATATTGTTTTACCGTAATGAGGATAGTGGCGCAGTTGATTCTCTTAAGCCCTCCATTTGTGTTGTCAATCAGTCTAGCACTTGGAAATGTGCTACAAACACAGAACATTGGGAACCTCTAGTATAACAGAAAGCTTTCTACCTTTATAGAAGACCTGGGAAGTACATACAGATTTACATTGATTGTAGTTAACTGAGGATACTCCCTTACACGGAATATATCATAAGGGGAGGACTTAATTTATGGATGGACCCTGCATCCTGCAGGCAGTTTTCGGAAATTAGTAGTCAAAGTAAATTAGACCAGCGCCAAACCTGCTGTCTCTATCAGAGGACCTTATATCATCTTATAAGTTCTCTTAACTCTAGTTTGTGCTTTGAGATGTAATTATCCCTTGGAGTGCTAAAAATAGGAGACTATAGGCGTCCCAGGAGTCCCCAGGTGGCACAAACATTAAGCACTCAACTACTAACCAAAAAGTTGGTTGTTCGAATCCACCTAGAGGCACCTCAGAAGAAAGACCTGGTGATCTCCTTCCCAAAGGTCACATTGAAAACTGTATGGAGCGCAGTTCTACTCTGAAACACATGTGGGTGCTGAGTCTGAGTCAACTTGACAGCACTGGTTGGGTTTTTTGTTTGTTTGTTTATAGGCATCACAGTACTTAAAATTCCAAAAAGTGCTCCTCCTCTTGTGCCACTCTATTTTCCAACTAAATTTTATTGGCAGCCTCTTTTCCCCCTGAATGTTTGTGTCTGAACCACAGGACAATGCTGGGACCTCTTTTAGAGAGGTTTTTGCTTCAGTAAATTTTATAAGATAAATAAATGTGAGAGCTTGCCATCTCTGTCAATCATCTTCATTCAGAATAATTCCACTGGCCAGGACCGGAGGTCGTTGGGAGGGAAGAAAGAGAAGGGAGAGGAGGTCATGTCAGGAATTGTCCCCCTGCAGCTGGTATTGCTCAGCACCAACTGATCATGCAAAACAAAAGATCACTTTAGAAACCAGAGACAGACAGAGAGGCCGACAGAAAGAGATCATTATAATCACGTTTTGAGAGATCAAACAGCTTGAATTACATTTGCTTGGACCTATTTATGTTTCCTAGTTGTTTCATATGTAACATAACGATTTAACGTACCCTAACATAATAATATAAATATAATGACAAACATACATAATACTACCTCCAGGCATCTACCATATAAATAAAAATAAAATTAAAAAAACCCAAGCCATCAAGTCAATTCCAACTCATAGTGATCCTATTGGACAGAGTAGAACTGCCCCATTTGGTTTCCAAGGAGCACCTAGTAGATTGGAACTGCTGACCTTTTGGGTAGCAGCCGTAGCTCTTAACCACTATGCCACCAGGGTTTCCTCCACCATATAGCAGGTTCTTTATCTTCTTCTTATCCCCCACAGTGCTGGGGCTGAAAGAGAAAAGATATTCTAACACAGGGAGGCAGTATAGCACAGTGGGCAAGATCATAGGATTGGCATTACATCTGGATAAAGTCCCGGCTTTTCCTCTTACTATTGTGTGAGCTTGGGCAAGTTTCTTAACCTCTCCAAAGGCTCAGTTTCCTCAACTGTAAAGAGAGATTGAAATTTATCTACATGATGGTTGTTGTTAAGAATCAAGAGATAATGCACCTGACATATTTAGTACTGTGCCTGGCCTCATGGTGAGCACTTCAGTGAGTGTTCGTCATTTATAGTCAATAAATGTATAAATTAATAAAAGCTTTTTTGTACCTCACATTTGCTATCCCCATCCCACCCCGAATCTAAGCAAAAAGGAGGGAAGCCTTTAGAAGCAGTTGTAACATGCTTGTCAAGTCAGGTTGCTAAAGAGAACGAGATGGCTCTGACTTGCCAGATGCAGCTTTGCTGTTGGATCAAAGGCCTGCTATAACAGATGTGCTTGCTGCAAATGAATCCTCCTCTGCCCCCTTCTAGCATGTCCTCTTTTGGGCTGCAGAACGCCGATCACCCGACCACATGGGAGGTGAGTAGTGTGTATGTAGGCACTCAGGTGGCTCCCACTCAGGAAGCAAGGATTACAACTCTTACGTAGAGACATGGTCTCCTGGGGCAAATGTCCACAATGATAACAAGAGGCAGGCATGGTGGGAGAAGGGAACTTCTGAAAAATTCTTTGTCTTTTTTTTAATAGCCAAAAATATGAGTGTTCCTACCTTCAGATCTTAACCATTTCCCTAAGATGTTTACTTAACTGTCTATAACTTCATCAAAACAACATCAAGAATGACCGCATACCATATAACCAGAGAAAAGACAAGGGAACATTATTTAGGTCCATGGGAACGATGAAATCAGGGAGGCATTTCGCAATTACAGGTTTCCTTTGACAGAAAAACCGAAAGGCGTTCTGCCTGTCGGGCTGAGCTTAGAACTGCTTTGGCCGCAGTAGGAGTGGGTGGTGCCGTCACATGCAATGGCTTATTGTCTATCTGAATGTTCACACTAGAGATAAGAAAATCTGGTTACAAAGCAAAATCTGATGGCGGCTTCAAATAAAATGCCGTTAAAACAACATTTTTAAAATGCCTCCTAAAAGAATACAGAATGCATAAATACGAAGGTATTTGCCTGTGTTAAAGTTACAGAAGTGCTAAACGATGCTGAGCTTAGCTGGCCTGAAGCCAAGTGAAGCACTTCACCCTGAAAGAAATTATAGTGCTGTCACTGTGTTGTAATAAGCCTCTAGAAAATGGAGCATTATGTTTCTGCTGAATCTTGAACAGAAAATGAATCAGGACTTGGCTTCCTCAGAGAAAGGGGAGGGGTGTGTATTTTTGCTTGCGTGGAAGAGGAGATTCACTTGGTCCAATGAAATAATACATTTTGCTTATCTGTTTCTAAATTCTACCTTTCAAAGAGAGTTAACTTGTGACCCAAATCTGAATATGTTTATTGTGTTTGGAAGATGTTACCGTTTTTTGCTCTATAGATTTTAAGAAGAGCACTGCTGTTTGTAACTGGCTTGATGTACATGAAATTCCGGTGGAGGGAGGGGAGCATTGGAAATAGGACACCCTGGTGACGCTGCATTTCCCTGAGCAGACTCCAGTAGCAAATGCAGAAACCTGGTAGAAACTTAACGAGTGGGTCCAGAAGATGTTACCACATTTTTCAGACTCATCTGTTACATGGAAAATAAGCTCTGGCTCATATGCTGGTGAAAACCAGTAACGGTCACACGGCAAAAAGGCTGAAGTCATTATGTCATTATGGAAGGTTGTTCATGGTTGGGAAAGAACAGAGGTCACTATCGTTCAACTTTTGTATTTTTATTTTTTGTTTTTTATTCCCTGGAGTTGTAAAATGTGGGGCTTTAGGCTAGAGTCTGCCTAAAGTTATTTTTTACCCTAATAGAACATCGTTATGGTTACTGCTACCGAGCCCAGTCCAATTCTTCCCTTATTTCAGTATTCTGAACACCTCTTTCAGTTTTTGAAAACATGAAGATCTTATTTTTATCAATTAACGTATGCTCCGAATTGATGGCGTTAAGAGTCTCAGACCCTAATCTAACTTTTAGCTTCTGGTTGCCTCCGGTTCAGAAGTCGATGTGTCCAGTACAGTGGAAGGCAAGAAATATCCAATGTGTTTATTGTTAGGATATCTGTACCTTTGACAAAATAACAATAGTTGTAGGTTTTTTATCAGTTGTTACACCAGGCATCTTTACTGAAGGCTTTAAAACAAGATCTTCTTGAACCCTTCCTACACTTTTTGAAGTTGAACCTATTGTCTTCATTTTACAGAGGAGGAAATCAGGACTTTGAGGAGTTAAGCAATTTGCCCAGGGTCGTAGAGCTAATAAATCAGAGAGCCAAGAGTTAAACCAGGCTGATTTAACAACTATTACACGATGCTGTCTCCGAAGCTCCAAGTCTGTTTGCCCTGGGCAAATATTACACTTATATTTCAAAAGCTAAGGAAAAAGAGGAAAGTGGAACCTGCTAAATGTAGGAGAATCAAATGGAAAATTTTTGTGGCTATTTATTCATCCCCAGAGTGTATTAAAGAGCAAATACACTCTATGAGCTCTTTGGGGGCTTGCCGTGCAGTATGAAGGTCACTAGAATTGTTTCTGTCCTTGGGGAACTAGCATTTTAATTGAGAAGACACCTAAGAACTTAAGTCGGAAGCAAATAAGTGCAGCAGTAGAGGTGTACACCCCGTATTGTTTATAAGAGCATAGAGGAAGATAGCTTGGCAAACAGTTGGGAAGACTCTTCTTGCCTACTGATCATTAATATCACAAGTTTTAACCTACTCATTAAGAACATTTAACATGTATTTGCCAAATTAATGTACATTAATTTTGAAAACTTTCAAGTCAATGAACTGAAAACTTTGCTTCTATACTTCCAAATGCTGTTGGTAGTAAGGAAAATTGTTAAAAAGAAAAAAAATCCTTTCTGGAAAACGTATGTGTGACATTGAACAGACTTCTAGAAATTTATCTACTTTACTCATAAGCTCTTGAAGTAAAGAAAGACATATGTATAAGAGTGTTAATGCAGTCCTTGCTTATATAATGATAAATTAAAAACAACCTAATGTTCAACAGCTGGGAATTAGTTCAATAAATTATGGTACATCTATACAGCGGGCTGCTTTGCAGCTATTAAGCAGAATTTATACTTATTAAAGCAAGAAGAAGCCCGTGACAGATTGATTGTTAAATAAAAAGAAAAGCTCCAAGGAGCATGATATCATGTAGAGAGACAGATAGATAGTATATATACATATATATACACACATGCGTGTATATATAAAAAACCAAACCTGTTGCCATTGAGTCGATTCCGACTCATAGTGACCCTATAGGACAGAGTAGAGTTGCCCCATAGAGTTTCCAAGGAGAGGCTGGTAGATTCCAACTGCCGTTAGCAGCTGTAGCTCTTAACCACTGTGCCACCAGGGCTCCATACATACATAGATGGATAAAATAAATGCGTAGAGTGATAATCAAGAAGGTTGTTTACCAAAATGTTAACACTGCTTGGGAATTAGGATGACTTTCTTTTTTAATACTTTTCTGTACTGCATCAACCAATTGTTTTTAAATCAGGAAAAAAAATAAGAAAATGAGCTTATTTGGAAAGAAAAAATGTATCTCCTAGACTGATATATCATAAAATGATATATTTAAGAAATAACATTTCAAAATATATTTTTCTTAAAGTAGTAATGACTCACCTTGAAAAAAAAAACTTCATCAAATCATAGATTTTAACTTGCTTTGTGCATTTGTCTTCAGCTGACAATCTTGACCACTTCGAAGACAGTGGACATGAGGTTGAATTTGGCTATCTTGTTCTTCAATCCACAGAGAAAGTCAAAAAGAGCCAAAAGTTCCATTTTTTCATATAATGTATATTCTAGCAAGGAAAACATTGGTCTATAGCTTTTATTTGAGTCCACTCTAGAGGCAACAAGAAATAAAATATTATTAACTTCTAGGGCTTTTCTAATAGAATTCTGCTAATTTGTAAGCCAGCTTCATGATGAAGAGTTCAAGTAGCTGGAAGAAGCACATACTCTCTGTTTTTCTTTTCTTCTTCCTTTACCAAGGATTCCATGTTTACAGATTAAATGACAACAGGGTCCGTAAGACATTCTTGGTTTTGCATGCAGTATAATACACCCCTCCAAAACCAAAACAACCAAGAAAGTAGGGATTACGGACTCTTTTCATCAATACTATAAACAAGCAACATTATTCACTTTGCATTGTACAAGTCTGCACGAAGATCCCTGGGCTTCTGTTTCCCCTTCTGCAAAATTAAGCCTCTTCCGTAGCTAAAATTCTAAGATTGTATCATTTACAGTTCTGAAAGTTTAAACATTTTATGGTTCTGAAAAAATGACATTTCAGAGTAGAATTTATCCCAGTTATGGGAGTGAACTCATTAGATGAGGAGTATGTGTTCTTCCTGCATTCCTGTCATTACTAAAAGAGCACAGTTATCAATCCCTAAAATACAGTAAGTGGACTTGATATAAACAACCTCAGGCCAAGTGCTGAGATAGAATGAAAACATATATAGCTCAGTAATGAGAAGTGGAGAATAACTATCAAGAGAAGGAGGATGAAGGAAATGAAGCATTTTTAAAAATGAAAAAGTATAGAGAAAGGAATTTTTAAATTTTTTAATGAATTGAGCAGCAATAGCCAGAAAAGGGAAAACCAGACTAACGAAACGATGCAGATTTATGCAATTCATACTTTTGTATGAATTTTCCTAAATTGTCCCAGATCCTCTTCTTTGTCAATTTAAACTATTCTTGTTGTTAGACCCTGGAGTCAGTTCCAACTCACAGCAACCCTGTGTACAACAGAACGAAACACTGCCTGATCCTGCACCATCCTCACAATCCTTGTTATGTTTGAGCCCATCGTTGCAGCCACTGTGTCAGTCCATCTCGTTGAGGGTCTTCCACTTTTTCACTGACCCTCTACATTACCAAGCGTGATGTCCTTCTGCAGGGACTGGTCCCTCCAGAGAACATGTCCGAAGTATGTGAGACGTAGTCTTTCGCCATCCTTGCTTTTAAGGAACATTATGGCTGTACTTCTTCCAAGACAGATTTCTTTATTCTTTTGGCAGTCCATGGTATATTCAATATTCTTCAACAACACCATAACCCAAAGGCATCAATTCTTCTTCAGGCTTCCTTATTCATTGTTCAGCTTTTGCACCCATATGAGGCAATTGAAAACACCATGGCTTTTGTCCGGTTCACCTTAGGTCTTCATGGTGACATCTTGGCTTTTCAACATTTTAAGAGGTCTTTTGCGCAGATTTGCCTAATGCAATGTGTCTTTCGATTTCTTGACAGCTGCTTCCATGGGTGTTGATTGTGGATCCAAGTAAAATGAAATCCTTGACAACTTCAATCTTTTCTCCGTTTATCATGATGTTGCTTATTAGTCCAGTTGTGAGGATTTTTGTTTTCTTTATATTGAGGCATAATCCATACTGAAGGCTGTGGTCTTTGATCTTCATCAGTAAGTGCTTCAAGTAAGCTCTTACTTTCAGCAAGCAAGTTGTGTCATTTGCATATCTCAGGTTGTTAATGAGTCTTCCTCCAATCCTGAAGCCGCGTTCTTCTCCATATAGCCCAGTTTCTCAGATTATTTGCTCAGCATACAGATTGAATAAGTATGGTGAAAGGATACAACACTGACACACATCTTTCTTGACTTTAAGCCATGCAGTATCCCCTTGTTCTGTTTGAATGACTGCCTCTTGGTCTATGTACAGTTTCCTCATGAGCACAATTAAGTGTTCTGTAATTCCCATTCTTCACAACGTTATCCATAATTTGTTATGATCCACACAGTCAAATGCCTTTGCATAGCCAATAAAATACATGTTAACATCTTCGTGGCATTCTCTGCTTTCAGCCAGGATCCATCTGACAACAGCAATGATATCCCTGGTTCCATGTCCTCTTCTGAATCCAGCTTGAATTTCTGGCAGTTCCCTGTCGATATGCAGCTGCGTTTGAATGATCTTCAGCAAAATTTTACTTGCAAGTGATATTAATGATATTGTTCAATAATTTCCACATTTGGTTGGATCACCTTTCTTGGGAATAGGCATAAATATGGATCTCTTCCAGTCAATTGGCCAGGTAGCTGTCGTCCAAATTTCTTGGCATAAGTGAGTGAGCACTTCCAGCACTGTATCCATTACCTGGCACATAGTACGTGCCATATGAACGTTAGATAAACATTGACGTTGTCAAGGATTTCATTTTACTTGGATCCACAATCAACACCCATGGAAGCAGAGTCAAGAAATCAAACGATGCATTGCATTGGGCAAATCTGCTGCAAAAGATCTCTTTAAAGTGTTGAAAAGCAAAGATGTCACCTTGAAGACTAAGGTGTGCCTGACCCAAACCATGGTGTTTTCAATCGCCTCATATGCATGCAAAAGCTGGATAATAAATAAGGAAGACCGAAGAAGAATTGACACCTCTGAATTGTGGTGTTGGCGAAGAATACTGAATATACCGTGGACTGCCAAAAGAATGAACAAATCTGTCTTGGAAGAACCAGAATGCTCCTTAGAAGCAAGAATGGTGAGACTTCATCTCATATACTTTGGACATGTTCTCAGGAGGGACCAGTCCCTGAAGAAAGACATCATGCTTGGTAAAGTAGAGGCTCAGCAAAAAAGAGGAAGACCCTTAATTGGATGGACTGACACTGTCAGAATCGACTCGACAGCACCTAACAACAGCAGCAACTCTTTGTGCAAGAGCAAGTTTCAGAGTCTCTTCTGACATTCATTTTGGTCTTTTCTTTCTTTCTTGTCTTTTTAATGACCTTTTGCTTTCTTCCTGTATGATGTCCTTAATGTCGTCCCACAATTCGTCTGGTCTTTGGTCATTAGTGTTCCATGGTGAAATCTACTCTTGAGAATTCCACATTCAGGTGGAATATACTCAAGGTCGTATTTTGGCTCTTGCAAAGTTGCTTTAATTTTCTTCTTGTTTTAATTTTTATATACCCATGTAATCATCACTCAGATCCAGATATGAAACATATATAAGCATACTAGAAGATTCCTACATGTCACCTCCAAGCAATACTCTTCCAGAGGTAACCATTAGTCTGACTTCCGTCATTATCACTTATCTTAAATATTTTCAAATGTTAGTGTGAAAGAAAACTTGTATCGGCAAAATATAAGTGATTGGAAACCCTAGTGGTGTAGTGGTTAAGAGTTCGGCTGCTAACCAAAAGGTCAGCAGTTTGAATCCACCAGGAGCTCTTTGGAAACCCTATGAGGCAGTTCTATTCTGTCCTGTAGGGTCGCTATGAGTGGGAATCGACTCAATATCAATACCATGGAATTAAAAAGAAAAGCAGTGGTTAAAAAGAAGGAAGCAAAACTATGTGTACTAAGGTAGAAGATCCCAGGCATTTTGTCCTGTATTACTTCTGAAATTGAAAATTAATCATGGAAATAAGAGAAAGAATGATAGATGGAAAAAAAGAGAAGAGTAATATGATGTATAAAGCTATTTTGAGTCTTTTTGAAATCCTCACCAAGTGGGCCTCACTTAGTACAGTCAGAGGAAGCTGGCCACCAGCTACCTAAATTGGAAACAGGAAGCATTGACAGAGCACAGATTTACTGAAGCAAATGTACACCTTTCCCTCTAACTCGGACACCACCATATCCTGAACTGAAACTCCTTTTCACAATACTTGAGGGGCCCCACCTTGCCTATCCCTATCCAAAGGGTTGAAATGATTTCAGATCATCGCAGTCTTGCTGTGGTATAGTATAGACACCAGCCCTGGGGTGTAGCAGCACCTTCCTAAAAGTCACAAGCAAACATAATTTCTTCTGAGATGTGGTGAATGAACGTAGCCTCAAAGAGAATTTTAGCTGGTGATTGGCCAAAACCAATCTCATGAGGCAAGACCTTGTCTCATGAAGTCCTGAACCTATCTAATTTGTGCCTATATCTTCAAATTAACTTTGTTTTAATACCTGGATTTAAATAGTAAACAACTAAGTGATTTCCAAAATAATCCATTAGCTGTATTTGAATGCCACCTTCATTCTTCCTTTGCAGATAAATGTAAATAGGTGGACACGCCAGTAAACCAGTTGCCGTCCCGTCAGTTCCGACTCATGGCAACCCAGCATGTGTCAGAGCAGAACTGTGCTCCATAGGGTTTTCAGTGGCTTATATTTTAGAAGTAGATCTCCAAACCTTTCTTCTGAGGCACCTCTGGGTAGGTTCGAACTTCCAACCTTTCGGTTAGCGGGTGAGCACGTTAAAAATTTGCACCACCCAGGGACTCACAGACATACCCATAGCTGTACATTAATCCTTTTTCTTTTTCATTTGCCAGGGATGAGACTTGAAAGCCTCCTTGTTAATTATTCTCACAGCCCAAAACTTTCTCCAATGCCATGTACGCTTCTTTGCTCTTGTCGTGTTATTTGTAGAGATGGGAAATAACCAATGTCTTTCTTATAATGACCTTCAGATCATTGTTAGACCTTTATTCTCTAAGCTAAATAACCCTACAACATTTTTGCGTTTCCTCGTAGCTCCTATTTTCCAAACCTTAATTATATTTTTGCTCTTTTCTGGAACTCTGCCAGTTCTCCACATCCTCCTTAAAAGGAAGACACAAAGTATCCACAGTTGGTGTCAGACCAGTGCTGGGAAAAGCTGACAGGCTACTTCCTGCCCTTTGCCTTCATGCATCCCAATATCTTTTTGGCTTTATAAATAAACAGCAATTATTTAACTAATTCTATCAGAGTTTCCATATTGGGTTGAAGTCCACCTTTCCCCATCTTGCATCTCAGCATTTTGTTTTTGTCCTATAAACATTTTGAACTTTGAACTTTATCTAATTCAAAATACCTTATCCAATGAATTGTCTAGATTACTTTACATTTGATCCCTACTGTCCCTACTTTCTCACAAAAGCTTTTGCAAATTCAGGAAGTGTGCTTTACTTCCACAAGCCAAATCATTGGTCAATATTTACTGAGATTTTCCCTATCTTCCCTACACAATTGAGTGATCACAGTGCTATGTTAGGAATTTTACATACATTTATTTCGTGATGTCCTCAAAACAACCATACGTGGCAAGTATCATTAGCCCCCTTTTACTGAAGAGGAAACTGAGGTTAGTGAGATTAAGTCATTTGCTTCTGGCCACAGAGCAAGTAAGTGGCCAGACTAGGATTCAGACTTGGGACTCTGACTCCAGAACCCACTGTTCCACAAAGCCAGTAAATCCATGTTCACTAGCACTTGGGTGTAACCCACTAGGGAAATGTGAATCCACTTGTAAAGTATATGTGTGGTTTGCCCCCCAAAATCAACAACAATCATGGGTGCCTGGCCAACTTAGGAAAACAAAGAAACAAAAGAGTGAAAATAAAAGAGAGGAGGAAAAGAGAACAAGACAGACAGAAAGGGAAAGAGGATAGGGCATGGTGGAAGGTCATCAAAATCCGCCCAGGTGACTCTCTGTGAGGCTTTCAAGCATCCTGTTCTGATCATAATAATAATGTAGGACAGAAAAAGGTTGTTTTATGGTTCTGACAGAGAGTGATCTATCTCTTACATTCCCCTGGATACTAACAAAGAATTACCCAACCGTGGACAGGAATAATATTCCCAGAGAAAAGATTCCCTGATGAGATGCATTTGTTTGATCAGTTGTTTCAAGTGCTCATTTCCCTCCAATCCATTAGTTTGGAGGAGGTTAACATTATTTGTTATATTAAGTCTATTACTGCTTTATCAGCAAATTGCATGTTATGAATATGGAATCTGTCATGGATTGAACTGTGTCCCCCCCCAAAAATGTGTGTATCAATTTGGCTGGGCCATGATTCCCAGAATTGTGTGGTTGGCCTCCATTTTGTGATTGTAATTTTATGTTAAAGAGGATTAGGGTGGGATTGTAACACCACCCTTCCCCAGGTCTTATCCCTGATCCAATGTAAAGGGAGTTTCTCTAGGGTGTGGCCTGCACCACCTTGTACCTTACAAGAGATAAAAGGAAAGGGAAGCAAGCAGAGAGTGGGGGACCTCATACCATCAAGAAAGCAGTGCCGGGAGCAGAGCGCGTCCTTCGGACCGGGGTCCCTGTGCAGAGAAGCTCCTAGTCCGGGGAAACATTGATGAGAAGGCCGACAGAGAGAGAAAGCCTTCCCCTGGAGCTGATGCCCTGAATTTGGACTTTTAGCCTACTTTACTGTAAGGAAATAAACTTCTCTTTGTTAAAGCCATCCACTTGTGGTATTTCTGTTGTAGCAGCACTAGATGGCTAAGACAAAATCGAAACGTAAGAAAAAAAACTTGAAATCTGTGTGTCTGTATGTACCAATACATCTGTAAGTGTGTAAATATCCAGAAAGAGCACTGGAGCCATGCTCAGAACTGCAGCTAGAGGTAGTGTGGGGAAGGGAGTGAGTAGGGGTAGGGGGTGAGGGGCTTTTTCAAACAAAACAGTCTTTATTACAAGAAGATGTTTGTGTGTTACATGGGCTAAAAATTTTTAAAACCAATTGTTTTTAACATTTCACCTACCCAAAATCCATTCTAAGCAATTTTATTGGTTAAATGAGAGGGGAAAACCTCAGTTCTGTGGGCAAAATATTAAGGAAAATACAGTAAAATAATGTAAAGGGAAACTTAATAAGAAGTGCGGATTTGGAGAAGGTTGGCTTTTAAAAAATTGATTCTCTGAAATCAATTTTTAAAGCTCCTAAGCTGAAATAGGATTCTTAGCCGTCAATCGATATCAATTCTACAAACCCAATATTATTAGGAAGAGTGACCCAACTGTTAAAGGATTGATGAAATTTCTCTACTGTTTAAAAAAAAAAAAAAAAAGCCCTACTTTTTAATACCAATTCTGATTAAAGCTGAACCCACACTAAATCAAATAAGGATTACTTTTAAATTTGTTAAAACTAGTGTCATGAGTTTTCCAACCTTAACCTTTCAGATTTCAGTAACATATTTTTCATAGAAAATTGACAAGTTTATCAACGCATATTTTAAATGTTGACAATTTGAGGACCTCTACTGTACAGCCACACTGGTTTAAATGTTTACCTTCTGGAATAAATACATTTGTTTAACTTTCTAAACAAAACGGTTTCAAGATTTCTCAATAGTCCTAAGTCAGCTTGCCTCTGCAATGTGCTTACTTGCAAAAATAAGTCATTTCAATCACTGAACAAAGTTTAAACTTAAAAGTAGACTCAACAGTTAATCAATAGGTTGATCTGCTGATTCAGTATATTATAGCTAGGCCTGGTCAGAGGTCATCCTGCTAAAACAGCAAACAGCTTATTCTTCATAAAATTCGGCATAAAGAATCCAATGCAGCAATAAAATTGCATCACATGGATTAAATTACATGCAGCGCATAGCAGGTCCTCAATAAATGTTTGCTAAAATTAATGGCTAAACATATATTTATGTTGAGTTCCTACACTGCATGACAATTATCTGTAAATAGTTTAGGTCTACACTAAGGTATTCTCTGTTTTTCTATAATAGAACTCCTTTAGGATTGCAGCACTTATTATTCGGTAGTGAAAAGGAAGTAAAACACCTAAATCCAGAGGCCTACCCAAAATTTCTGTTCTCAGAGTTCATTGCTATCTTTATCCAGGCAAGTTTCATAATAAGAAAAAAATAGAATTTGTTCTATGAAGCTTATGTGGAATTACCTTAATTTAAATATGATCTAATTAGGCCACCTTCTGGTTGACTCTGCAGCAGGCTTTTAATTTATTAGAACAATTGTTAAAAGAAACTTAACGGCAGCATCTATTCTTGGTTTTGTTCTTACAAGGTTGTATCGACCTGAATCATCTACAGCCTCAAAGTGTTTGGGGATCTTTCACGGTAGCTTTGGGAAAAAAACATGTACTCAATTTGGGATCACAATACATTTTCTTCATCTGATGGTACCTAAAGGATGCCAGTAAAACACTGAACAATTTAACAGCAAGTAAGTCCCAGTCTCCCGTTTAGGACGTAAATACATCCTACAACCACTGAACCAAGGCCAACGAGGCCATGTGAGTAACATTGTTAATGCCTAATGAAAAGCGGAAAACACCTGAGTTTCCTTCCTTCCTCCGCTAGAATGTGATGACAGCCATGGGGAATACTTTCATAGCATTTGTGCCTCTTCTTCCCTTTCTCTATTCATAGTGCTCCTTCAAAATAGACGCTAAGCATTGGCAAGTGTTTTGAGTTTCTTGAAGTCAAGACCTGGGCAAGGCTGCCATCTCTGAGGCAGAGGTCTGTGTACAAGCAGAAAGACAACGTGGCAGACGGATATCATGGTTCCCAGCCAGGTCCCGGCCTCATCACAATGCCAGGGAAGGAAAGCCCTACAAGGCGGTGTAGAACATGGTTGCGGGTGAGGGCTTGGAAGCTAGACAACCTGGGTTTGTGTCCTAGCTCTGACATTTGCTTGCCAGGTACCACTGAGCAAGTAAGTTTCTTTATGGCTCTGAGACTCAATTTTCTTCTCTGACAAAGAGTGACATTTAATAATAGCCACCCCAAAGTGTTGTTGCAAATATTAGTTAATGTATATAAGAGCAATCACAACAGTATTTGGCACATGGAGGCATGCAATTAATGTTAGCAGTGGTTAAGAGCTTGGCTGCTAACCTAAAGGTCAGCACCACCAGCTGCTCCTTGGAAACTCTATGGGGCACTTCTACTCGGTCCTATAGGTTCACTATGAGTCAGAATCGATTCAACGGCAACAGGTTTGGTTTTATATTTAAACTTACTAAACATTATAACTCAATAGCCCATTGTCACTATATGGTTTGATGTTTGGATTTATTATTATTACTTTCCAAACCTCTAGTAACTCTCTCCTCTGGGGAAGATAAGCTTTCTAAAATGTCTCTTACACCATTTAATTTCGCTGCTCAAAAATTTTAATGGCTCCCTACCTCCAGGAAGAGGCCTGAACTCCCCAGTCTATCATGCCAGCTCCCTATAGTCTGGCTCCAATCTACATTTCCAACCTTCAACTCCAGCTATGCTGATGACCTTCTTCTTTGTATCACCTACCTGATACAGACTGCCATTTCACTTTTCATATACACACTACTAGGTACAAGGATTTAATTTTACTTGGATCCACAATCAATGTGCATGGAAGCAGCAGTCAAGAAATCAAACGACATATTGCATTAGGCAAATCTGCTTCAAAAGACCTCTGTAAAATGTTAAAAAACAAAGATGTCATTTTGAGGACTAAGGCGCACCTGACCCAAGCCATGGTATTTTCAATTATATCATATGCATGGGAAAGCTGGACAATGAATAAGGAAGTCCAAAAAAGAATTGATGCCTTTGAATTATGGTGTTGGTGAAGAATATTGAATATACCACTGGAGTGCCAAAAGAACAAACAAATTTGTCTTGGAAGAAGTACAACCAGAATGCTTCTTAGAAGCAAGGATGGTGAGACTTCATCTCACGTTCTTTGGACATGTTATCAGAAGGAATCAGCCCCTGGAGAAGGACATCATGTTTGGTAAAATCAAGGGTCAGCAAAAAAAAGGAAGACCCTCAACGAGATGGATTGACACAGTGGCTGCATAACAACAATTATGAGATGGCACAGGACCGGTCAGTGTTTCATTCTGTTCTACATACGGTTGCTATGAATTGGAACCCAGTTGATGGCACCTAACAAGTACACAATAGGAGTTCTGATGGTGCAACAATTAAGTGCTCGGCTGCTAACTGAAAGTTGGCGGTCCAAACCCACCCAGTGACTTTGCCAGAGAAAGTCCAGGAGATCTCCTTCCACAAGATTATAGCCAAGAAAACCCTACAAGGCAGTTCTACTCTGTCACATGGGGAATCAACTCCAAAGCATCCAACAACAACAACAAGTACACGATAGGTGGTCAGTAACTACTTGCTAATGGATCCTAAAGGCTGTGGTCTAGCCAGAGGACAAGTTGTCACAGAAACTTCCCCTTGCTATCCTGGGAAACTCAGCAACAGAAACAAGGGTAAGCTAAGGCCAGAGGCGTAGATCTACCATAATGCACAGGTACCAGAATGTTTAGTTTCAGATCTGCTCAAAGAATATATACTGCGTATTATGTGGATTAAACCTGTTTTTGTTAATTGTATCCCCATTTGGAATATTCCCCATTTGGAATATTAGAGAGAAATTAGATATAAAAATAAGGTTCTGGAGCCTTAACCCATTGCCATCATATCAATTCCGATTCATAGTGACCCTATAGGACAAAGTAGAACCAACCTGTGGGTTTCAGAGGCTGTAAATCTTTAGGGAAGCAGACTCCACATCTTTCTCCCATGGAGCAGTTGATGGTTCAAATCACCAACTTTTTGGTTAGCAGCCGAGTGCTGTAACCACTGCGTCACCAGGGCTCCTTTCTAGAGCCCTCCCAAACCAAAAAACCCTTTGCTGTTGTGTCTATTTCTACTCAAAGCGATCCTATAGGACAGAGTAGAACTGCCCCATAAGGTTTCCAAGGAGCGTCTGGTGGATTCAAACTGCTGACCTTTTGGTTAGCAACCATAGCTCTTAACTGCTCTGCCACCAGGGTATCCTCCAGAGCCCTAGAGGACTGAAAAAAACCATAGATGTGTTCTTAGCTGGATATTATTACCTCAACTGTAAATATTCATTCAGTTTCACTCCATAGGGGCACCCACTTTAAGAGAAATTTATTTTTATTTATTTATACAAAGCAACAAAGTAATCTCTCCTTCTAATCAACAAAAACTTCTGGCTCTATTCACAAAACTGACTTAAATTCACTGTTATGATGATTTGCTTCCTTTATGGTGCCACTGGGATTTGGAGAGGACATAGCAGAGAGTAGTGTGCCTGGGATTAAGGGGAGGCCCAGAGTGTGTGCTGATAACCCCTGAGGTCAGAAGTGGGGAGACTATGTTTATCCCTAGCTATCCCTGGAGGAAGTGAAAGGCAGTCCAGTCCCACTGACAGTTTCCAAGATGAACATCTTCCTTCCAAGGATGTGTCCTTCATTTCATGGCAATTACAAAAAGGACAGAAAGGAGAACTTTACATAATCCTGGATCATGACAGAAAGTCTGGACAATAGTTTTCTCTGTGCAAAGCACTTATGCAAGCCATTTGCCACAAATAAATACAGCCCCAAAGTTTAGATCCTCAATTTTGAGCTTTCATTGTATAGCAGTCACAAATTGGTGACCCTCAAGCACAACACAGTTCACAGATATGTTTTGTTTGGTCAGTGTGGGGTTGTCAATTTTTTTATTATTATTATTATTTAAATGCCTTTACAGCTTCCCTGGGTGGTACAAACAGTTAACACGATCAGCTGCTAGCTGAAAGTTTGGAGGTTCAAGTCCACCCAAAGACACCTAGGAAGAAAGGCCTGACGATCTACTTTCAAAAAATCAGCTGTTGAAAACCTTGCGGAGCACGGTTCTGCACTGACACACGTGGAATCATATTGAATCGGAATCAACTCAAAGGCACCTAGTTTACACTGCTCCATGGCGATGGGTTTTGTTTTGTTTTGGGGTTTATGTGCTCTGCAGTTTGACACAGTCCCCAGCATTCCCTATGGTATTACATCCTCTCACATTTACATTACCCACCGCCCCTGCCTGGAGGCATTTGAGTTTGCAATTCCTGCTAGATAGATTGTCTAATGGGCCTCTTATGGATGAACCTTGATGATAACACTGCTACCATCTCCACCCTCAGCATGCGTCCTTCACAGGTACTCTCATTTCCCTTCCACTCTGCACATCGTTCTCTTCAAGGTGTCATCAAGTTCATACTTGGCTTCTGTTCTGAGCAATCCACTGCAGAGGTCCCCAAAGGCTCATTTATAAAGATCATGCAATGAGAAGAGGCCACCCCCACTTCACAGTCACCAGGTCTGCTTAGCTCAACCCTCACTTGACCCATAGGGCTTAGCTAGGGTTAAAGGCTGAGTTTCTAGAAGTGATTTCCGCTTGCATGCTGAAAACCCTAGTCTTGAAATCTGTGATAGCTTTTGGCTTCACCAATCTCTTAAGGATACGAAATTATCTTCTCTGAAAGGGGGGACGGGGAGCCCTGGTGGCACATTGGTTAAGAGCTACGGCTGCTAACCAAAAGGTCGGCAGTTCAAATCTACCAGCTGCTCCTTGGAAACCCTATGGGGCAGTTCCACTCTGTCCTACAGGGTTGCTATGAGTAGGAACCGACTCAGTGGTAACAGGTTTTGGTTTGGCTTTTTGTTTTTAAAGGAGGAAGAAGCTGGGGGTGGTCAACTGGAATCTTAGTTGTTCCCAATTTTTAGCCTTGTCCTGAAACTTCTTCTCCACAATGGCCTCTCTAGTAGCACCTGCCTTGTCCTGTCCACCAAGTCAGTGAAGCAGGCTTTGTTGCTTTGGGTTTCACCAGAACATTTCATGTTAAGTAAATTGCATGTGTTCCATTTCTCGGCCATGAAAGGGGATAAAGGACAGAGTCAGCCTTTGACATAACAGGACTCAGCCAGCGAGTAGCCAGAGGGAAATGTTGGCAACATGTAATTAGCCAGCTGGCCATCTTCTATCTAAATCCTCCCTGTTCTCCAAATGCCAAGTTTGGAAGAATTAAATATTTTAACATACCAGGCATAGTTTGAAACCAGATTTTTAAAATCTGTTTTCATGTTCTCCCCTTTCTCCTTAGTCAGTTCCACGTACAAACTTAAGGTCAACTAAGTTAATACCTTAAATAAAAGCGTGCTGAGACTTTTGGTTGGAGCCAGTTTGTGAAGTCACTATAAACTTTTATTGAACTCTTGTTCAAGAAAACTTCTTGGGTCTTAATTAACTTTTAGACTGGAATGCTCACAGTTCATCTCACAATCCAGTCCAGCTTCTTCAGTAGGACAAATATTTCCTTTCTGCCTGGGTTGTAAAAGATACAGTTTGTTATCAAAACAGACCCAAAGCATGAAGTAACTGAAAATCATGGTTGTGCTAGACGGGACTCGGTTCTCATCTTTTTTGCCTTGGCAAATCTCACTCCCCAGTGCCGTAGTATGGGAAGGAAATGGTCTTTCCTGGAATTTTGAGACATTCACATCCCAGGTCTCCTTATTTTTTTGGTTTAGCTATCCTGCATGCCACTGCCTCCCTGTCTTTATCCTCAGCTTATAATATGCTTACTTCAAATAACTCAAATGACATGGTCCTAATTAAAGCAAGAGCATTTTCAATTCATTAATTTCTTTTTCCTTTTGCCCTCTGATATCCAAGTCAGAAAATTTCCTCAAGCTTGAATTTTCTTGCACAAGAAATTTATAATATGGGATCACAAGCATAAGTGTCTAAGTCTCTTATCATGGAAATGGTTCTATCCTACATCCTTCTCAGGTTAAGCAGAGAACAGTTAATTTGAGATTTCAGGAAAAATGACTGACTCTCACAAAGAAATAGCTTATGGGGACCATTCCGCATTGAGACATTCATCTAAGGGGATGATTTCCAATTTTGTTATTATTAATTACTCTTTCCAACAAATCATAAGTTCAACATTTTTTAAATTCTAGTTTCAAAGAGAAATTACAGCATGTCTCCTTTTACTCTCCAAACTCCAAAACCATACATCGCACATAAAATTTATTATATGACCACTGATGAGAATTTAATCTCTGCCAACTATGCTACCAATTCTTAAGGACTTTGTCAGAAATTAAAATGCACAATTAGGACAATTGTAGGGTATGGTTTGGTGTGTTTCTCATAGATCCCATTAAGATACCTAGAGCCAGCACTTTTTTTTTTTTTTTTTTTTTTCTCATACAGCTCCAGGAGAGGAATCCTTGACTTTCTTCTTACCTACTTCATTCGGTGCCAAAATCCCTGATGTGTGTGTATCTGGGGTCAGAGTCCAAGCAAATAGTATGGGTCAAAGACTACCATATATACAGGCGATAAACAGCCTATCACAAGATGGAAGCCATTTGGTAGACTTCAACAAACTCCACCTAACCACAGATTCTTGTCTCCCCATACCTGGCAACATTACTCAACTTCTGAAGCTCAGTTTCTTCCTTTCTTGCTTTTAGTACCCACCTGCTTGGCTCTCCATGTTCTTGCCCCATTGTGCTTTGTGGATCACAGGCTGAATCAGACTCCTGTTCCTGGTTACCCAGGGCTGATTTTGTCTCGATTGTTTTCTCTGCCCAGTCATTATTTTATGCTGGGTGCATCAGCTGGTTATTGCCCTTCACTGGTTTTCTTTCACACTTTTAGAGAATTACTCAGTGCCTCTAACAAACATTTATTCAGCACCTACAGTTTGCCAAGAACTCTTCTAGGGGTTATGAAGACCACCATAAACAAAACATAGTTTCTGCTGCTATGAGACTTTTACAGTCTAGTAGGTGAGATGATGTAACACGGTAAGCACAGAGAAGGAGGTATACACAGGATATTGAGAGAGTAATGAGCACTCATTTTGGCTCGAGATTAAGTGGAAGCATTCTGGAAGAGAATGTTCCAGAATGCTTGAGAAGAATCTTGCAGTATTCACTCCTAGAGGAAATCTTCAGGCTGGAATGAAAGAGACTCTTTCTCCTCTTCACACTCATCTCTAAAAGTAGCCTCTTCCTGCAGCAGGGTGTTTAAATGGCAAAATTAAAACCATGTTTGCACCGCTTTATGACCTCCAAGTGCCAGAAGTTTCTGCCAGTTTGGCTTCATAGGAGAAGAAAAAAATTAATGCATTGCTCTTTGATTGATTTTTCCCCCCGTGGCCTGTTTATTTTTTGTCTTAGAGCTCATATAACTGGAAAAGTGAATTCATTTTTCTTTGTAGATATTATTGCCTTTTGAAGCACAAAATGCTTCGAATTCAGGTTAATTTAAAGAAAATAAGGCATAAGCTCTTTCAGAAAGGAGAGTTTGTTGAATACTTCCCATTACAAAAGTAATGTACATAAAATAATAAAACAACTAAAAGAAAAAGTAATGCACAGATAACTCGGAAAATACAAAAGGATGATTTTTTTAAAAAATACTTTTCACCCAGCCGTGCAGAGTTTCTCACTGTATTAATATTTCAATGTATTTCCTACTAGATTGTTTTTCATGCACAGTTTTTAATTTTGCTTGTTTTCTTCATACTCTATAAACAATCTTATATCCTGTCTTTTTCTCACAGCATTATAGCATAAACATTTTCCCAGGCCTTTAGAAGCTCTTTATAAACATAATTCTAATGGCTATCAAATATTTGTTTGCATATATGCCCACAGTTTACTAAATCAGGCTTACTGTTGGCAAGTTAGGTTAGAATAAAACTTTTTAACGGTGTTCAGATAAGCTTAATGAATTTTAAAATGGAGGTTTTAAGGAATTTCATCATAGCTTGATAGTTGATTCATGATGTAAGGACTATTTTATCGTCGGGAAGTTCTTTGTAAAACAAACAAGAAAAGACAAAGACTTTGGCAAACTTAGCAGCTCTTCCCCACCTCAGCAGGTTTTCCCTGCATTTGGCCTTGAGGTTCTCTATTGCCGGACCCACTCATCTTCCCACCATATCTGACTTACCCCGTGTCTTGGTCAAGCTGGGTGTGAAACAATAAGTACACTGGGGCCTTAGCACCCCCGTTAGTGGGCTGAGAATTCACCAAGTCTCTGTGTCATTCTGGCCCATGATGAGTCCTCAGTGCTGGCCCATGCTCCTGCTTTGCACTCCAAGTGATACCCCTGTGGGGTCACTTGAGTTTCCCTTGCCAGTCTGGCTCAGGACATTGGCAGAGTCCATATTCTTCCCCAAGTCATCATTCCCACCCTTCCCCAAGATGTTCTCTAATAAAGAACTTTTCTCATCCAAGTACCCTAACCAGTGTACCATACACACACACACACACACCCCATGTTCATATAACTGTGCCTCTGCATTAGCTCCTATTTCTCAGTTTCTGTTTTAGTAAACTACCTGCTACCCATGTCCTGATGCCCTAGCCTTTGCCCTAAACCTCACTTGCCCTGAACACAGACTCCTTTACCTGTGCTTATTGACCTGGGCTCTTGAGGCTCACTTACCTTTGGGACCTCCTGCTACTTCTTCAATCCTCGAGCTCAGCCATTTGCCTGATTGATGGCTAGATGTTGCTATGCCCCTCGGGTAAAACACCCTGCCCTCCCAGATCAAACTTTGCTATTTAATAGGACTACCCTCTCCTACTCCCCCAACATGCCTCAATGTCCGTCTTGCCACCACAGTGGGCAATGCTGGCAGCAGTTCCAGGTCCCTCCATACCGTTCTGACTAGCTATGAATGAACAAGATAGCACAACAACCGTTGTCAGGAATTGAATCGTGTCCCCCCAAAACATCTGTCAACTTGGCTAGGCCATGATTCCCAGTATTGTGTGATTGTCCACCATTTTATCATCTGATGTGATTTTCCTGAGTGTTGTAAATCCTATCTCTATGATGTTAATCACATAGTCTACTATGCCAGGAATAACAACTTGAAAAGAAATGGCATTGCAGTCATCATCAAAAAGAACATTTCAAGAGCTATCCTGAAGTACAATACTGTCCGTAATAGGATAATATCCATACACCCACAAGGAAGACCAGTTAATACGACTATTATTCAAATTTACGCACCAGCCACTAAGGTCAAAGATGAATTGAAGATTTTTACCGGCTTCCATAGTCTGAATTTGACTGAACATGCAATCAGGATGCATTGGTAACTACTGGTGATTGTAATGCAAAAGTTGAAAACAAAGAAGAAGGATCGGTAGTTGGAAAATATGGCCTTGGTGATAGAAACGATGCAGGAGATCGCGTTATAGAATTTTGCAAGACCAACAACTTCTTCACTGAAAATATCTTTTTTCAGCAACATAGACTACAACTATACACCTGGACCTAGCCAGATGGAATGCACAGGAATCAAATCTACTACATCTGTGGAAGGAGAGAATGGAGAAGCTCAATAGCATCAGTCAGAACACAGCCAGGGGCCGACTGTGGAACAGACCATTAATTGCTTATATGCAAGTTCAAGTTGAAGCTGAAGAAAATTAGAACAAGTCCACGAGAGCCAAAGTATGACCTCGAATATATCCCACCTGAATTTAGAGACCATCTCAAAAACAGATTTGATGCATTGCACACTAATGACCGGAGACTAGATGGGTTGCGGAATGACATCGAGGACATCATACATGAAGAAAGCAAGAGGTCATTAAAAAGACAGGAAAGAAAGAAAAGACCAAAACGGATGTCAGAAGAGACTCTGAAACTTGCTCTTGAACGTAGAGTAGCTAAAGTGGATGGAAGAAATGATAAAGTAAAAAAGCTGAACAGACGATTTCAAAAGGCAGCTCGAGAAGACAAAGTGAAGTATTATAATGAAATGCGCAAAGGCCTGGAGTTAGAAAACCAAAAGGGGAACAACACATTCGGCTTTTCTCAAGCTGAAAGAATTGAAGAAAAAAATCAAGCCTTTACTTGCAATATTGAAGGATTCTACCAGGAAAATGTTAAACGATGCAGGAAACATCAAAAGATGGAAAGAATACACAGAGTCATTGTACCAAAAAAAATTGGTCAATGCTCAGCCATTTCAGGAGGTAGCATATGATCAAGAACCGATGGTACTGAAGGAAGACGTCCAGCTGCACTGAAGGCATTGGCAAAAAACTAGCCTCCAGGAATTGACGGAATACCAATTGAGATGTTTCAACAAAGGGAAGCAGTGCTGGAACTGCTCACTCATCTATGCCAAGAAATTTGGAAGACAGCTACCTGGCCAACCAACTGGAAGAGATCCATATTTATGCCCATTCCAGAGAAAGGTGATCCAACAAAATGCGGAAATTATCAAACAATATCATTAATATCAAGCGCAAGTAAAATTTTGCTGAAGATCATTCAAAAGCGATTGCAGCAGTGCATTGACAGGGAACAGTCAGAAATTCAAGCCAGATTCAGAAGAGGATGTGGAACAAAGGATATGATTGCTGACATCAGATGGGTCTTGGCTGAAAGCAGAGAATACCAGAAAAATGTTTACCTGTGTTTTATTAGCTATGCAAAG
>NW_004443992.1:10881481-10898268 GCF_000243295.1 Trichechus manatus latirostris | reverse complement strand
AATGCTCCTTAGAAGCAAGGATGGCAAGACTACGTTTCATATACTTTGGACATGTTATCAGGAGGGATCGGTCCCTGGAAAAGAACAACAGGCTTGGTAAAATAGAGGGTCAGAGAAAAAGAGGAAGACTCTCAACGAGATGGATTGACATAGTGGCTGCAACAGGGGTTCAAGCATAACAAGGATTGTGAGGATGGTGCAGGATCTGGCAGTGTTTCCTTCTGTTGTTCATAGGGTCGCTATGAATCAGAACCGACTCAACAGCACCTAACAATATGATGAAAATGAGGTGAGATTAGTGGCAGTTAAGTTAATGAAGTAGGACTCAATCTACAAGATCAGGTTGTGTCTTGAGTCAATCTCTTTTGAGATATAAAAGACAGAAGTGAGCAGAGAGACAGGGGACCTCATACCACCAAGAAATAAGAGCCAGGAGAATAGCACGCCCTTTGGACCTGGGGTCCATGTGCTGAGAAGCTGCTAGATCAAGAAAAAGATTGATGACACGGACTTTCCTCCGGAGCTGACAGAGAGAGAAAGCCCTCCCCTGGAGCTGGCACCTGAATTCAGACTTCTAGCCTACTTGACTAAGAGAATAAACTTCTATTTGTTAAAGTCATTCACTGGTAGTATTCCTGTTATAGCAGCACTAGATGGCTAACACAGAATTTGGTGCCGAGGGAGTAGGGTGCTGCTCTAAAAATTCATAAAATGTGGAAACAGTTTTGAAACTGTGAATGGATAGAAACTGGAAGAGTTTTAAAGTGCCAAATAGTAAAAGCCCAGATTGCCTTGAGGAGACTGTTGGTAGAATTATGGACATCAAAGACAATTCTGGTGAGGACTTAGAAGTAAATGGAGAAAGCTGTTACACTGGAGATGGTGCAGACAGCAAGAAGCAGCAGCAGAGAAACTTTAACAGCCGAACCGAGAGACAAGAGTGAGGCAGTGCTGGAGCCAACCCATGGAGCGAGAGAGCTGAGTGCCTTCCAGCCAAAGTGTACTGGCGGAGTGGGGTGCCTCCAGGCACTTAGCAGTGGAGCTAAAGAACTTTGGAACACTTGCCCCCATAGGGCAGATATGGGCGGAGCATCCTGAGGGGCTGAAAGGCCAAGGAACCAGGAAGTAGAAGCTGAAGAGAAAAGGAACACAGGAAGCGGAGTTGCCTCAATCTCAAAAGGTGGAGTTGCCACTCAGAGGGACTAGGAGAATGGGGCCACCCAAAGCTGAGAGAGCAGAGTTGCCATTCTAGTGGGCCTGGAAGGCAGAGCTGAAGCCCAGGGTTGCGGTACCTCTACACAGAATCCAGAGAGTGGCCAACATCCGATTCTGGAGGGTAGGGCCATTGCCTAACTGGTCTCAGAGAACAGGATTATTTTCAAGGCTTAAGAGCTAATGTAATGTGTTCTGCTGCCTTGCTTGTGTCTGTTATGCCTTCTTTCCCTCCCATTTCTCACATTTGTAGTGGAAATATCTAGCTTGTGCCTGTTCTACCATTGTCCTTTGGAAGCAGATAACTTTATTCTAGATTTCACAGATAAAGAGGAATTTTTGGGATTTTGGACTTGGAGTTGATTTAAGACTTTTGCTATGATGTGATGGGGTGATGCATGTGGCAAGGACATGAATTTTGGGGGGCCAAAGGGCAGAATGTCATGGATTGAATTGTGTCCCCCCCAAAATATGTGTCAACTTGATTAGGCTATGATTCCCAGTATTGTGTGATTGTCCACCATTTTGTCATCTGATGTGATTTTCCTATGTGTTGTAAATCCTATCTATGATGTTAATAAGGTGGGATCAGCAGCAGTTACATTAATGAGGCAGGACTCAATCTACAAGACCAGGTTGTGTCTTGAGTCAATCTCTTTTGAGATGTAAAAAAGCAGAGAGACAGGGGGACCTCATAACACCAAGAAATAAGAGCCAGGAGAATAGTGTGTCCTTTGGACCTGGAGTCTCTGCACTGAGAAGCTTCTAGACCAAGTGAAGACTGATGATAAGGACCTTCCTCCAGAGCCGATAGAAAGAGAAAGCCTTCCCTGGACCTGGCACCCTGAATTCCAACTTCTAGCCTACGAGATTTTGAGAGAATAAACTTGTGTTTGTTAAAACCATCCACCGGTGGTATTTCCTTTATAGCAGCACTAGAAGACTAAGACAACCACTTTGAAAGAATCTGGGTGCCAGTCCCAGATATGAGTCCACAATCTCTTATTTGCAATTCCAAAATGCAACAAACTGAAAATACAGCATCTTTTTCATAACGCATTTGGCAGCAAAGCCTGATTCAATTCATTTCCTGTGGCTGCTGTGATAAATTATCGGAAACTTGGTGACTTAATACGACAGAAATTTATTCTCTCACAGTTCTGGAGGCCAGAAGTCAGAAATCAGTTTCACTGAGCTCAAATCAAAGTGGCGGCAGGGCCACAGTCCCTCCCGAGGCTCTAGGGGAGAATCATTTCCTCTCCTCTCGGCTTTTGGTGGCTACTGGCAGTCTTTGACTTGTGGTCACATCACACTAATCTCTGCCTCTGTAGTCATATTGCCTTCTTCTTTCCTCTGCGTGTTACATCTCCCTCTGGCCCTCTCTCATATGCATGCGATGGCATTTAGAGCCTACCCAGAAAACCCAGGCTAATTCAAGATCCTTAATCACATCTGCAAAGACCCGTTTTTCTTATAAGGTAACATTTACAGGAGTCCCTGGATGATGCAAATGGTTAAAAGCTAAACTGCTAGCCAAAGGATTAATAGTTCAAACCCACCCAGAGGCGCCTCCAAAGACAGGCCTGACAATCTGCTTCCAACAGGTCACAGCCTTGAAAGCCTTCTAGAGCAATGCTACTCTGCACGCATGGGGTCACCATGAGTCGAAATCGACTCAACAGCAACAAACAACAACACAGGGATTAGAACCTGGTATCTTTGGAGGCTATTACATTGTCTACCACATTGACCTAAATAATGAGGAGATTATTTATTATTTTTATTTATTCCTCTTAATGTGAAGAATTACATTCATGTAGGGTATTAGAGTGCTGCCCCAGACCTTAATGAGGGTATTAAGTAACATGCAGTACAAGTACTGTTTTTCTTTCTAACATCAGAAAACCTTTGCATTCTGAAACATACTGGCCCCAAAAGTTTCAGATAAAAATGTGTGGATGTGTTTCAAGTCCACACTATCGGAGGAATGACATTAAGCAGGTGGTTCTGAATTGCCCTGGCTTAGGAGCACCAGTCCTTGCCATCTGCATAGCACTTTATAGCTTGCAAAACCCATTCACATACAGCCTCTCAGCTAACCTCCACATCAATCCTACAAGGTATGCCGTGCAAACATTATTATCCCTCTTTTAGAGACAGGAAGTTTGAGGGGTTGAGTGTCTTGCCCAGGGTCCCAGAGTTGTCAGTAGCAAGGACCAAAATCAGGATCTGTGACCCTGATTCTCAATCCAGTGCCTCCAGTTCATCAAAGCTGCCTCCCCAGAGAGAGGCACTATGAAACGAATTACACTTGAAAGCATAGGATTTGAATATTTTTGCTGGCGAAGGTTAGAAATAGCACTTTGAATCCTGTCAAGTGATAAAATAGATAGGCCCTGAGCCAAGACAAAGGAGGCAGAAAAGATACAAGAAAATATTGTCTAAGAACTAAAGGCAGCTAGTGAAGGCTATATGGTTACTGACTTGTCTTTTTATTACTCTGTATTCTTTGTCTTTCTAATTATACATTGCCTAGTTTTTGGATTCTTAGCAAAAGATCTGCATTCATGTAGAAATTTGTATCATGTTACAGGCAAGGTGACACATCATTTATAAAATGAGGATAATGATGCTTCCTTTGCAGGATTATCATGAGAATTAAATGAAACAAAGTATGTGAATTGCCTAACATGGAGACTTGTTAATAAACACAGTCCACTTTCCTCCTCCCTCCCCCACCCTCACTCCACCCCACAATCCAAAGTCAATGCACCAACTTCGTAAAGCTGAGTCTTCTGAGACTACCCATCTCAACATCCCTGACTCCTAGGCTGCTAAGCCATATGGAATCAACCAGCCCTGCCTCCCCAGCAGTACCACCAAGCACACTGTTCTATTTGGAATCTGCATGTGTCCTGTCATTCTGAGGAAGAAGCCAAAGTACAATCCTCTCTGTTCACCCCTACCCTCCTGTACTTTCATGCCCACACTGTTCCTTGCTTCCTTTCTCTCACCACGCTTTCCTCTCCACTCCCTCTCAAGTGTTTCCACCACCCTCTGAAACTCCTCTTCAAGGGCAGTAGCTTCTTTCTAGCTCCTTACATAGCACTCCCACCCTCTCAGGATTTAACTGAGTCCTAGCTCTCCCTAGTGATGCTGAACAGGTTTTAGTGACACTTCCAGACTAGGAAGAAAGACCTGGTGATCTACTTCTGAAAATCAGCCAGTGAAAGCCCTATGGATCACAACAGTCCAATTCACACCCAATAATGGGAATGATGCAGAATTGGGCAGCATTTCTTTCCATTGTGCATGGGGTCATCATTGGTCGGGGGCTGATTCCCCGGCAGATAACAACATGCTCTCCCTGGAGGCTCTGGCTCCCCCTGTGATATTCTTTGAAGGGAGGTTGCTCACTCTAAATTTAGAAGGCAGATCTACATTCTCCTGGTTCCTCACCATTGATTCCAACCGATTACTTCTCTAGTTTCAGAGTCTTCCAAGTGTCTGAGGAAATATCAGGAGCTTTGTAAATGATAGAAATAAAAAGGTAGAGTGGATAAAACATCGTCAGCTGGCATGTGTCTTCAATGAGGAGAGAGTTTTATATGGTGTTGTCAAGTTTCCTCTTTTCTTCAAGCCCTGAATTATCCTTTAATTGCAATGTATAAAATCCGATCAACCTTAGCCTCAAATTTCCATGATCTCCTCAACTCTAATCCGCACTTCCATTTCACCTAAGTCACTCACTCCAATAGTGTCACCCAGGGCCTTGTCATCACCTGCAAGTGCTTCACCTCTGAAATCTTGAGCACCAATATCCAGGATTCTCCTTTCCTCCCAGTTCTCTCACACTTACCTTCCCGTTACCTATGCTCATCCTTGAGTTCTCTACTTTATTGGAGTTGATCAACCTCTTGCTAGCTTCACTTTTCTTCTGATCCAGCCTCACAGCTTCCAGACCATGGTGGATCACCTGCTCTACTCTATTACCTGCATACCTCACTCCCTTGCACACCTGTTCTTCTAGCTACTTTGTACATGAGCACCAAAACTCTGGGTCATTCCCTCAGGCTATCCCCTCTATCCACCACCTGGGCTGCTAATCTCTGCCGAAGAAAATCATACAACCTTGCAGATTTTTTACCACTCAGCTTTCATGTTCTCCAAACTCAGCTTTGCCATGTGCCACTGGGCAATTCTCCTGTCTTGATCCACTCCATCGCCCGTTCTCTAAGCAAGTACTCCAAAGCTTTAACATTCTCCTTAAATTCCCAAATCCTCAGATCTCTTCATTCTCAGAATGTGGCTTTATCTCTTACTTTATCATCTTACTTCGTTGAAAAAACAATAATAATAAAGCAATCACAATCTAACTCAACATGCCAACTACGAAGTTGCCTATATTTACCAGTATCTCCAGCCTCAGAAGATGAATCATCCTACCTGTGGTTCAAGGCCACTCCTTCCACCTGTGCTTTTGACCCCAATCCCCTGCTTGAAACATCACTATACTTTCCATCCTTCCCTCTCTAATAGGTTCTCTCTCAGCCTATAAACATTCTCTGATGCCTTCCACTAAAAATAAAAAGTTTTTTCCCCTAAATCTCACGTTCACTACTGTCCTTTCTCTTGCTTTCCCTTCCATGCTAAGCTCCTTGAAAAAGTTTCTACACTCTTCACTCTCTACCTCTACTTCCTCACCTCTCAACACTTTTCAGCCACTAAAGTAGGAATTTGTCTATCTAATGTCACCAATAACCTTCATATTGCCAATCCCAATGGATACTTTCTTGTCCCTATCGTACTGAACCTCTCTACTGTATTTGACACTGTTGACCTCTCCCTCCTTTGTGAAACTCTCAAATACCCTAGCTTTCTGTGGAAATATAAATTTGAGAGTGGTCACCATTTGTTGTTGTTGTTGTTGCTGCAGTCATGTTGGCCCCTGACTCATGGCAACCTCATGCACAATGGAACCAAACTTGACCTGGTCCTTTGCCATCCCCATGATCCATAGAGTTTTCATTGGCTGATATTCATAAATAGATCACCAGGCCCTTCTTCCGAGTCTATCTTAATCTGGAAGCTTTGATGAAACCTGTTCAGCATCATAGCAACATTCAAGCCTGCACTGGTGGTTGAGCATGTGGTGCACTGACCAAGAATCAAACCCTAGTCTCCCTCATGGATGGTGAGAATTCTACCACTGAACCATTTAGATGGTCATAAAGGACCAGTGGTGAAAGTGGATGCACTCATTCTCAATAGTGTCTAGAGGATAAAGAACAATCAGGGCTGAGGAACCTTGCTCTTTAGAGACACCACTCTGGCCCGTTTTTGTTTGTTTATTCCCCCCACTTCTCACAGGGAGAGGATTCTGCATGGCCTACAGGATATCAGCTATATCAACCTGAAACCTATAACTGCCCCATGACCAGGACCCCAGTATCACCTACCCAAATGGCCCCACATGCTCTTCCAAGACTTGTGATATCCTCTTGCCCTGGTCCTCAAGGCAGGCTGAATCACCAGGGTGCTCTCACCTAGGCCTGAGGGGTAGCAGGAGGCTGCTGCTTGTATAGAATGGGAAGAGCTCGGATATACAGGTTGGGGTGACCACAGACTTGTTCCTTATGGGAAGCAACCAAGTTTGAGAAGAAAACAAGGGAAGCCATGACTACTTCTCCCCATGCTGTCACATTCCAACATGGAATTCTGAGGAGTAGGGGAATTCTAAATTCAAACCTAGAATTCCAGGTTAGTATGAAGCTATAGTTTTGAAGATTAGAGAATAAAACACATATTACCATATTTTTTCACAAATAACACACGCCTTCTACGTTTGTTTGCCAACCTCACCCTCCCTCTGGGAGGTATTTTGGTAAGCATGCTATGCTAATTTTTTTTATAGCATGTAAAATACCTCACTTATGAAAATACTTCGTGGGGGAGGGCATGGTTCGCAAACAAACATAGAAGGTGAGCATTATTTGCATAAAAACACATTACTTAACCAGTTGTTAGCTTGATTTATAATTTTTAAATATATAGACATATAGTGTGTAGCTTCCATTTGTACTCTTGCCCTGGCTCCACAAATGTTAAGAGCAGGTCTCTGTGGGAGCTCGTTGTTGCTGTTGTAAGCCATCAAGTCAATTCTGACGCACAGTGACCCTTCATGACATAGTAGAACTGCCCCATAGGGTTTCCAAGGCTGTAAACTTTATTTTATTTTTTTACTTTAGATGAAGGTTTACAAAACAAACTAGTTTCTCATTAAAGAATTAGTACACATACTGTTTTGTGACATTGACTGCCAACCCCATGACATGTCAATTCTCTCCCCTTCTCGACCTTGGGTTCCCTATTACCAGCTGTCCTGTCTCCTCCTGCCTTCCAGTCCTTGCCCCCGGGCTGGTGTGCCCCTTTAGTCTCATTTTGTTTTATGGGCCTGTCTAATCTTTGGCTGAGGGGTGAACCTCAGAAGTGACTTCATTACTGAGCTAAAAGGTTGTCCGGGGGCCATACTCTCAGGGTTTCTCCAGTGTCTGTCTGACCAAAAAGTCTGGCCTTTTTTTTTTTTTTTTTTTTGGTGAGTTAGAATTTTGTTCTACATTTTTCTCCAGCTCTGTTTGGGACCCTCTCTTATAATCCCTGTCAGAGCAGTTGGTGGTGGTAGCCAGGCACCATCCAGTTGTGCTGGTGGAGTCTATAGTACTTGTGGTCTATCAGTCATTTGGACTAATCTTTCCCTTGTGTCTGGTTTTTTTCATTATCCCTTGCTCCAGAAGGAGTGGGACCAATGGAGTATCTTAGATGGTTCCAAGGCTGTAAACTTTATGGGAGCAGATCGTCAGGTCTTTTCTCCCATGCAGTGGCTGGTGGGTTTGAACCTCGGACCATTTCATTAACAGCCAAGCACTTAATCATTGCACCACCAGGGCTCCTTACCATTCATATTTACCAAGGACAGTAACTAGCTTTCACCTTAGATGTCATCTCCCATGGATCCCTAGAATCTGCAGAGAACTGGGTTGAGATTCAGCAGGGAAAAATTCCTTGAATGATTAGTGATGTCTGCCCAGGGCACACATAATACCTTCCCTAACCTAGTCACATCTCTTCATGGCATGCAAGAGAAAACTGAGGTCAAGAGCAGTTAAGATACTTTCTCATTCTAGTGAGGGCCGGCATAGGACTAGGACTCAGGCCCTCATGCCTGGTCAGGGCATTTGTTCTTGCAATGCTTGAGGTGGGACAAGCTCATCCTCAGAAGACATGAGGAAGGAGCTTCTCCCCAGGCTCCCCACAGAGCTACCAGGCCTGTGCTCAAAGAGAGAATGTAACAGAATGGAATAACAAATTCAAAAAGATGTCACGTGGGAAAAATACAATAACAGGGGTTTTCTAACAAAACCAAGAATGTTCTGAATTATGTAGAAATTATTCTGGTTTAATGTTAATGAAAAGGATATGAATAATCAGCTTGGAGACAAAGGAAATATTTTAATAGCAAGACTGAGTTTGAGGAATGTAAATGGGGATAGAATAGCTAGGTCTTTTAAACGGGCTATTTTAAGAGGAAATACATAATACTAATACTTAATGTTCTTCTTCAGTCACAGGAGATAAAGACATTAGATGAACAGAAGGGAACTTCTGGCTTGGTCTGGAATCTGTATCTGTGGTTGACTAGCTGTATGGTCTTGGGCAAGATAAGACTCTTAATTGCTCTACATTTCAGCTTCCTTATTTGTAAGCCAGTTGACCAGTTCCATCAAGTTGATTCCAACTCATGGCGACCCCATGTGTGCCAAATAGAACTGTGCTCCATAGAGTTTCAGCGGCTGATTTTTCAGAGTAGACCACTAGGCCTTTCTTTCAAGATGTCTCTGTGTGGACTCCAACCTCCAACCTTTCAATTAGCAGCCAAGCAAGTTAACCGTTGCACCACAGGGACTCCGTAGTGTGAAGAACCTCAAAATATTGGCACTAAACAGGTAAGCTAATTATAGGTACATAGAAAAATTCCAATACCCACCCTGGTACCACATAACACAAGGTCTAGCTTCTACATAACAACCTGTTTCACCCTCGAGTCAGTCCAACCATTCTCCTTTCATCTCTAGGGTGAGAAAAACAACCACAAGTTAAGAATGAAAACACCAAACCCTTTGAGCCAATGATTCCCCTTCTGGAAAACCATTCTGAGGTAAATTACCATCCTAAGAGAAATTCAAAGATATATGTGCAAATATTTTTGTAACAGAAGTTAAAACCGAAGTTTCAACTGAGGCAAAAAGATACAATAGTCAGTGCGTTCCAAAGGAGGTGTGAATCCGAATGCAAACTTTTTTAAGGGTTTTAGCTGAAAACTGGTTATATAATTCTCTTATAATCCCTGATTCACATCAACAATATAAAAGGGTTGAGAGAGAGTAGAGAGAAAGAGGGTTTTTAGAGAGAATTTCTGGGGACGATGTTGTGCTATAGGGTCCTCTGCCCCATCAAGGGGGGAAAGTGCTTCCCCTTCAAGCCCTGGGAGGTATCTCAAAGGGCCACTTAAAAAAACTTGATATGTGCCCTCTGCAGTTGAGAAGCACAAGGCACTTGTTCCTCGCCCATATCTGAGAAAGTTATAGGGACAGGCAGCAGGATAGAGGGTTTAGTCTGGGAAGTAATACAGTGACTCAAAGGTGAATCCCAGGAACCGGATGCAGAACTCTTAGTAGAATTGTCTGCCTAAGATCATGTTAAAAGGGATCCTACCCAAGTCCACCTGGGTGCCAATAATTGAACCCCAACAGAGAAAGTCTGTGTGGGTCACTTCTCCACAGGTTCTCTTTCTTGCTCGATGTTTCCCAAACTGTGTTCTGTAAACCACTCATTCCAAGACATGTAATGCATGTTCACACATTAAATATTTTTTCAGAAAAGAAACTCTTGAAATTTGTTTAACTCAGGATTTTTCATACTCTTTTGACCATATATAATGGTTAAAAAAAAAAACTATTAGCAGTGTAAATAACTAGTATTCTGGGGAACTTCATTTGGGAAATATCATTTTGGTTTATAGTTCACCAAGACAGCAATGATTTCAGTTGGAAGGTTATTTTTAAGGGCACTGTAGGAACTCACTGGGTCTAGGAGGCCACTCTATTCTTTTCAGCAAGTCTTCCTGATATAAATATTACTTCTTTACCCATTAATAGAAAACAGTAGAAATTGCCTACTGCTGTCCAACCATTTAGCCAAAGACAGCTAAAAATGAAGCAAAACTAAGCCTATGATTATGGATGCATCGAAGTCAGTGGGTTTATAAAAGCAAGGTTATAGCTTGGAGAGGTTCTCTAGACTTTATTACTTCACACGTCAGTACTTTATTATTTTGTGAGTGATTTCTCCACTATGTCTCTGTTAGATGCCACCATTTATCTTGTCCAAAAGTCCAAAGTTGGATTGCCTTAAATGAACCCTGTAACCATTATAAACCTAACATCATAGGCAGGAAGAGCAAGTTATGTAACAGGAAAGAAAATGGATATTTATCTAACCCTATAAATTCAGGCACAGGGATCTCCCTCTTCCTTAAAGTTGCCTGGAAATGATGAATCCCTAACTCCTTTCCTGTTCACAAGTCCCAGGAAGCTATCTCCAAGTCCAGAGCACCTGTAGCAGATGAAAACCCTTCTGAACCCCTAACACAGAGAGAGGGATCTGTAGTGTGCCTGTGGTATCTAGGGTACCTGATAGGTCCTTTTCTCTTTGCCAAACAGACCATTTCCCACCGGGATTCCACCCACTCAACTGGAGTCCTCTGCAGGAATTTATGTATCACTTGGTACTTCATCACACACATCTACAACTTTTACCCTGCTGAATACACCGTTGTATTTCTTCTGATCCCAAGAAGACCAAGCCTCGCATTGCCTGATACAGGGAGAAGTTTTGGTTTCAGCTTTTGTTTTTTTGTTTCTGTATTTTTGCAGGAGGAGGGAGGCTTAATTTCACCATATAGTGCTTAAAACTTTCTTCTTATACATGTGCAGTGTTTATTTCATCCAATTTTATGTTTCTCAAATACTAATCTCTTAAAACACTGGCTTTATCTCCATGTTTTCACTTGTGAAACTGAGCAGCAAAAGTCCCAAGTGCTAAGCATTAGCAGATAAACACTTACATCCAGAGGGAATCAGAGACACTTTTAAGACCAGCTGGAAACTATTTTATAAATGTGTGGGAAGTGTTTCCTTTTGTAATCTATATTTCATTCTAGAGCTGCATGACTGATAGTGGCAAGAACTTTGTGGTTAAAACTCAGTAAATGGGCAATAGAATACCGTGACCAAAGGGGAGGGGTGAAGATGTTAGAAAAAACGCTAGAGGCATAAATAATATATTGAGGAGGTCACTCAATGTGAGCTACTAGGTCATCTCACTGATTACAATCATTCATTATTTATGGCCCCATTTTACAAATCATCATTCTTCCTTCCTCCCAAATGTTTCTGAATGAATGACAGCCCAGGCAGTTCCTTTTGTGCTGCTTTGGTTAATTCAGAGGTTTGGTAATTTTCCTAATGGAAGAAAATGGAATTCATAAAAAACATTTACTGACTACCTGGCAGAGAGCCTGAGACCATATTCAGAATGCGAGACAACTGTCAGTATCTTATCCAAGGAAACAGATAATACGAGTGAAGAGATTCAAATGGAAACGATCTGATGCGGATGTCATATGGGAACTTACCTTATGCAACGGTGACCTCTGAGAATACTACCAGGTAAGCCAACCCTGAAGTCACAGAACCAAAAGCCTCAAAGATCAAAATGATCTGCTCAAATCACATGGTTTATTAAATTAGTTTAAAACACACAGGGAGTAGAAAAGGGAAAGAGATGGAGTAAGTTAACATACTTAGGATAGGAGCAAGCAGGTGGAAGGACTTCCTGAGTCCTGGGATAGGCAATGTTCATAAGACCTGTGTCTCTCTTTCACTCTGCCACATCTGCATTTCCCCCTGGTTGTGTGGTTATGACACCAGAGATGAGGTTGCAGCAAGGGGGCCCACAGAAGATGCCCTGAGCCAATGACACAGACTTGGTCTATCAGAGAGATGCAAGGGCAAGTTCATCTGACCAAAGCTGTAGCTTGCCATTTAGCCTGCTGAGCAGCTTTGGGTTACATGCATTTCTTAGCAGAGGGCATGCAGGACTAGAATGGACTATAATGGGTATCACCAGTGAGGGGCCAGTTGGAATGGCATAGCTTCAGCCCAGAGATGGCATAATCATGACTCAATTTTTCCATCCCTTTTTATGTATAAGTAACATTCTTGTTTTTCCCATCATATATTTCATTTATACTATCTTTAACATGTTTTATGGATTACTACGTTACTCTCTATAATTAACACATCTTATGAATTCTGCCCGTCTCACAAGTTACTTCCTTACTCATTATCTATACTTAACATCCTGGGAGTTTTGCCTATATCTCATAAGCCTCTAGCTTACTTTCTATCTATATTCAACATTTCTTATGAGCTTCATCCTTCCCATTTGCTTTCTTGTCTTCCATAGCAGAATTGAATATTCTCAAGCAGTACAGCAAAAATGTACATCACATGTGGATTTGCTCTTATGCTTTTCAACAGAACCCACAGTGAATATCACAAGAGAGAGAAGCACTCAGCATGTCTTCAGGCTTTTTCTTATATTTTACAAACTTTGATTTCTCCCAAATAATTACCTTGGGGATAATTTGAGCACTAGTCTTGGGAGCTAGACCTGAAACAGAGGACACTGACATCCTAGGAAATCCCTGGGACCATGTACTGTTTCAGCTCCATTTTGGGGTCATTTAGTTGAGCATGTGCAAAAGACAATCCTTGACCTGATTGTCCTCCAAAAATGCACCTAGTATAAATCACCCATGTAGTTAGAAAAGGAGCTTGGGAACATCAATCCACTGAGACAAGATATAGAATTAACGAATAGAATCTAGCTAAGCTAATGCTTTCAGCAGTCCTTGCCCTGAGATGCCAGCAATAGAATCATTCCAGTCTGCATCTGTGCAAGAAGGACAGGAAAATCTACTAGAATAAAAGGAAGGTAAAGAGGAACTCTGGCCTATCTCAACAGGGTCCCTGAAAGATTAGCTTTGCCCACAGGGTGAGTCCACACCCAGGTTTTGAAGGGTCAAATCCCAACTCTTTAACACTTAACTCTCTTAATCTCTCTGAGCCTCAGTTTCTTCATTTGTTAATTGATGATAATAATAATACCAACCCCCAAGGGCTGACATGAGGATTAAATGACCTGATTTACATAAAAGCGTAGCGCACTATACCTAGCACATGCTACTCAAGTGGTTGTTACAGTCATGGTTATTATAATGTTGTCATTGAGGCTATTATTATTGGCAAGCCCAGGTTTAGAGTGGGAATTATATCAATTCAGGAGGAAAATTCCCAAAATGCCCCTCTACCTACTGGCTGATGCCCAAAATCCCTTCAATGAAATAAAGGCTTTTATTTTAGAATCGAAGGAGGATCTTAAAATAAGATAGCTCCCTGGAATTGCAACACAGTGATTTCAAGTCATGCAAAGGTTTAAATGGCTGTTGTAAATTCCTTTTCTGGATAGAAGTTTTGAAAGGGATGGGATAAGGAACAGAAGATAGTTGAAAGAGAAGGAAGACTGGAACCTTTCAGCCAGGTGCACAGGCTTTCAAATCAGGCAGAATGGGATTTGATTCCAGACTCCACCACTGGCGATGTGACTTTTTTACCTTTCTGAATCTCAATGTCCTCCTTTGTAAAATAGGGATAATTATGATACCTAACTCCTAGGGCTCTTACAAGGATTCAGAAAGATACAGCATATCAAGCACATTAGTTGACACATAGTAAGTTTTCACTAAGGATTGATTTCCCTTCCCTGGCATTTATTTCCTGCCCGGAACTAAACCTCTTTTCTCACACTGGACTCTCTGTCATGGCTAGTGCTGGCTTTCCTACAGATCATGTGCAGAAAGACCCAGAGGCTTTTAAAACTGGATTTCTGCGTAGAAGAAATAACAAATAGAAGCTGTATCTTGATGAAGCAAATTAGCTGAGAACATCTAGAAAACAGCTAAAATAAGTCACTCACCCCTGGATGAAATGCTAGACTGGAAGATTTCTGCAGTTTCTCCAGCCCTGGGTGACCTTGCCAAGCCTAGGATCCCCTGCCTGATCTGTGGAATTCACCAGAGGTCATCGGGCTGGTGAGCAGATGTTGCTGGGAGTTTGGCTTCTCTCTATGTCTGGAGCCCTGAGCCTGCCCTGAGCCTCTGGGTCTTCCTCAAGAACCTGGGCTAGACTGAAGCACTGTACTTCAACACACCCCCAGGATCCTCGGGGCCATCCCCAAGCTCCCAGGGCTGAGCCAGAAGTGTGGAGGAAGAGGGATAGCAGGAGGTATTATGGCTCCTGCACAGATAAGATTTCTGGTTTCACCACTTTCTCATCACTCCTGCTCACGTCCCCCATAAGACAGGGAAAGTGCTTCACAGGTTTAGTGAATTGAGCTTTTTTTAGTAGCCCAAATTGAAAAAGAGAGGATCAACTGTACAGTCTGAGAATTCCAAAATTGGGTACAGGAAGTGGGAAGAAATCAAAAGAAGCATCTAGTCAACAAAGTTCTCTGCACAGAGTAATGAAAATAACTAATACTTAATATAGTGCTCACTGTGCGTCTCACAGTGTTCTAAGGGTTTAATTCATTTAATCCTCACAATAGCTCTACAAGGTAGTTGTCTTTTCCCCATTTTACAGTTGAGGAAACAGAGGAACAGAGAGGGTAAGTAACTTGCCAAAGATTGGATCATCTCATTTAATCCTCACAGCAACCCCATATGGTACTTTTATAACCCCTGTTTTACAGGTGAGTTAACTGGAGTTCAGAGACATTGAATGACTTGTCCAAGGTCCCACAGCTAATAGGAGGAACAATAAAGACACTATTCCACAAAGAGGGAAGCAACTGAATAAGTTGAAAGAACCCCTTTGCCATCCCCTAACACAAAGCTAAAGCCTTGAGTGGTTAATAATGAATAGACATTTAACAGTTTTTGCAATGCCTCCTTGAAAAGATCTTCATTTTTGTGGCTTATGGACATCAGAGAATATTTAAACAAAAAGAGTCTATTTGAAAATACTTATGTTTCATGCTGTACTTTTTGTATTGTTCAGTAAAATCCAGTCTTTCCATGCTGTATCATACCATGATTTTATTTTCTTTTTATTACCTCTACCCAGATGTGAAAGACATTAGCTAATGAAGTCTACCGCTCACGTCAGACAGAGAGGGGACTCAATTATTCCTTGGAATGATTCCACCTACAGCCCTCTCTGCTTCCTCTGATCATTGAAATCCATCCCAGCTGATGAGTCTTGCCTGTAGTAAATGGATCAGTTTTCTTACTGCCTAAAAAATAAAGCAACTTTTTTTATTTCCATAGTTTTGATCATTTTTCTTTCTTTCTTTCTTTTGTAAGTGGTATTTGGTAGAAGTCAATCCTCAGGCATGCTCTAGCTTCTCTCGTGACTTCCTCAAGAGTGGTGAGTTGATGGTATTTTTGGTTTGGGGTTTGAGGGAGAGGAAGTTTGGAGGAGGAAACAATGAAACAGTCCATAATTTCTTTCAAAGTCATGTGTACAATTTACATTGACTCTAAAAAGAGAGAACTTAAATACAAGGAGGTCAGCCAGGCCTGGCTCTGATATAGAAGTCTGAGGTAAGCCTCACCGGAAGATGTGGTTTGCAGAAGACAACTCTCTGCCTGATTGATGACAAAGGGAACTTCACGTTGAAAAGTGAACGGAGATGTTGTTTGGGATGGGGGTTTTCTTGGGATTGTCTCACAGGACCCAGCAAAATGTCTCAGATCCTGAGGATCTATTGCTTCCTTTTTGTGACTCCAACTCTGTGCTGAGCCCTGTTCTAATCACCCAAACCACAGACACTGCTAACATAGGTCCGCCAAGTTCAGCACCTAAGCCTATGAGAAGACCTTATTCCCATTGTTTGACGGCCCTTGGACAGAACTAGAGATTGTTGTTGTTGTGTTGTTGTTAGGTGCCATCGAGTTGGTTCCGGATCACAGCGACCCAATGTACCACAGAACAAAATACTGCCCGGTCCTGCACCATCCTCACAATCATTGTGTTAATCCATCTTGTGGAGGGTCTTCCTCTTTTTTGCTGACCCTCTACTTTACCAAACATGATGTCCTTTTCCAGGGACTGATCCCTTCTGACAAAATGTCTGTCATGGATTGAATTGTGTCCCCTGAAAATATCTGTCAGCTTGGCTGGGTCATGATTCCCAGTATTGTATGATTGTGAAATCTGATGTGATTTCCTTATGTGTTGTAAACTCTATCACTATGATGAGGTTATATGTGATCTCCTTATGTGTTGTAAATTCTGTCACTGTGATGAGGTTATACTGATGAGGTTTACAAGATTAGATAGTTTCTTAATCCAATCTCTTTTGAGATATAAAAGAGAGAAGCGAGGAGAGAC
>NW_004443992.1:10876954-10880982 GCF_000243295.1 Trichechus manatus latirostris | reverse complement strand
TCAAGGTGACATCTTTGCTTTTGAACACTTTAAAGAGGTCTGTTTCAGCAGATTTGCCCAATGCAATGCATCCTTTGATTTCTTGACTGCTGCTTCCATGGGTGTTGATTATGGATCCAAGTAAAATGAAATCCTTGACCACTTCAATCTTTTCTCCATTTATCATGATGTTGCTTATTGGTCTAGTTGTGAGGATTTTTGTTTTCTCTATATTGAGGTGTAATCCATAGTGAAAGCTGTGATCTTTGATCTTCATCAGTAAGTGCTTCAATTCTATTCAACAGCCCAATATAATCCACTGCAAATGGGCATGGTACAGAAACTGTCTGGCATATCAACCAGAAAAGGGAGAAATAAGTGTTGGCTAGTTTTATCAGGAAGGTTTTGTGTAGAACATGGACCATAGACTAGTGGGACAAGCTTAGAAGAGTGTCACCATTCTGAATGGGGACGGGCATTCCAAAAGGAGAAAACTGCATAAGCAGAGACATGGGGGTGAGGATAAGTAGGACAGAAACATCAGTCCTTGTTGTGGATTACATTGTGTCCCCCTAAAATATGTATTGGAATCCTAACCCCTATACCTAAGGATGTAATCCTGTTTGGTAATAGAATTTTCATTATTATGTTAATTCGATCATACCCAGAGTAGGATGGGTTCTAAATCTAATCGCTTCTGAGTTATAAAAAGAGCACGCATGCATGGGGAGGATGGGGGAGATTGATTCCCTATGAGGATCATCTACAAGCCAAGGAGCCAAGGAACACCTGGAACTATCCACAAGGAAGTTACCAACACAGCCAGGACCCTGATTTGGACTTTTAGCCTCCAGAACTGTGAGAAAAATAAATACCTGTTCTTTAAAGACACCCACTTGTGGTATTTGTGTTACAGCAACACTAGGAAACTAAGACAGTTCCCATGTTTCTTTGAGCGCTCTCTTTCCCCCTTTTGCTCTTATATGCCTTCATTTAGAATATTTCCTCAGATTCCTTGGTTTCATTAATCCATCTTTTTCCCCTAGATCCCCTTAATAAAGGATGAGCAGACACTGTTTGCATGAGGAAACTTGTTCTAATTCTGTCAGTGCTAAACCTCCTCAGTGGTAAATTAATCACTCCCGTCTCCATAGTTACTAACCTCGATTACGTCATAAGCTTCAGACACGGCATAAAAATATACTTGAGGCCACATAAACATCAGACTTTGTGAGCCTCTGAGGTGACTTAGCCTTAGCCTTCAGCCCTGGCAGCTCAGTTACGGAGCTTGATTTTTCGTGATTATTCTCTTATTCTTTTGTCTTTCCATATAACTGGTGTTAAGGGAAATGGCTGAAGTACAAGAGACGTCAATATCGATCTACTCATAATCAGTTGATAAACAGAAATAAGATTGACATAAGTATATCAATGAGTCATTTATCTTCCACCAGCCTGAACAATTTTTTTTTCAAATGGAATTTTATTTTCAGATCTCAGGTCTAGTTAGCAAACTGACAGATGAAAACATAGCAGGTTGCCAGCATATTTATGTTTGTTTCCTTCCCAGCCCAATACAAATAAAGTAACAATTACGGAAACAAAGAAGATTGTTCAATGTCTTTCTCAATACACGAATCCTTTCTACAATATCCTTGAAGGACTATTATCTAATCTATACTGGAAGGGTACCAATGACAGAGAATTTACAACCTTGGGGGCCACCGCTTCCATTGTTGGAAAGTTCTTACTCGTTTTTAAAATAAAAATCTTTACACTGAATTTGCTGCTCTCTGGTTTCCTGATACCCGTTAGTGCTAGGTTTGCCTTCCACAAGAGCATAGAATGTCTTACATAATTGAAAGAGCACTAAACACAAATCAAGAGACGCGCATTCTCATCTCAAGATTGTTATTTAATGCCATGCTACGTGGAGCAAAATGAAGTTAATCTCTATGAGCCTCAGTTTCCTCATTTATAAAATAACTGCCTACTCTACATCATAAGGCCAATGTAAAACTCAAATTAACTTATAAATCTGAAGGGGCTTTGAAAATTGTGAGGTCCTGTCTTAGTTATCTAGTGCTGCTACAACAGAAATATCACAAGTTGATGGCTTTAACAAAGAGAAATGTATTTTCTCACAGTCTAGGAGGCTAGAAGTCCAAATTCAGGGTGCCACCTCCAGGGGAAGGCTTTTGCTCTCTGTCGGCTCTGGGGGAAGGTCCTTATCATCAATCTTCCCCTGGTCTAAGAGTTTCTCAGGGACAGACAAAATGGTGACAATCACACTATACTGGGAAGCATTGCCTAGCCAAGTTGACGTACATTTTTGGGGGGACACAATTCAATCCATTACAGGTGCTATGCCATGTAAGGTTTTATTGTTACTCAAAGGAGAGGCCTCCAAATATTTGAAGACAGATATTTGGCACACCCTTGGTCTTTACCAGCATGATACTTTCTAGATTTCTTTTCTATGCCAGCTGTTCTCATCTAGAAGCTTCCCATTTACCATCAGCTCTGTTAAGCATGGTGCTCAGAGTAATACCCTAGAGATGATAAAACCAGCAAAGGAGAAAGGAGCAATTCCCCAGGCTGAACGCAGTACAACACTTGTATTCATGCTATTGGTGATTCTAACAGCCTCTTTAGACTGTTGCTATGTACTCAGTTTAAGATCAAGTAACATCTCCATCTTTTTCACATGAACTGATATCAAACCATCAAACTTTTTCCTGAACTCATCTGATTTTAGGGTTAACATCAATGAATAATTTTATGTTTATGCCTGTTGAATTAATCTTATTGATTTCAGCTCATTGTCAAAGAATAGAGTGCTATTCCATTATTCTTCAGCTACTTCAAATGACCTTTGTGTCTGGAATGGGGCTTTCTTTAGCAGTGTGTGATAGAAGACTTCTGAGAAGTTCCAAAATGTTCAGTAAACAAAAACACTTGGAGAAAGATCTATGCACCACAGAGGAAATCTCCCTAACCAAGGTCTCATAACTAGCATTCCTGTGGTGAGAAAAGATTGTTTTAATAAGATTTTATTATTAAGATGATTGACCTAGTAAAGTATTTTTAGCATTAATAGATACTTCCGTTTCTAGAGAGTTGCAAACATAATTGCTGTTCCAAAGTTTGAAAACATTTTTCTACGTTTTGAGCATTTCACATGGAATTTTAGAAATTAAACCACTTTCTCAATAGAATAACCCCTACAGATTCAAATTATCCATCATGTAAAACAGGAGTGATAAAACTTTTTCCAGAGGAGAAGCCAATTACTGAGTCCAAGAGCATTGCTGGAGAGTGCTGAGGGACATCAAAAAAATGCAACTTTATCCTTGGCCTCTCCAAAGGGAGTTAGAGGAGGCCAAACAGACAGTACGTGGTGCTCCTCATATCCAATGGGCAAGGACTAGTCACGGTTCCTTTGGTTTCAAGCAACATAAACCCAGTGCAGAGTGGCTTAAGCAAAACAGATAATTTAATGGTTTATGTAACAACCGAAAAATCCAGAGGTTAGTTTCATCAATTCCACTCCTGAGTATAACCCCAGCTATTACGAAAATGTCGATGGCAGCATTTTTTATGGTAGCAGATAGCTTGAGTCAAGCTAACAGCCTCAGTCATGGTTAGATCAATGAATTACATACAGTAATATGATTATAACTTTAAAACACAGTATTGTTTCTAAAGGTAAAAAAGAGGAAGAAACTTAGTGAAATCTACAATAAAATGCCATTTATTTATATTAAAAACATAAACATACACAAAATGATGCTAATATATATTCTTAGATGTAATATATAAACACATTTAAGTGGGTGCCTGTCTGTGGTGGGAGGAGAATGGGAGAGGGGATGGGAAATGAAGGGGAATAATAACTTTTAAAGATGAGAGGCATCTTGCACAGACCAATAGTGCCAAAAATTGACGAGTGAGTATTTCCAGCACTGCATCCGTTTGTTGAAACATCTCAGTTGGTATTCCATCAATTCCTGGAGCCTTATTTTTTTCCAATGCCTTCAGTGCAGCTT
>NW_004443992.1:10866316-10868761 GCF_000243295.1 Trichechus manatus latirostris | reverse complement strand
ATTGTAGAAACTTTTGAAATGGTGTAACTTTGGCTATGTATATTTTCACCAAAAAAAAGTTTCTCAAGATCGAGAAGGGAGAGTATTGACATGTCGTGGGGTTGTTAACCAATGTCATAAAATAATATGTGTACTGACTGTTTAATGAGAAACTATTTGTTCTGTAAACCTTCATCTAAAGTACAATGAAAAATTTTTTTAAAAAATGGGGCATCAGGATTGGAGGAAGACTTATTAACAATCTGCGATATTCAGATGACATAACCTTGCTTGCTGAAATTGAAGAGGACTTGAGGCACCCAATGATGACAATCAAAGATCACAGCCTTCAGTATGGCTTACACCTCAACATAAGGAAAGCAAAAATCTTCACAACTGGACCAATAACAACATCACGATAAACGGAGAAAATATTAAAGTTGTTAAGGATTTCATTTTACTAGGATCGCAATCAACGCCCACGGAAGCAGCAGTGGAGAAATCAAATGAAGTATTGCATTGGGCAAATCTGCTGCAAAAGACCTCTTGAAAGAGTTCAAAAGCAAAGATGTCACTTTGAGGACTAAGGTGGGCCTGACCCCAAGCCATGGTATTTTCAGTTACCTCATATACTTGCAAAAGCTGGGCAATGAATAAGGAAGACCAAAGAAAAGTTGATGCCTTTGAATTATGGTGTTGGCAAAGAATATTAAATATACCGTGGACTATCAGAAGAATGAACAAAGCCGTCTTGGGAGAAGTATAGCCAGAATTCTCTTTAGAAGCTAGGATGGGGAGACTTTGTCTCAGGTATTTTTGACATGTTTTCAGGAGGGATCCGTCCCCGGAGAAGGACATCATGCTTGGTAAAGTAGAGGATCAGTGAAAAAGAGGAAGACCCTCGACAAGTTGGATTGACGTAGTGGCTGCAACGGTGGCCTCAAGCGCAGCAACTGTTGTGAGGATGGTGCAGGACCAGGCAGTGTTTTCGTTCTGTTGTACTATGAGTCAGAACCAACTCGATGGCACCTAAAAACAACAACACAAGCCATACCTGAGATGATAAGACAGGAGACTAAGTACCTGCCCCTGAGGGTAAGGTGAGGACTTCGAAAACAGAAGGGACCAGCCAGGTGCTCAGGGAATAACGTCACGAAAGTTAAATAGTAGGCAGGTAGGTGGCTGAATAAGTGGGAGAAACACAGCAATGGGGAATCCTAGAGCAAGCAATATTCAGAAACCCAGGCAGCAAGGTCTGGCAGCTGGTAGCTGGAACCCTGCTTAGAGAATGGAGTTCAAGGGCAGACTGGCAAGATCAAGGCAGAACCTCCTCTCCTGAGGAACTGAGGTCCTGACCAGAAATTAAGGCAGGGACTAAGGACTCAAGTTACTACAACAAAGATACAAGGTTTCTTTGGTTTGGTCCAAGAAATAAGGGAAGAGGCTCATTACTGGAAAGAATACAATATAGCAGGACAGTTGGATCTGCGTGAGAGTGGTCCTGATGCTGAAGAGTGGTCCTGATGCTGAAGAGTGGTCCAGGCCTGGCTTGTTTTCTTTTCTTTTTTTATTTTATTTCCCTGATTTGGGGGAGGTTCCCAAACCTGGGACAGAGGTAGGTGGAAGCAAAACTGGACTAGGTGCTGCTATAATACCCTGTGCATATCTCTATAATGTTGCACTTATTTATTTAACAAACACATATATAGCACTTACTATGTTTCAGACACTCTTCTATGTATTTCACATATATTAACTCCTCACAATAACTCTATGAAGAAGGTACTATGACTATCCCCACGTTATAAATAAGGAAATAGAGAAATTCAATAACTTGCCTGAGGTCCCACAGCTCATAAGTGGCAGAGCAAGAATTTGAACCCACGCCCTCCAGCTCAAAGTCCATGTTTCTAGTCACTATACCACATCATTTTGCCACCTTTGTCATGATTCATCTGTGCGTCTCTCCTTTTCTACAGTCGAACATATGGGCCTTGCTATCGAGAACTTAAGGTCCCTTAGCAGCGCAAATGCTTTTTACTTGTCTATAACAAAAGTTTGACAGTTTGAACCCATTCGGTGGTACTGTGGAAGAAAGGCCTGCAATCTGCTTCTGTAAAGATTACAGCCAAGAAAACCCTATGGAGTTCAGCTGTACTCTGTAACACATGGAGTCGCCATGAATCAGAATTGACTTCATAGCAACAGGTTTGATTTTATCAAGAACTTAGGTCATCTTTGTATCCCCAGGGCCTAGTACAATGTCTGGTATATATTAGGTACATATTGCTGTTGTTGTTAGGTGCCATCAAGTCAGTTCCAACTCATAGCAACCCTATGTACAACAGAACAAAATACTGCCTAGTCCTGCACCATCCTCACAATCACTGCTATGTTTGAGCCCATTCTTGCAGCCACTGTGTCATCCATCTCTTTAAGGGTTTTCCCCTTTTTCGATGACCCTCT
>NW_004443992.1:10854676-10865978 GCF_000243295.1 Trichechus manatus latirostris | reverse complement strand
TAGGGTTTCCAAGGAGCGCCTGGTGGATTTGAACTGCTGACCTTTTAGTTAGCAGCTGTAGCTCTTAACCACTATGCCACCAGGACCCAAAACAGGGAGTATCTAGTGGAGCTGAGCAGGGGAGGTGCCGGGGATCTGGCTCATAACAGGAGCTGTGGATCAGCAGCTGGGATCAGAGAGGTAGGGGCACAGGAAATGGCTATGGAGTAATCTGCTACTCATAAAGGCCCTACCTCCCACTTGCTATGTGGTATTTTGGAGGTGCTGGCCCACATCTGACAGTTAGAATATATGGATTTGGTCAGCCATGATTTGTGTGTGCAAATGACTATTTCCGTAGATCATTATCAGCAGTATTACAGGATTGACACACAACAATCTCTGAATAAGAATCAGCTGTAACAAACTCGACTTGAATTCAACCAGCAAAAGGACAGAACAATATTAAATATAGTACTATCTGCCTAATAGCACAAAAGCCAAAAAGGTCACTTTTGAGAGAAGTCTTCATAAATGTTTAGGAATTTAATGAGCCTTTTTTTTCTTTTTGATCACAGGTATGGCTACACATAGGAGTTACGGTACATGGATGGCCACATCCACACGTTTCTCCGTCTCCTGTAATTCCCCCTCCAAGCAGAAACACAAGCTAGACAACGAGTCAGTAGTCAGTTTGGCATTGCTTGCAATTTCAAAAGAGGGAAAAAATAGAAATAGCTAACATTAATTGAGTGCTTCCTTTGTGCTGGGTATTATTCCAAGTGCTTCACAGGTATTAACTTATTTAAACCTCACAGCAACTCTCAATTTACAGAGGGAAAAGAAAGAGGCATGACAGACTTAGGCAATCTGTCCAATAACTGGTAGAGACAGGATTCAACCTTAAGGCAGCCTATCTCTAAAGCCTGTGCTTAGAACCACAACTCTAAACAGTCAACCATTCTGAGTAAAATAAGTAATGGAATGATTAGAATGTAAACCTGACTTCTAGCAGCCACACTAACTTACCTTTGAATACTCATTTGGAGCCTATGGATTGTACATATGCTCATGACTATGCTGCAACACCCAGAATGCTTATCCTCTAGACTTAGTAGATGTAAGGGAATACAAGGATCCCAACAGAGATACAGTATAGCCTCAGGATAGAGACTTCCCTAATCAGCAGTGGGGCAAAAACAGATCCAAGAAAATTCATTCCAAGATATGACAATGAACTCTGTTCCAGGCTAGTGGTTAGCACAGGTTACCATTTGAAGTGGCTGTGTTTTTCAAGTCGCTACTACTATACCTGCTGCTCTCCAACACACTTTCTTCAGGCCAAATCTATTCTAATTAGAGGATGCTTTAATGAGACTAGAAAGCCTTTGGCATAAAATATCCACCTTGGCGAGAAACCAGAGTAAGAAGGCCCTCCACAGCCCAAGCAGACCAAGCCCATCCAAAGCAAACAGTTCCCATAACTGTTTATGGTGGAACAAGCTTCTTCCTTGAAACAGGGCATATGTGGAAAATCACCCAGCCAGACGTTGCTTGTTATTTTAGCACTTCTGAAATTCAGGGAGGAGGCCAAGACATCCCAGCCCTCTTCAAATGGAGAATGCACAAGTTGGGAAGCACATCAAATGTACCATCGGAGGCTATAAAGATTTAATTATTTCTCGAAAGGCACATTTTTGTCATAATTACATAAAGAATGATTATAGACATTTAATACCTCCACCTAAATAGTACCTCTTGGCCCAGCTTGCAAACTCTCTCTGCTTGTCTGTGACATTACTCAGAGGAATTTCATAATTTGTCTAGTTCCCCTGGCCTGGCATTGGAAAGACCAGGGAAAGAACATTGGTGAGTTGCTTCCCAGTCATTGGCTTCCACTGCTGGGTTATTCCAGCATTCTAGTTTTGAATAACGACTATTACATTATTACAAAGTCATCTGACTGTGTGGGTCATAACAAATTATGGACAACGTTGCAAAGAATGAGAATTCCAGAACACTTAATTGTGCTCATGAGGAACCTGTACATAGATCAAGGGGCAGTCATTCAAATAGAACGAGGGGATACTGTGTGGTTTAAAGTCAGGAAATGTGTGCCTCAGGGTTGTATCCTTTCGCTACACTTATTCAATCTGTATGCTGAGCAAATAATCTGAGAAGCTGGACTATATGAAGAAGACTGGGACATCAGGATTGGAGGAAGACTTATTAACAACCTGCATCACGCAGATGACACAACCTTGCTTGCTGAAAGTGAAGAGGACTTGAAGCACTTACTGATGAAGATCAAAGACCACAGCCTTCAGTATGGATTGCACCTTAACATAAAGAAAACAAAAATGCTCACAACTGGACCAATAAACAACATCATGATAAATGGAGGAAAGATTGAAGTGGTCAAGGATTTCATTGTATTTGTATCACAATCAACACCCATGGAAGCAGCAGTCAAGAAATCAAACAACACATTGCACTGAGCAAATCTGCTGTGAAAGACCTCTTCAAAGTGTTCAAAAGCAAAGATGTCACCTTGAAGACTAAAGTGTACCTCCCCCAAGCCATGGTGTTTTCAATTGCCTCATATGCATGCGAAAGCTGGACAATGAATAAGGAAGACTAAAGAAGAATTGCCGTCTTTGAATTATGGTGTTGGTGAGGAATACTGAATATACTATGGACTCCCAAAAGAATGAACGAATCTGTCTTGGAAGAAGTACAGCAAGAATGCTCATTAGAAGCAAGGATGGCAAGACTTCATCTCACATACTTTGGACATGTTCTCAGGAGGGATCAGTCCCTGGAGAAGGACTTCATGCTTGGTAAGGTAGAAGGTCACTGAAAAAGAGGAAGACCTTTAACAAGATGGATTGACACAGTGGCTACAACAATGGGCTCAAGAATAACAAGGATTGTGAGGATGGCACAGGACTGGACAGTGTTCCGTTCTGTTGTACATAGGGTCACTATGAGTCAGAACTGACTGGATGTTACCTAACAACAACAACATTACATTATTACCGAAATATTTTGAGACAGCTGGTAATATATGCTAAGTTTTTTAGGAAAATATTTGCTAGCATTCACAGTTCCAAATCTAAAATTTGGCAATTCAGAACAAGGCATCTGGATGACATGCACATTAGTTGACCGTTTTATAAAACACTGGATAAGGATTGTGAGCTAAAACGTAGGTAGGTATAAGGAATATGCTGTGGGCTACTATGTGAGTGATCTGAATGAATCTACATGGATTTGAACTTTTCTCTGTTTTCTACTTTCCCATGTATCAGGCGTCCCTTATGCAAGCTTAGCTGAACAATTACTCTTTCAAATTCTGAAATGATTAGACCAATTAAAATAATAAACAGTATTAGATGTATTGGGAATAGCAAAATAATGTTCAATTCTTGTTTATGGGGGACCTGTGCTAATAGTGGAAAAGACTCTATGCAGTATGCAAAGAGAAAAATCACCCACTTAAATATCCGTGTTCCTATACTACGGAGGGGCCCTAGTGGCATAGCGATTAAGAGCTCGACTGCTAACCAAAAGGTCAGCAGTTTGAATCCACCAGCCACTCCTTCGAAACCCAGTGGGGCAGCTCTACTCTGTTCTATAGGGTCACTAGGAATCAGAATCATAGGCTGGTGTTCGGTTTTTTTATATATACTATGGAAGGAGTCCCTGGGTGGTGTAAACAGTTAAGTGCTCGGCTGCTAACTAAAAGATTGGAAGTTCAAGTCTACCCAGAGTCACCTCAGAAGAAAGGCCCAGTGATCTACTTCCAAAAAAAATCAGTCATTGAAAACCCTACAGAGCACAGTGCTACTCTGACACACATGGGGTCACCATGAGTAGTAATCGACTCAACAGCAACTGATTTACACCATGGAAGTGGGGAGCTCCAAACTTTTGAAAGGGGCTTGCTTACTAACTTATGCTTAAGATAGGATAGGTCTCTAGCCAGATGCCCTTATAGGGAATAATGTACGATTACTCAAGATTCTGACCCTCAGTGATCCAGGAGAAAGGCCAGTAGGGTGAACATGATCATCAGAGTCCCGGGCTGTCTCCTTCTACATGTGCAATTGAAAATGAGATGGCCTTTTGGTGGCATCTGTGTCCCTGCATGTCCTGAGAGTGACTGGCAGTACTGCTATCCGATTGGCTAACGTGCTGACATGCTCTAGCAGCAGCTGCATGTGTCCCCAGAAAACTCTTCTTCTCCCCACAGATCAGCTTTTGTATTTCTAATCCCTGAGTCAGGGCGCGATGCATGGAGCTACAACCTCTTCTGTATCAGTCCAAAGAGTAAACAGCATGAACTCCAGGCCCTAGAGCTATCAACCTGTTTATAATTCCAGAAATCCCTAAATACACAAATAGGTACAACTTTGTATACATCTTTTAAATGAAAGTTACTTGAAATGTAAAATATTTATTTTAAAGTAGAGGAGATAAATTGAAAAGATTTTTGGCTATCTTTTTAAAAGAGAATTTTTAGTTTTGAACAGAGGAGAAAAATGAAGAAATAATTTTATAACAAATGCTAAATTATTTACAATTAAACACCCGATTTGGAACCATATCCAGTTAGCATTTAAGGACGATTATTGGCATGTTCTTATTTTGTTTTATCAGAATGTCTAATACACTTCTCCATACACTCTCATTTTTGTACTCTCATTTGCAGAGCACTGTCATAATCATTCTATTAACCATATGATTATTAAAAGTCTTCAACAATGTTGCACAGTGATCACAACCTTCTAGCAATTTCACATATGCGTAGACTCCAATTTTCTCTCTTAGACTAAGTTGAATATATCCACCACATCAAACCAGAGCCACAGTTTCAGTTTGAGTCAGTTGTGTTTGTTTTCTATTTATTTATAAACCTTGCCTTGTCCCAGAAGCTACTGTTAGAGTCAGTCACACCAGTCCTGAAGAGACTAGCAGTTGGTAAAAAACCGGTCTTTCTGGTTGCTCACTGTCCATGGAACTCACAAGTGCTGATTCACACCCATCAGACCTGTGCAGACTGGCTCAGATAACCGCCAGTAGAACCTGCCATTCTAGCTTGCTTCATTAGCCAAGAGTGGAGCCAGCCAAAGTCTTGAACTCAGTAGAGACTATGTCTTTCTTATCATTACAGAATAGCAAATCACTTCCACCAATATTCTTAACTCTACCAAGAAAAAAAAAAAAGTCATCTTCAGAGCAATTGCTCTGAGACAGTATGTTCTAGTTTCTGAACTGGCAACACAGCATAATCACACTTTAAAAAAAAAAAAGTCATCTTCAGAGCAATTGCTCTGAGACAGTATGTTCTAGTTTCTGAACTGGCAACACAGCATAATCACACTTCTGCCAACTCACAGGACACGTATCTGTGTTCTGTCATCAGTGTACTTTCTTCCCATACAGTCAGCTTTCCAGATCTAGTCTTCCCATTCATATATTTCTGTTCTTCATTAGGAAATGGAGATATTCCAGGGAATCCCTGCTAAATGGATGGACGGGTGAACTCAATGTTACTTCTGGGCTATGAACTTGTCGCCCTTCATTTAACTCTGGACAACTCTTATACAAGAGTTTTCAGAGGGAGAGACAGAAACCGAGTCTGTAGGGACTGAGGTTGATGATCCAAGTGCCAATTTTCTCTTGAGCAAGAATTAAATAAACACACTAGTTGAAACATGACCCTCTAGTCCTGGCATATTTTGATTTTTTTTAAATACTGATGCTCACTAACGGAATATGAAACAAAATATATCTTGTCTTTTTACTAAATTTTCTCAGGGTTTCAAATTAGAAGCTGTTCTTGTCTGTCTTTCTTTAAACCTATTGTGAAGTCTTAGTAGTGCAGAATAAGCAGAGCACAGTTCCCCGACCATTTACTGGTGCCCAGTGGTGGGTCATCACAAAGCTCTACCTGAGAGCTCTCCAGTCCTCCTGAAATCAGCCTTTCTGCATGAGGTGTACCAGATTCCTGATGGACAGAACAAGAGCTGGCAGTGGCAGTCTACTCCCCATATTGTTCAGGAGTTTTCTTCCTTCCCTTTCTTTCTCAAGTTTTACCAACTGCAACTTCTCTCCAACATCAGGGTGATTTCAAGGCTTTCAGGAAAAACTTTTCCTCTCAGAAGATTCCAGTATTATGTCCTCTTCCTCTGTCAGAAAGTCCTTCACCAAAGCAACTCTATATATCCCCAGACCTAGCACAATACCTGACATGTAGTAATATCAATAAATTTTAAAAGAATTCATGAATGAATGATTTCCTTTCTCTTTAACTCCCCTCCCCCTTTTACCTCCAACCTCCTGGGTACCTTCAACTATTAATCCATCATGTAAGGGATTTTACAGAAAGGCTGTCAAATTGAAAGGAGGAGGACACTTTAGGAATAAGATAAAGTCAAACTGACTCGCTCTAACCCCTTACAATGTTGGAACATTCCACTTTCAGTATTAATTTCAATATATAAAAATAAATACCTAATTTTATCTCAATGGTGTTTCAATTCTATTCTTTTACACTAAATAGGTACAATGTTGGATGTTTTACACTCCTAGGGTCAGGGATTACATCTAATTACCCAATCTCTATGAGCACATAAACTGTTTAAAAATAATGGTATAGAAATACCGTCTGTCTACAGGTCTGCAATTTAGCTAGACAAGAAATATAGTCTAAAAAAAGATGATAGAGTTTACAGTGATGCTGGAAACAGTCAACAGACAAATCATATATTCTGTCTGCCTTTTTATTCTTATCCAATGCATCTCTGTCTATCCCCATAGTGCTGATGTGAGGTCAAATGAGAAAGCGTATGCAAATGGGTTTTGGGAAGTGGAAAGCAATATAGAAATAAAAGCTAGTGTTGCAATCTTATTACTGTTTTCATAATCGTCAGTAATCGTCAGCGGGTTAACCCTACTGAAGAAGACTGAAGGGACTCTTGCCATATAATTTTATAGTCATAGCTCCATTGCTTAGTCTGCAACCACTCAAAACACCATGTAAAAAAAAGACTGGGGTCTGTCTTAATTATCTACTGCTGCTATAACAGAAATACCACAAGTGGATGGCTTTAACAAACAAATTTATTCTCTCATTGTCTAGGTGCCAGCTTTCTCTCTCTGTTGGCTCTGGGGGAAGGTTTCATCATCAACCTTCTCCTAGGTCTAGGAGTTTCTCAGCACAGGGACCCCAGATCCAAAGGAAGCACTCCACTTCCAGCTCTTCTTTCTTGGTGGTAGGAGGTCCCTCTCCTCTCTGCTCAGTTTATACCTCAAAAGAGATTGACTCAAGATACAACCTAATCTTGTAGATTGTGTCCCGCCTCATTAATGTAACTACCTCTAATCCTGTCTCATTAACATCATTGAGATTAGGATTTGCAACGCGTAGGATTATCAGATCACAAAATGGAGGACAACCACACAATACGGAGAATCATGGCCTAGCCAGGTTGACACACATTTTGGGGGGACACAATTCAATCCATAACAGGGTCCAAAGAGAAACACAAAAGTAAGGAGGAGAAATTAGCACTCCAAGACAGAGAAAAATCAATGACTAAAGTGGCTTCACACTCTAAATCCTTTGAAGTGAAATCTTTTCTGATATTTTCTTGGACACACTCCAGCCATCCTCCACTTTGGTGCCTAGATATATGTAGATTCTATCTGTAGTATTAAGAAGTGTGAGTAATATGAGAAGACAAGCCAGTTCATTATCTCAAAGAAGGAATTACATTAGCATGTGTGAGAAAAACTCAAATAACCTCACCAAATGGTAATTTTTTTTTAATGCTTTAATCCATTGTGAAATAATGACTTTTAGCTATTGCATTAGTTCTCTGGCTTTAAAGGGCAGAGTAGATGTCCTAACAGGAAAACGTGTGGTTTTTGTGTGATTTGTTTTGTATACTTCAACAGGTTTTTAATAATTAATCTGGCTTCTGCCCCTACCATTCAACTGAAGCTGCTCCCTTAAAGGCACCAATAACCTAACCACCAAATCCCGTTTTCTTTTTGTCTTCATCCTCCTTGAGCTCTCAAACACAATCTCAGTGTTGCTTCACTTCTTCCTGCAATCCTCCCTTGAATTCCATCACACTGCACTCACCAGGTCTCTTACTGCTCAGATCATTCCTTTAGTATCTCAATTAAATTCCTCTTCTTTCTCCTGTCCTCTAAAATTAAGTTTTCCTTCAATGTTCCCAGTGCTCTTTTTTTTTCCTTTCTATATGGTTTTTCTTTATGATCTCATCTTCTCCACAACCACTACTGTTACCCTTACATGTCCATCCACATCTCTAGCCTCAACTTCTCTCTAGACAGACTTCCAACTACCTATAGGACATCATATCCATTATGTTTCATTGGCTTTCAAACTCAACATATTCACAGGCAAACCTAGTTTCTCTTGACTTCCGTGTTTCCATAAATATGGCTGTCATCTTCCCAGTCACATCAGATTCTTGAAGATCCACACCTACCTCCTCCATTTAACTTTTCCTGAATGTTCTTCTGCTCAAACCACCATGGTATATATAGCTTGTGAACTCACTTATGGCATTTAACTTACCCAGTCCTGAAATTTAGTCACTTATGCACTTATATTCTGTACTAAATGTAAGCTCCTTGAGAAAAAGATTGTGCGTTACTCAACTTTGTACACCTTGCAGAATCTAGTGCAGAGTCTGGTGCGTAGTAGGCATATTTAGTTAAAAAGGTAAAAGCGAAATGTATTCATTGATACATTTTATTCACATCTTCCACTGTTCTTTGCCGTCTACAATCAACAACACTGAGCTAAAATTATACTAATCTCAGTACTCTGAGGAAAACTACCAAAGAAACATTCTAATTAATACCATAACTTGTGGAGTTCTTACAGTACTGAATTTATTGCGTATGTGGCCCACATTTTCAATCTTTGGTTGCACATGGAAAAAATAAAAAAACTATATTTGGAAGGGACACTGAAATGCATGGGGAACCAAATTCATGTCTCGTGTACAAGTTATTCTCTTGGTTTGCCTCCTCAGTAGTGGATTCCCTTCTCCAGTTCCCTATAATTTGCTAGTCCTGTTATTACTCCCACACTTGGTTATGAGCGCTGTGTATTGTGTAAAAACTACTCTCAAACATTGCAACTTTCTCTCAGTGAAAGCACGCACCTCTGAGGGTGACTCAGCATTATAATGATGTCCACGCTCTTGCCTTTGCTAATTGGTTCATCGACTCTGGGTTTGTGTTGGTTGAAGTTAACTAAGCCCAGATCACAACTTTTAGGTTTGAGGGTTGTTTTTTCTTTTATTTGATAGAGGAATAAGCAGCATAATGGAAGGTAAAATAGTCAAAGCTGTCTGATTTCCTGGCCTGCATTCCTATGCCAGATGCATGGCTTAAAATCCACCACTAGGAAGAGAGCAGATGTTGGGTTTATTATAGCCTGGAGAAATGAAAAGAAGCTTGCACCAACCTGCACTCTGCCATAGGCAAAGGTTTAAGAAAATTTGAACAAATCATTCCATTGGCCTCTTCTTACTTAAAGGGCTATAAACAGGTAAATAAATAGAGCCCTACCTCTGCCCTAAGTGTTTTTTTCCAGATTCATCATTTTATAGGAAAAAAAGTAGGTTATCCATGTCTGAACCTACATTTTCAAGACCACTTCATCCAGCTCAACAGTTAATGTTTTATGTCTAGCTAATGGACAGTATAAAGCAAACACATATATACCAACACCATTCATGTGTGAAAAGTTTAATTTACTGAGTCAATCAGGAATGCTACAACCACAGAATTAAAGATGCATTTACAACTCAAATTTGTTTCACATTTAATGGTAGACAACATCTCAAGCTAATGTTTGTGCATTAGCTGATTGTTGAGCATTAGCTGAAATAGATCTCTCCCTGAAACAATACTGCCAGATTAATTTTAATAAAGTTCTGATGGTATCAAGCATCTGTTTACTGCTTTCCTCTCCCTACAGTCTGAGTCCCATCTACTTCTCCTACGTTGTTTCCAACCCCGCCCTCTTCACACTCCCACATTCCAGCTACTGAACAACCCTCATACCATATCACAAATTTGTGCCTCTACATATTTAATATGCCATTTTCTGACTCACCCTCAAGACTCAGTTCAAATATCACCTTCTCCATAGAGGATTCCTTGAGTCTCCCTCTTTAACCAATTATTTCACTACATACGTAACTTTCAAATAATTTTCATCACTTTCTTGTTTGCGTTTTTAGTTACTTCTTCCTATCTTGATTTCCCTACTAACACGTGAGCTTCTTCAGGTTAAAACCCAAAGAGAATTCTTTTTTTATATACTTAGAACATATGCTACGATTCTTGCACATCTAAGGCCATTAAGATACTTTCGAATAAAAGTACAAATACTTTCCAAGGTATAAATGAGAATGGAAAGTCCTAGATGGCTTGACTGTACTTTGCAGGTCAATGAGCTCTGAGTCCTCCCCTTAGTTAAGAGTCATTGACAATTTCACCTAAAGCACAATAAAATTTGAAAGAGAGAGAGAGTCACTGACAAGATTAGCATAGCCTCTCCTGACATACAGCTCTTTTACTCTCTCTTTATCTCTAACCTGCTATCTTTCCTTAAAATGAGCCACTCCATGTTTGCTCTATGACGAGCTTTTCATTGTCAGTGGTTGTCCTTCAGCGTACAGTGACTTCACTACACAATTTCTATAAGTTGTGTCAGAAGCAAGCATAGGACACTGGTTTTATAAGTTGCCGTGAAAAAGAGCAAAAAATTACCAGTAAGTAGCAATTCCATTCTTTCTATTCTAAGGCAATGCCAGCAATCTTGAAGCAGCCAGCACATGGTCACTGATGTCTTGCCAAGTCTTCTTACATTATCAACTCCATCGATAGCAAAGCCAGGCTTCATCATTTTCTACTATTTATTCAGTTGCCACAGAATGTCTGGCATCATACTAAGCACTTGAGTAAAAATGTACCTCGTTTCTGGAATTTCCAGATCATACCACACTGTCATGAGCTGTCATTAATAAGTTACAAGACTGAATTTTCACAAGTAAATCCAAAGTTAAATTTTCAAAGTTATCTTCTTGGAAAGCAATAGAACTTCAATGATGCTGCCATTGCTTAAAGTCATTTTAGAACCTCCCTTTTGATTTGTTTGTGAAGTCAATTTATGTGCCATATTAATCAGTCTTTTATCAGATTTTATTTTAACCCCAAGTGGCATTCTCCAGCTTGATTACATAGACCTAGCTCCAAATGACCA
>NW_004443992.1:10847444-10854136 GCF_000243295.1 Trichechus manatus latirostris | reverse complement strand
CTTTGCATCTCCAAGTACACTCTCCAAGCCTGGTACATAAGCATTGGAATCTTAGCTCCACTTGAACTTGAAGGCATTAAGACATACAATCTATGGACTTCATGTTTTCCCAGAGATAGTATAGTGTGTCACATTACACAGTATAATGATCAAGGCACAAAGGGGAAGAAGTAGAGTGGGGATTCTATCGATTACAAATACCTTTTGATTTTTCAATTGCTTAGCTCACCTAATGTTTTAAGAAATCTACCTAGGATCATCAAAACAATCTAAGCTATGACTATGCTAAATAGAAGTCCTACAATTAATACATTGCAATTGAAAATTTGCAGAATTATTATTATAAATATCATCTTTCCATGAACGATGCCTTAAGAAAACGTCTCCAATATTACAGAGGTAATGAGGAGTTCTATATCTAAATAGCAGAATGATAATAGCTCCATTTACTGAGCATCTGTTATGTACCTGTAGTGCATACTTCAGGGTAGCTATTACCTGTCCTTCCTTGACTGATGTGCATATGAGCCTCAGAGGTGCACAGCCAGTGATTCCAAGTCAGGATTGGAACCAAGCCTGACTGATCACAAAGACTGGACTCTGCCTTCTATATGGTGTGGCTAGACTCAAAATGAAAGTCTTCCCAGGAGTCTGGTTTCTGTAAATCCATCTCAGTTCTCAAGAATAACTTGCACAGTAATAAGGATAAAAATAAAAAGTACAGCTGCAACTGTATCTGTTGCAGATACTCTCTGGTTTCAATTACTCCATCTGCCAACCCACAACCCATATACATGTTTTTACTGATCCCAAGAGAGTACACTTGCCAAAATGAGACGGTGGTAGTGGCTGATACAAAACAATGTACGTTATAGTCCCTGCCTTCCTGGAGCTTATATTCTGTAAGAGTGAGTCTGTTTTCTCATTAACATCTCCCCAGCACTTGGCACAGTACCTGTTACAAAGGTTGTGCCAAGTAAATATTTGCAGCTGAAAGAATGTTGAATGAGAGTGTTTTGAGAGGAGTTTGGGAAGGTTTGGAAGCCCTGGTGACGCAGTGGTTAAGCACTTGGCTATTCGAACTCACCAGCTACTCTGTGGGAGAAAGATGTGGCAGTCTGCTTCCATAAAGACTTACAGCCTTGGAGACTCTATGGGACAATTCTACTCTGTCCTTTAGGGTCACCTTGAGTCAGAATCGACTGGATGGCAATGGGTTTGGTTTTTTTGGTGGGAAGGTTTAGAGACATGGCTGCCTGAATAATCCAGGAGCAAAAGAAACTGCCCATATTCCAAAGAAACTCTCAGGGACATTCTACCACTTGGAGATCATATTGTGTTAATATATTTCTCTTGAAGAGGTAAGCATATCAAGTCATTCATACCTTGGTATCGATGCCTTTAAATGATTTTTATTCGGTAAACATCTTTGTGAGCAGGGTATAGCGGGGTAGAGGAAAAGGTAAGGGGAGGAAAATTAGAAAGTGTAATTAAGAAAGGTTGGAGGTTTGAGTCTATCCAGAGGTGCTTTGGAAGAAAGGCCTGGCAATCTACTTCAGAAAAATTAGTCACTGAAAACCCTATGTAACGCAGTCCTGTTCTGACACACATGGAGTTGCATGAGTCAGAATCAACTCAACATCAACTGTTTTTAATTAAGAAAAAGTAGAGAAAGATTCCACTTGTTACAATAACTTATCTCCTCTTGCTACCCCAACTTCTTCCCCAATCCACTCCCAACTTTTTAATGAGTCCTCTTCTTGGACAATAGAGTCCTTTATGAAACAAGACTGCAAAGCAACCAATAACATCATCAATGCTACAATAAGAAAATGCCTCAATTTGTACATGACCACAGATCTAACTTCTACTTTTACGCCCAATTGCAAATGTGAATTCTTTCTCTAAAAGCCATGGAGCCGATTCCGACTCATAGCGACCCTATGGGACAGAGTAGAACTGCCCCATCAAGTTTCCAAGGAGCAGCTGGTGGATTCAAAGTGCTGACTTCTGGTTAGCAGGCAAGCTCTTAACCACTGCTCTGCTAGGGCTCCATTCTCAGTCTAGGTTTTCTGATATATCACCATTCATTTCTCGATCTTTTTACCTTTGCTTTAATTGTATAACAACATTTATATCTTAAACTGTGATTCTCACAAATTATTTTTCCAAGCACATGGGATATAGATATATAGAGTTATGGAAAAACTCACAACATAGTGCAAAACAATCCATATTTTCGTAAATAGAAATTAGTTTGCTCCAGGGCATCAGTGGTGACATGGAAAAGGGGGTGATCTTAGATTCATAAGTCTTTAAGTCCTAGCCATGCTATTTATTATGTATTTGACCTTGGGCAAGTCAAAACCTCCTTGAGTTTCATTTTCTTCATCTGTAAAATTTTATAATGCATACCTCACAGAGTTGTTGGGAAAATTAAAAGTAACAACATAGGGGAAAGTGCTTTGTAAACTATAGAGCTTTGTACAAAAACAAGGTGCCATTATTGTTTGAAGAAGTAGGATTATAGGAGTTAGACACATTCGGTTCCAATCCTGGCTCACCAGTTGTGAGCTGTGTGACATTAAACGATTATGTAATCTGAATTTCAGCTTCTTCATTTGTAAAGTAGTGATAATAATTAAGGCCTCATACATATGCTATAAGAATAAAACAAGAAAATGTTCCTGAATTTATGTTAATGAAGAAGGAACAACTCAGAAAAGGAGGGTGAGAATGGTTGCACAACTCAAAGAATGTAATCAGTGTCACTAAATGGTACACGGAGAAACTGTTGAATTGGGGTATGTTTTGCTGTTTATAATCTCAACAACAACAAATAAACGTTCCTAAAGTACTGTCTGGAGCACAGTGGGTTCTCAGCAAACGTTATCTCCCTTCCCCCTCCCTGATGCAGTTTTAAATGCCTTTATTTTCTTTAAATCAAAATAATCTCCACTATTCTTTGTTGCCCAATAACAGCTAAGATGAGTCATGACGATACAATGAAACAACAAAGCAGCAAATTAGTGATAAAACATAAACCATGGTGTTTTCCCATCCAGTAATCTCTCATTGTGCTGGAATCATCAACAGCAAATGGCATCAAATGCCAAACAGAAAGCCAAGGAAACAGCAGGAAGCAACCACAGCAGAATAAAGGAACCTGGAAAGTTACTACAAATTTATAAGGGAGAAACTTGAAAATATTCTTACTTGCACTCAAAAATATAATTGTAAACTGCTTAGGTAAACAATGTATGTTCAATTAGATTCTTGAAATTTGAGCAGATAAATGGTTTTGGCTCTCTAAGACCTTGTGGTGTCCTGGGCTCACAGTGCACAAGCTATTATGCAATTTATTTGGGATTGCTTCTTACCACAAACAAACAAAATGCTATAACATTGCATATTCTGCCACTAAGCTCCACTGTGTGTTCTTTCCTAATTAAGGATGCAGACAGTCTGTGCAGTAATGATGACTGACATCTGCTGTACATCTTAGTGAGGAGCAAGGTGAGGACGAACATTAGCTCCAGCCCACAGGAAAAATGTAGTAATTGGCATCGCTCACTGCACCTCAAATAAGGTCTTCCTGGAATTATAGAAGAGGCACTTAAGAATAGAGAATTAGCTATCTCACATAAAATTGTAGTTTTGCTCATCCTGAGGAGCAATCCCGTGAGGCACTGATTTCAATTACTTTCAGTACATAAATTACTGACAACTTGATTTTTATCATTTCATTTCAGTTGGGGCATTGCAATAAAATAATAGTTCATGTTTTACATTTTCTGACATGGACCTCTTTTCATCTCTTGTGTTTTAGACTTATTTTTGTGCTTTGAGATTTATCAGTCTTCTAGTCTGTATCTGGAGTCCCTGGGTGTTGCAAATGGATAAGCACTTGAACACTAACCATAAAGATTGGTGATTCAAACCCACCCAGAGGCACTGCAGAAGAAAGGCCTGGCAATCAGCTTCTGAAAGGTCACAGCCTTAAAAACCCTATGGAGTGCTGTTTTGCTCTGACACACTTGGGGTCACCATGAGTTGGAATTGGCCCAACAGCAGCTGTTTTTTGGTTTTTTTTTTAAGTCCACATTTATACCTGCCTGCTTGAAACTATCTATTTTAATGGTAATAACTGCCCTTGAAATAATGAGAAGCAGTTAACAAGCAAAGAGTGAATTCAACGGCCAAGTGTGGGCTCTTGGCCCATGCCCACTATTCTGTGGCTTGATCTCACAGGACTCACTTCTTTCCTCTAAAATGAAACACAGTAATTATCACCAATTAACAAATGCCAATTACAGGTTATACATGCAACTGTACCAGGTATCATGCAGATTTTACAGCATAGGAAAGCTTTGCCTTCAGAGACTGAATAAGTTTCTGCTCTCTGACTGATCCAACTGCTCAAACCAAAAAGCAGAATTAAAATGTTCATCAACTGGGAACTGGTTCAATAAATTACAGCATACGCAAACAATGAAATATCAAGCAACCATAGAAAAGAAAGCAGAAGCAGATAAATAGTATGATCTCATTTGTGTAAAAAAAAAAAGAAAATATGTGAATACATATGTTTATGTTTATATGCATTGAAAACTTCTGGAAGGATACACAGAAGGGTCCTTGTAGATCCTGTTGATCTATTTGTATTATTTGCCTTGCTCATTTATTACTTTTTCAATCTAAAAAAGGTAGGGACAGCTTGCGTCTCTCGATCTCCAAGCTCTGTAAATCCATTTTACCCTATTGCCTCTTTGATCTGGAGCAGTAATTCAGCCGAGAGGAATTCTGGACATGCTTCTCTTCTATAGAGCCAATTAGTGAAACAACAAGAGGGAAAACAAAGACCATAGGCCTTGCCCCTCTCTGACCATGGGATGAAGTGTGAGAAATGCTGTTTAACTCACGTTTTCCTTAATGGTTTCCAAAAGTCAGAAAGAACAAAGTATCTCGATTTTGTAAGAGGCTGGGTGGTTTTTTAAAGGAGGGAGGGTGGGGGCTGGATAAACTGGCTGTATCGTTAAGGGAAGGAGTCCTGAGTGCATTAGGATCAGCCTGGGGTAAACTCGAGGCATTCCCCTTAAAGGGCAATTTTAACCCACTCTGAAAAGAAAGGAGGAAGTAACCAGGGACTTAGAGCTCAATAGAGCAGAAGAGATTGAGGCATTTGGGGCTATTTCATGCTCAAAGCTTAAAGAGTAGGTTCAACAGATACGTAAAGAAAAAAAAAAGGGGTCAAGTATAAATCAGGTTAAGTGGGGCTCAAAGTGAGGCAAATTTGACCACTGAGACTTTGGTCCCTGATCAGGACCCACCACCCACATGAGACAGCAACTCGAGGCATCAGCACAGAGCTGAGTAAGAATTAGAAAACTACTGTGCAACTTTGCCTTCAAGTTCTCTTCCTTTTTCAGAGACAGAAATGTCAGGGACAACAGAACTCACTGTTACACCCTCCCGGTTCTACCTCACATTGCCTCCTCTTCCCCTAGCAGACTTGGAGAAATTTCGAAACGGAGCGAACAATTCTTTCTTTCTACCAGTGTGTGGAGAAAGGCTGGGTAGGGGGAGTGATTTGCTCAAAGTCACACAGCTAGTTATTAGAGTGGTAATGAGAGTTTTGATTTCCTTAGATCCCAGGATAGTATTCTTTCTACTATATCAGTGGCCTCCTGTTCTTAGGTCTCCTGTTTCCCAAAATGAATGAATTGCTTTTCCCTGAGATGCTGATAGTAGATAATGATCCAACATTGTCTTTCACCCAAGAGCATTTGCATTTTAATCTACCACTCAATACAATATTTTGCTTCAAGGATTAAATCTCAAATGATGGGAAGTACAGGAAGCTCTGCTGTCTATTACCAGCACGTCTTTACATTTCTTTGCCTGCATACACAGAGGTTACACAGCCAGCGCCTATGTTAACAAACTTGGATTTAATTGAGTTGGAGGGTTTGATGGCACGAGTTTCCATAAGTAGCTCCAAACTTAATTATGTATGATTTTGTAACTAGTGAGGCTTCCAACTAGTGCCAGCCCTATTTTTCTGAGTCAGTTTCATTATCTGGAAAGTAAATAAAAGACGTATTTTCATCCCTAAAGGCATAATTTTAAATTCGAATGTTTAGGAAAACGTTTTAGTAAACAACTTTACAAAAGAAATAGGCATTGGCTATTAGTATTTTCAAGTAGAACAGGAAAAAAGCAATTTTTTTTTTTAAATAAAGGAGTAAGAATTCTTACTTGCAAATGGAGAAAAATGACTAAATATTGATATTGTTCTTTCCTATAAACATGATGAACCATATGCACAAGAAATATCTAGATAAGTCAGACGAAAGTACACCTAAAGCAATTCTCTTTCCATCTGTACCATAAGGAATAATGCCTCCGAGTAAGGTATTATAAATGTGCAATCCTCATCATTCTAAACGAGCAAAAATTACTCAAGATTCTTCATCTGTAAAAAAATGATCTCTAAGGTCTTCTGCAACTCCTAGGGAGCTTCTCATCCTTCTGTGGAAAAAAAATAGTTCATTAAATTTAGCTAATTGAAATGAATCAGTGGTGATAGGACTTTTACCTTGGGCAATTCTTTTATGTCTTGCCATGCTAATAAAGTCACTGGATTTAAATGAAAACTCAGATGGTTTAATTTGTAACTTAAGAAACAGAAC
>NW_004443992.1:10845912-10847239 GCF_000243295.1 Trichechus manatus latirostris | reverse complement strand
ATGCCCTTCCCGTGAAAAAAAGAATCAATTAAGTAAGCGCTCTGGTTCTGAGTTCATGATCTTCACTGCTATGTTACACTGCCAAAAAGAGCTACTTAGAGTTCTTGGCACATGCTATGCTCTGCGTGTCCTCTGGCCTTTGCATATGCTGCCTACTCCCAGCGTGTGTGCATTTGCTTAGCTCACTCCTACTCGTCCTTCAGAACTTTGCACAGAAATCAACTCCTCTGGAAAGACTTTCTGACCTCTACACCACACCCCCATGATTGGTGCCTCTCCTAGGTGCTCCGATTGTGCTGTGCATGCCCTTGTCACATCACTTACCATTTCACCATGATTGCCAGTTAACTCGTCTGTCTACCCTTCTAAACTGAAAGACCCTCAAGATATAGGGACTGCATCTTGGTCTTTGGTGTGTCTCCAGTGGTTCACACAGCACCTCACACATGGTAGTAGATGAACGCAGGAATTGTAGTTGTTAAATAAATACAAAATGAAAGTTCGAATGGCATCAGCAGACAGGCTGACTAGCAGCTGAGCTGTCCAGATGTTGGCCTGTTGTGTTCTGTCGAGTCTTTTCTGACTCATAGAGACCCTATAGGACAGAGTAGAACTGCTCCATAGAGTTTTCTAGGCTATTATCTTTACAGGAGAAGATCGCCAGGTCTTTTCTCCCAAGGAGCCACTGGTGGGTTCAAACCTCTGACCGTTTGGTTAGCAGCCACGCACTTAAGTTCCCCAAGACTTGACAGAGGGTTGTTGCCGAATACAAGTGTAAGACTGAGCCCACAAGTGAGGAATTCAGGATCCCTGCTGGAACTAAACAGAGGAGATTGCTGACAGCCAGAGGAAATTAAAGCATTATCTTCCACATAAGGACCGAATAGATCTTATAAAGTAGATTTGGGTATATGAAAACAAATAAGCAGGAAGGCAAGCAAAGGATTAAAGACAGTATTATTCTAAGAGGTTAAAATAAAAAGGGTGGGAGTGGGAATTTGATATGGGATCTGCATCTAAATTTAAAGTAAGGAGTTTAAGGTTCTCATCCCACACAACTGACTTGGAAAAGTTGGACAGCAGTCATGGTGCATTTAGAGTAAACATTTTTGTATGATTTGGAGTGTGCTCTGGTAGTTTGTAATTATTCACTTCACGTAGGTAGGAACAGGCCTGGTATTTTACTGTGTTTATTTGCCACTCTAGAGAGTAGTGCTGGAATCATCCTGGCAGCTGATAAAACACCTATTCTAGTTGAAGGTCCATTAGCAATCCTTTGATATGCTTTCTGGATGAAGATTGATCTTAGGTTATAATCACCCATTCA
>NW_004443992.1:10836180-10837317 GCF_000243295.1 Trichechus manatus latirostris | reverse complement strand
GATTTGTTCTTTAGTTGTTATGCTGCTTAGAGAATGCTGGAGGAAAAAGATTTTTCTCCCTCTTCTTGGAGCCTTAAGGGAAGAATCAGGCGCACATCCTCATATTATGCTGAGAGCTAATGACTTTTTTGTTGGCCTCCCATGTGTGAAGTTTTAATGATTCTATGAACCATGATATATAGACAGGGATAATGGGTGACAGATGTGTGCATCTTCTCCTCTAGAGTAAGCTTAAGGAAATATGATCTAACTAAGGAGCAGTTTAAACAAGCAGTGATATTTATTTAAAAGTTATGGTCCTTAAGGATAATACGTAAAGGAAAGAAAGTTTTTCTGTTACACAAATATAAGCATAGAATATAAATAGGAAAGATGGCAAAAATATTTAGGAAAAAAATATTTTACTTAGTACAGAGTAGAGTTTTGACATATATAATAAACATGGCTGGCCTTTCAAATAGAAAAATGCATAAGAAGCCCTTGGGGTTTCCCATTATTTGTTGTGGTAACAGCAAGGACGCTCTGTAGTGTATATATATTACTCATCCTACATTACCATGCTATTCTAATTATAGCTTTTACTTACCATTCCTATCACATGCATGACTGTATCCAAAACTGGAGCAGAAGAACAGAGAATACCAAGTCTCCAGACAAAATGGAAACTCCTATACTTCCCGTTGTCAACTCATGCACTTCTAGGAAAAGAAAAACAGTAATTATAGAGTTGAGGTTATTAGAGAAGTTACAAATATATCACTGAAGAACCTACTAGTAATGATTTGCCTGGCTCTGTTACAAATTATTTTAGAGAAAAAAAGTCAGTGAATGTGAGTTAAACATAAATACATGTGAGGGGATTTACTATAAACCATCTAATGATTCTTTTTTTGATAAAATTATAGCTTATCTAAATTACATTCTCATCAACACTTTTTAAGGGAGAGTCAAACTCTCAAAGGTCAAAGTGACTGCTGAAATTTTCTGACTTTATCAATTGACCCAGATTATTGGTGCTCATACTTCTAAATGTTTTAACTACTGGAATTAATCTTAAAATAAATGTGAACTATGGAAGTATTTTCACACACCTATTTTCCTCATGTCTTTGATCTTTGACTTTTTCTTTCTAGTCAT
>NW_004443992.1:10832278-10835261 GCF_000243295.1 Trichechus manatus latirostris | reverse complement strand
GTGTCCTTTGGACCTGGGGTCCCTGCACAGAGAATCTCCTAGTCCAGGGGAAGATTGACGACAAGGACTTTCCTCCAGAGCCAACAGAGAGAGAAAGTCTTCCCCTGGAGCTGACACCCTGAAATGGGACTTCTAGCCCACTGCACTGTGAGAAAATAAATTTCTCTTTGTTAAAGCCATCCACTTGTGGTATTTCTATTATAACAGCACTAGATAACTAAGACACCAACTATCATGAAATACGGCACAAGACCTGGCAACATTTGTTCTGTTGTACATGCGGTCACCAAGAGTAGGAGCTGACTCTATGGCAACTAACAACAACTCTGTGGAGAAGTTTATGCTGGATTCCCTGGAGGGAGAAGAGAACTGGGTTTGCATTTGAGGAGAAGAATGTGCCTTGAGGAAAACAAGTGATGGCCAAATATTTCTAGCTTGCCAAAGACTCCTCTGAGTAGTAAGAGAGGGACTCTGAGGACTAACACCTCCACAGAGCCCTGTGCGTGGGCTGATGATGGAAGGGAGCTCCCCAGTGCTTTGATGTAAGGCCTCTGTACTTCCTTGGCAGAGGGTTGCGAACTACAGGAAAGGAGAATAACTGAGGTTGAATTTCTAGCCCACCTTGTGGAAGTGGAGGACTTAGAGTCAAAATTAATTCAAAAAAACAGAGAAATGTGATACTTTTTGTACATTAGTTTGAGGGTTGAGATTTATAGCCAGAACAATCGAATATAGATGCTCAAAAGCATGGAAAAGGTAGACCCACTTCCCTCCCCCGCAAAAAATGAGTAGCCGGTCCCTTTCACCAACAACTGAAATTCATTAGAAAAATCTAGTTTTGCTTACTGTGATGAAGTACCTATAATAATGGTGGCTCTTGATTTATATATGAAGCATTCTGTGTACCAGTATACATTTAATATACAGTCCTATATCATTCCTTAGGAGCCCTGGTGACACAGTGGTTAAGCACTTGGCTGCTAACCGAAAAGTCGGCAGTTGGAACCCACCAGCCGATCCTCGGGGAAAAAAGACCTGGTGATCTGCTCCCGTAAAGATTACAGCCTAGATGTGTTACAAGCTGGTTGAATGGACATGGGAAATCAGGGGTGGAAAGGAGGTGTGTGCTGTCACAGTATGGGGAGAGCAATTAGAGTCACATAACAATGTATGTATAAATTTTTGTATTGGAAAAAATAAAAACTAAAAAAAAAGATTACAGCGTAGAAAACCCTATGGGTCAGTTCTACTCTGTCCGTTAGGGACACTATGAGTCTGAATTGACTCAAGGGCACACAACAACAAGAAGAATGCATATCATTCCTCAAATCTCCCATTCATTTAAGCAATCATTTCATTTCCCACATTCACTCATTCCCTGAGCAAACAAATGACATTCATTTTCAGAGCATATTCTCTGTTATGTGTTCCCATAGTACTCTTTTACTTCCCTTTACTACTACTCACTGTTCTGCTTCTGCACGAAGCTGTAAGGTCTGTAAGAGAAGGGGCCATAAAAGGAATTATTCTTTCTGGAGGGTTGATATCTCCATCATTTTTTCAAGTTCTAAAATACAGTGTAATACTAGAAACAGTGAATGTTTATCCATTGATGTCAGTATAGCCTTTTCCCCCCAAATCAAGGCCAAAATGGATACTGAGTTATTGCTGAGAGGTAGAAAAGGGAAGAGGAAAGTTGGCCACAAGTACTTTCAGTTACTTATGGAAGACAGTTTGGTATTCTCCCCAATATTCGTTCATAGTGAGTAAGCAAACCCACAAAAAATGTTCATGGTTTCAAGTTTAATTTATTTTCAATGGGGCTCTGATCATTGGAGCAACAAGATTTTTCTTGGGTGTTTGAAAAACTGGGGAAACAATTCTTAACAGATAGAAATTGATTATATGCAATATTCTTAACAAAAGGTAACCAGATAGCTATTTTATGCTTACTTCCTGTTCGTTAATTAAGGACTACTTCGGGTGTTTGGAATCAGTTTTTAGCCTGGGGGTGTGCTTATTGTTGATGCTTTACTGGCCCAGATGGACAGTACTGTACTGAATTGGGCTTGTTTTATGCTCATGTTAGGATTACTGGGAGAAGTGTTTCATTGTCTAGGCAGAGAATATTGTTGAGGGCTTTTTAATGCCTGATTCGGACTTAAAATTTATACTTACAGTTGATGCAAAAAGGCAGATATTGTTTCAAAGACAGAAATAGGGTTATATCTGAGCATAGTTAAATTTTCTCTTGGAAGAAAGCAGATGATTAGATCAGGGAAAGGTGTTTTTTTTGTTTTGTTTTTTAACTTATACTCGCATGTATTGGGAACAAAGATCTTCTCTTCATGGAGAAATGATAAAAGCACCTGCATACATAGCTTAAATATCTAAATTCCATTATAAAATTTTCTCCCTTCTGTACAGATTAAAAGTTTTATAAACTAGAACCTTACAGTTAATAATAACTTTTTTGTGGTCATTGTATTCAACTCCTTGCCTTTAGGCAAAATGACTTGTGAACCATTAAACAAAATTTTTTTGAGAACTACCACAGAAATTCACTATCCAGAGTTCAGAACTCATTTCATTGTTTGACATCCCCTTGTCAAGAAAAATAGATTCAGACACACTTGAATTTCATTATGTTTATTCCCTACTCCAATCTTGATTCCTAGAGAAGAAGAATCCAATCTTCTGTAAAGCAAATTTGCATAAATGTTAAGATCGTTTTTTAATTATCTTTCATTTTTTTCTTCTCACAGTTAAATGATTCTGGCTTCTTCATCTTTTCCTATCAGGTCTTACTTCCCATTCTTAAATTATCTTTGTGGAAATGATGCGAAAACTTACAGCGTAAGTATGACAACTTTGTATCATGAAACTGTCTTCAGTGTACCAGGCCATTTCCAACTTATAAATACCCACAATGGGCACTGTGCTTTCTTCCATGGAGGGCTATACCTTAATATTTCTGAGCTTT
>NW_004443992.1:10818317-10831955 GCF_000243295.1 Trichechus manatus latirostris | reverse complement strand
AACAGAAGATGAGAAGGCCAGCCAGAGAGAAGCAATGCAAAGCACTGGTGTTGAGAAGTGGAGGCAGAGAAGGAGGTGGTTGTGAACAGCTTTGAAGCCAGTCAGAAGAGTGAATATGAGACAAATTTACAGGCAATAGGGAATCACTGTAGGCTAAAAAACATTCCTGTCACTGAAGTGTACATGTAGAAACTGTTGAATTGGTGTATGTTCTGCTGTGTGTATTCTAACAACAACAAAAACAAATAAAATAAATTATATACAGGTTGTCCCCAACTTACGACAGGGCTCTGTTTCAACGACTCCGTCGTAAGTCACTTCTGAGGTTAAGTCGAATACCTCATTTCAAATTAACAACTGATACTTCTTATGTATGAAACACTGAATAAGGTCACGCTGTAGGCCTGGTCTGTAATGAATTCCACTTCAGTATCTTAACAATGCCTGTCGGGCACATGCGCAGTTCAATTGTCATATGTCGTTTAGAGTTAAACATTGCCCAAATTTCTATCCGTTTTGACTCCCAACACAGACTTCATTACAGAACAGGCCATAGCCTGCTATATGGCAGTGTTTTAAATAGTAAATCATAAAACTGAACGTCTTCGAGTGAACGTTTGAGAATGGTAACATCAGCAAATTACATGCTGCAACACTGTATGTAGTACATATTACAAACCATAAGATGTGCAAAAAAAAAAAAACACTTGAATACACCATGTCATAAGATAGGGACTACTTGTATATAAAAAAAAGAATAGAAAACATTGCTAGCTATTTTAATGCCCCCCTCTTTTGTTACAAGTGATAGAAACAGCCAGTTTTGGCAGAAAGGAGAACCTACTGGCTTATCTATCCAAACCTAGGGAAGGACAGGAATACCGTTGGGTCTTAGACAACTTGAACTACGGGTGTAAATACTGCTAGGATTCTCCCACTCTGTTTTCCTTACCTCTGCTTTGCTCTCAGGAGCCCTGGTGGCACAACAGTTAAGTACTCGGCTACTAACCTCCATGGGGGAAAAGACCTGTCGATTTGCTCCTGTAAAGACTTAGACTCCAGGAAACCCTATGGGACAGATCTACTCTGTCCTATAGGGTTGCTATGAGTCAGAATCAACTCGACAGCACACAACAACAACAACAACACTTTGCTCTCATGCTTTCTATAATATTAGAACCATAGTCACCAGCAGTGACATCCCCTCATGCTAGTTGCCATGATATTGTAGCTAAAACACCAGACAATTTGACAAAATCAGTGACTCTAAAAACACTGGCAGCAACAAAAACAACAGCATATGCTTGTAGAGTGTGCAGACAAAACCATGTGATTTGAAGCATCATCGAAAATGGATAATAATGACAGCGTTTCCCTGAGAGCATTAGAAGATTCAAAAAGTAAATTAGCATAGAATTTTAACCTTGTACGTATACTGATATATGTCAGCTGGACTTAAGAGAATTTTTGTTGTTGTTATAACAAACTACAGAGATATTTTAATAAAAAATGATAAATTTCTGCTGAAACACTGCACAAAAATTTTATAGACATTTTGGTGTCACCCCCTCTGACAGTGTCACCCGATGCAGTCTGCAACCCCTGCATCCCTGTAGTGACGTCACTGGTCATGAGCATTTTCTAGTTCACATTTTTTTAGTATCCCATCAGACAATAATTAAATTTTTCTACTAAATTCCCTTAAAAGAAGAAGAAAAACAAAACAAAGCAACAGCAACAACACTAAGAATGCCTCGATTATCTCAGCGTGGGTAGCTTGGTTTCACCTGTCACCAAAGTAAAGAGACTCCATGGTTGGCAGCTGGGTGAGTTGAGTTGGGGGCTGAGTGGGAGGAGCAGTTTCAGAAGAAACACATCCCAAGAAGAAGGGAAGAGGGCAGAGTGCCCCTAGAGTAATAGTTTCTGAATTGTTTTTATTGTTGTCAATCTCTATGAATACCAAAGTAACTCAAGATCATTTAGACAACTTGAAATAGTAAACAAATACGAAGAAATAAAAAAAAAAGCCTGACCTTCTGAACCTAGAGATAATCAATCTGTTAATATTTTCATTCAATTTTTCATGTATGTTTGTGTGTCTATGTATGGGTGTTGGATAATGATGCCTCCTCCAAAGATATCCACATCCTGATTCCCAGAAGCTCTGAATATGTTACTTTATATGGCAAAACGGACTTTGCATGTGTGATTAGGATAGTATCTTGAGATGGAGAGATTAGCTTGAATTATCCAGGTGGGCCTAAAATAATCAAAAGTGTCCTTATAAGGGGAAAGCAGGAAGGTATGAGTCAGAGATTGGAAGATGATATGCTGCTGGCTTTGAAGATGAAGGATGGCGCCGTGAGCTAGGGAATGCAGGGGGCCTCTAGAAGCTAAAAAAGATGAAAAAACAGATTTTTCCCTGCAGCCTCCAGAAGAAATGCAACCCTGCTAACACCTTGATTTTAGCCCACTGAGACTGATTTTGGAGTTCTGACATCCAGAAGAGTAAGATAATAAATTTGTGTTGTTTTAAGCAACTGAGTTTGTGGCAGTTGGTAACAGCCTCAATAGGAAATGAATTACACACACACACACATATGTATAGGAGCCCTGGTGGCCCCTATTTCAGACTGCTGGCTGAAAGGTTAGTGGTTCAAACCCACCCAACATCTCCATGGGAGAAAGACCTGGTGATCTGCTCCTGTAAAGATCAGAGCCTAGAAAACTATATGGGGCAGTTCTACTCTGTCACTTGGGTCACCATGAGTTGAAATCAACTTGATAGCACCTAACAACAATTAACATGGATTTATATGGAGCCCTGGTGGTGCAGTGGTTTAAGCATTTGGCTGCTAACCAAAAGGTCGGCGGTTTGAATCCACCAGCTGCTCCTTGGAAACCCTGTGGGGTAGTTCTACTCCATTCTATAAGGTCGCTATGAGTCGGAATCGATTTGACGGCAACGTGTATGGTTATTTGGTTTATATCTATATATATCTATATATCTATATATCTATATATATCTATATATATATACATGACGTATATGTAGGTCTTAGTTATCTAATGCTGCTGTAATAGAAATACCACAAGTGAATGGCTTTAACAAACAGAAATTTATTCTCTCACAGTCTAGGAGGCTAGAAGTTCGAATTCAGGGAGCTAGCTCCAAGGGAAGGCTTTCTGTATCTGTTGGCTCTGGAGGAAGGTCCTTGTCATCAATCTTCCCCTGGCCTAGGAGCTTCTCAGCACAGGGACCCCGGATCCAAAGGACATGCTCTGCTCCTGGCACTGCTTTCTTGGTGGTATAAGGTCCCCTGTCTTTCTGCTCACTTCTCTCTTTTATATCTCAAAAGAGATTGACTCAAAATACAACCTAATCTTGTACATTGAGTCCTGCCTCATTAACATAATTGCCTCTAATGCTGCCTCATTAACATCATAGAGGCAGAATTTACAACACATAGAAAAATCACATCAGATGACAAAATGGTGGACAATCACACAATACTGGGAATCATGGCCTACCCAAGTTGACACACATTTTTGGGGGACACAATTCAATCCATAACAATATACGTACATACATACATACATATATACACAGACCAGGAAGTGTTTCATTTTGTTCTGTTGTACATAGGGTTGCTATGAGTTGGAACTGATTTCACGGCTTCTAACAACAACAACTATATATATTTGCATCAACCCTGGGTGGTGGAAATGGTTAAGCACTCTTCTACCAACTAAATGTTGGCCATTCAAACTCACCCAGAGGTGTTTCAGAGGACAGACCTAGCAATCTGCTTCCAAAAGATTACAACCCTGAAAACCCTATGGAGCAGTTCTACTCTGCACTCATGGGGTTGCCATGAGTCAACACAACAACTAACAACAACATATGTATATATATATATAAAATTGGAGGGATTGGGTTTTTTATTTTCAACAATATTAGGATCATACTGTACATGATGTTTTGTGATGTGCTTTTTTCAAAATAAAAAAAATATATACTTTTTTTAGGTTTGTTTTTTAACAGAAAAATGACACAGTGAAAGTGGTGCTGGTAGTGCCAGAGATTGGTTTGGTTAGGAGCATTATGAAGGTTATTTTCAAAGGGAGAAGAGAGAGGCTTGTGGGAGACAAGCCCACATGCTTTTGCAGAACCCTGGGTTTGAGATCATGAAGATGTCAAGAGGAGAGGTAGCAGAAAGAACAGTAAAGAGAGGATAACCTGAGGGTATTTGAAAGGCATGACTGGCAGGACTCAGTGACAGTTTAGGTGATCTCATGTTCTTTGGCATGGCCCTGCATCAAAGCACATAACTGAACAAAAGTTCTAGTGATGACCAAGTCATCTGTTTACTTCGTTTTCCCATGACATATTTTTCAAATGACTTTTCCCAAGCAGTTCAAAGAATCATACAGATGTGACCATGAGGCAGCAAAGGGAGAGGATAACTTCTCAGCTCACTCATCCGTCCTCTAGAAGAATTATAAAGGAAAACATGTAATAGGAGGAAAATCTAAAATTGCTTTTAGTAAAATAACAAGGCTTTGAGACTTCTCATTGCTCCCCGAAAAGTATTATTTTGCCTCCCTATACTTTGCATGGAGCCCTGGTGGCACAGTGGTTAAGAGCTATGGTGACCTACAGCTGCTAATCAAAAGGTCAGCAATTCAAATCTGCCAGCTACTCCTTGGAAACCCTATGCGGCGGTTCTACTCTGTTCTCTAGGGTCACTATGAGTCAGAATTGACTCAACAGCAACGGGTTTTGGGTTTTATACTTTGCATATATGCATGATGGCCATAAAGTCTGGAATCACAGATAATATTTTTTTACTTACTGAACCCCCTTGATTACTTCTTCTGGAACATGCTAAAGATACACGTTTGTTCAGTGAACATCTGAGATACAATTAATCTGAAACGATATATGTGCAGCGGTTGGTGGAAAAACTACATTTATGCACCACATTCATTGCAATTTTGCACAGTGCATTGAATTATACATTGCTAATATGGAACGACACATTAAACATGTCATGTAATGTCACTGAACACACCATGCATTGTAATATCAATAAACCAGTTACTATGTATATATAGGATCACTATGAGTCAGAATCAACTGGACAGCAACAAATGAAAATGAATGAATGACATATATATAGCTATATATACACATATATATACACATACATATAGTAACCAGTTACTATATACATACATATATATATACACACACATATAAAAACATGTGTGTGCATTCGTTTCCAGTCCTTACAGACACACTGTGTGTGTGCATGCGTGTGTATTACCTCTTCAGCCTTGATTTTTCACCTTAGATGCAATCCTTTCAATTTATTGGGCAACCTGCTATATCTTAGACACTGTGATAGAGACTGGGTATTCAACAATGAAAAAGACACAGTTCCTAGCCTCAAAGAAAACCCAGTTCTTTATTTCCTGCAACCTAAAGAACAGCTCCACTTGACTGTCCCACCATTACCTCAAATGCAACATGTCCAAATTGGAACTCATGCCCCTCAGCTTCCTTTGTGGAGAACAGGCTTTATTTTCTAGGGTAAAGAAGGGCTCTGACTCTTCCCTGTGGACTCCCTGTCACTCATCACCATGCCTTGAACTTGACAAGCACTCAGTATCTATCTGTTGATTTGGCGATGAAATCAGTATTCCTCTTTTGGCATCCTTCCAGCCTAGAAACTTTGGAGTCATCTTGGATTCTTCCTCCTCTTCACACTCTAAATCCAATCTGCAATCTGTCACCTACTCCGGTCAGTTTTTCCAATGTACTTTTCAATTTTTCTCCTCTCTTATTCCTTGTCACTTCATACCTGGATTAATACAACCAGGCTTCCAATTGTTTCTCTTACTCCAGCCTTTTCTTCACAATGTTGCCAGACTTTCCTTACTCATGTCTCTATCATCCTTTCATTGACAAATATTGCTAAAACTATGCACAAGACACCATGTAAGGTGCTAGAGAAAATACACATATGAATAGTGCATGGTCTCTGCACTTTGAGAAATTTGTGATATTTTGGAAGAGTCAGACATTTGCACAAAAATGTTCCAAAACCTATTTGGGAACACAGAAAATGCAGCAAATAACATTATCTAGAGAAATTGGGAATAAAGGAGGAGACAGTTGAACTGTAATGAATAGAATAGTCCAGACAGAGAAGGGAAAGGACATTCTAAGCAGAGGGAATGATAATTGCAAAGGCTCAGAGTTGGGGAAAATGGCTGACACATTAAAAAATGGACTTGATTATTTACTGCATTGCATTGCTTCTCAAGCCTTCTGCTTGGTCTCTAAGGGCTTTCATAACCTACCTATCATTCTTATATCTCACTATTCCTTAACAGATCTCTTCAGCTCTAGTAAAATTCTTTTCCTCATTGTTTATTGAAAATTACCAGCTACTTTCTGCTTGATACATTTGTTCTGCCATCCCTTCCCCCGCCCCAATCTAGAATGCTTTTCCCTTTTTACAGCGGTAACACTAGATCTGTAGTTTGTTGTTATTGTTAGGAGCCATTGAGTCGATTCATAGCAACTCTATAGGACAGAGTAGAACTGCTCCATAGAGTTTCCTAGACTGTAATCTTTACAGGAGCAGATCACCAGGTCTTTTCTCCTACAGAGTGGTGGGTTCAAACAATGACCTTTCTTTTAGCAGCCCAGGACCTAACCATTGCGCCACCAGGTCCCCTTGACCCAGCAATACCCCAAACTTAGGGAATAGTTGATGGAAGTTCATGTTCTGCCTTTCCTGTCAAGTTGATTCCAACTCATAGAGACCCTATAGGACAAAGTAGAACTGCCCCATAGGGTTTCCAAGGAGTGGCTGGTGGATTAGAACTGCCAACGTTTTGGTTAGCAGCTGAGCTCTTAACCACTGTGCCACGAGGGCTCCTATTAGGCACTAGACATTAGTAATTCACTATTTCAGTTCACCTATGTAGCTACTACTACTACTAACAGTGTAGTTATGAAGTTCCAAAGCTAGCTTAACAATAGCCTTGGAAACCTGTGGGGCAGTTCCAATCTGTCCTACAGGATCACTGTGAGTCAGAATCAAGTCCACTGCAAAGGGTTAACTTGCGCGGGAAATCCCGGAATTCCTGAGTTCATATTGGTTAAATTTGTGGCCTGATTGGTGTATACGTCAGAACATTGACAAGGGTAAAGGTTGTGATGATTGCTCTTGCATAATAGTTTGTATTTGTTCTAAGTAAACATCTGGAAAAGTCCAGTTCTGCAGATTTTGCAGATAAAATGCTTCCAAAACAGGTCTACCCCTAAAAAACAACTAAAATAACTTTTAAATGTATATATACTTATATATGTATACATATATTTAAATGCTATTTTAGTTGCCTAGAGAGAAAGAGCCCTGGTGGTGTAGTGGTTAAGAGCTGGGCTGCTAACCGAAAGGTCAGCAGTTCAAATCCATCGGCCGCTCCTTGGAAACCCCATGGGGCAGTTCTACTCTGTCCTATAGGGTCGCTATGAGTCGGAACCGACTCAAGGGCACCTAACAACAATATATATACATATATATGTGTATGAATTACAAAGGATATGTGATACCCTGTTCAACCAGTTGCCCTTGAGTCAATTCTGACTCATGGCGAGCCATACGCATCACTGTAAAACTGAGCTCTGTAGGGTTTTCAGTGGCTGATTTAATGGAAGTATATCACCAGGCCTTTCGTCTGAGGAGCCTCTGGGTGGACTGCAACCGTCAACCTTTTGGTTAGTAACTGAGTGTTAACCGTTCTTTCGGCCCAGGAACGCCAATGCCCAGTTTACTACATATTTATGTTACATAGGGTATATAAATCCCACCTGTGTGAAAGAAGCAGAAAGAAGCATTTACAGGTAGAGACTGAGTGTTCTGCAGTTACTAATATTAGACTGGGAGGGGCGGGATGTGTCTAGAATGGTCTAGCAAGGTCCTCCACCATGTGAGGCCCTTGCCTCACCTTATGTTACTGCCCCTAACTCTGCTTCTCCCACGGTGTTCAGATTCCAAGCCCCAGCTAAGTCTTACTTTTTCTATGGCGTTGTCTTAAGCCGCTCCAATCTCAATTTCTCTCCTCTCTTAACTCTTCTTGTACTTAGAGCCTGTATCAGAGCTTAGTATTTATTGTTCTCCCGTTCTTTCATACGCTCTTGTCTTGTCTCATCAACAGTGTTTCTTGAATGCAGAGATCCCTTTTAAAATTAAAATTAATTTTATTTACTATTACAGAATATGGAGTCCTGGTGGCATAGTGATTAAGAGATATGGCTGCTACCCAAAAGGTTGGCAGGGCAAATCCACCAGCTGCTCCTTGGAAACCCTACGGGGCAGTTCTACTCTGTCCTAGTGGTCGCTATGAGTTGGAATTGATTAGACAGCAATGGGGATTACAGAATATATGCCTTGTGTGTTTTTTCCTCAATGTTTTATTTTAGAGCTTTATTATCTTGATAAATATTGATTTAGTTCATTTATTTTAATTTTGAGTTAAAGAATACAAATTCATCGTTAAAAGAAAAAGAAATAAACTACCATAATCATACCACTCTACAATAACCACATTTGTCTCCTTGTTGTATTTCCTACTAAATGTTTTCTATATAATGTGTTTTTCTGTGAGCTCAAACTGCATTTGTAGCTTTTTAAAAAATTTATTAATATATAGTGAACAGCTTTTCATTTCATATCAATAAATATTCTTCTACAAATTATCATTTTCTTTCTTTTTTTTATCGTCACAAAAATCTATGCGTACAAAGTCTGGCTTCACTACACACCTAAATAGTGAAACTGTAAATCTTCATATACTAATTTCTCTGTCACCTCTATGCTCAAGTCTAGCAAAGTGCCCTTACCCTGAATTTTCCAGGAATGCTAACTTTAGTATCGTGCAGTGCAATCTTGAAATAACTCCCTTCGCTCTAAACACACGGCTCACAAGCCATGTTTCTGGTGATGTGAAGATGGTGTATCCTAACAACGGCCAGATCTCCCTATTTCTCATGGAATTTCTGACGTATCTAAATAGATATTCTTGGCAATTTGGGACAAATCATCATTTTCTTGACCAACCCCTTATTGCTGGACATTTAGGTGATTGCTAATTATTAACTATAATCTTCAATATCCTAGCTAATATTTTACTTATTCCTTGAAATAAATTTGTAGAAGAGAACTTACTTAATCAAAGGGATGCACATTTTAGGGTATTTTATTGTCCATTGCCAAACTGCCTTCCAGAATACGGTTGTAACATTTCACATTCTCACCTGTGGAATATGAGATGCCTGTTTCCTTCCATCCTTGCCAACAATGGGTAGCATCATTTTTAAAAATAAGAGACTATTTCTTGTATTTCTCTAGTATTCCTTCAAGTGATTAGACAGAGCTGGAGAAACAGCAGACACTAAAGAAATAGTTTTGATAAATTGATAATTAAGTAGTGCTTTCCCCACTACTTATACCTACTGAATTTTTTAAGTAATTATTCATTTACTCACTCAACATATGTATGCTACAGGTGATGGTCCTTAGTCTGGCTACTAAAAATGAATACAGCATTTAGAAATGAAACAAGTATTTTATAAATTACTGAAGCATTTATTAAAATGATGATACCTAGTTTCAAACTAAATGTGTGTAGAAGCTACTCTTAAAACGAAAGTCATCCTATAGTCCTAAGAAGTGTTTTGGGAATAAACAATTTATCTTATTTTTCTGAGAATAGGAACTTCTCTTCTGGGGATTAGGACTATGAATTCAGGATATGAAAATCTTCTGTCCATTAGCTTTTAGAGTCTTCAGAATCAGGAGACTTGTGCCAGAGAAGAAGCCAAAACTTGGTGTGGATTCGCATAGTCCCAGGCATTTTAGAACTTATCCTTTCCTTCATAATAAAGGGAAAAAAATCAACACTAAAATTTCGGGTGAGAGTTTTAATGTTTCTATCCATTCCTGAAATTTTATTTTATTTAAAGCTACCTCAGGGCTAAGGTGACTAGATGAATGTCCTATTTAGTTAGATGATTTAATTTTATAAGGTTGTTGCTTGCTCAGTTATCAGAAAGATCATACTAAGGTAATAATTGGTCCCACTTTGCCCATGTCCAAATCTTTTTACCTTTGTGAAGTAATAATCATTAAAATTAACATAGCTTTAAAAATTACTAACTTGAAACCTCATTTAAAAAGATAAATGTATAATTCTATTTTTCTCCCCATGAGTTGCTGGAGATGCTGGAATGAGTTTGTAGCTCATAAAGTGATATGTAGTGAAAAGAGCATGGGAGTGAGATCAAATGATATGGATTCTAGTCCAACATCTGCCAGGAATAGCTATTTAACTTTAGGCAAGTCATTTCATCTCTTAGGACTACAGTTTTCTCTACTATAAGCCAAAAATCTGGCTTAGGTTAGGTCAGCATTTCCTAAAATGTGTTTGGTGGAACACGTCTTATGAGATGTTCCATTGGGAAAAAGTTTCATGGCCAAATACATTTGGGAAATGCTGTATATAATATCTATTCGAAATTCACAGTACACATTAACATATTAAAACCACTGAAAAACCCTCCAGTTTAGAAACCCATTGAACTTTGTTTAACCTAGTACTTCTCACTTACTCGATTAAAAGTACTTTCGATTTTTGGCATCATACCTACTAAAATCCTGGGGAAGTAGGGTCCCAAGGAGCACACTTTGGGAAATGATGGACTGAGATCCTTTTAGGTGCCTGGATTTATGGTACTTTCTACTCTTTCTATCACAGGTGTTCAGTCAGTCCCCTGAAACCTGCTTCTGCTTCTGGGGTCTCTACTTCGGGGAACACCATCACCATCCAGTCAGTCTGCCAAAACAGAATGCTGAGGGTCATCCTAGATGTCTTCCTCTCATTCCCTCCCTCACATCAAGTATTCAATCATTCCTGTAGATTCCACCTCCTTAATATTTCTCCCATCCAGGCCCTCCTCTCCCTTTCACTGCCTCTGCTTTTATTGAGACCTGCATCACATCTCATCCAAGTTGTTGCCATCAACATGGTTACTGTTGGTTTTGTCTAGACTACCTGTTCCCTCGTTGTCTCAGTCATCTAGCGCTGCTATAGCAGAAATACCACAAGTGGATGGTTTTAACGAAGAGAAGTCAAAGTAGGCTAAAAGTCCAAATTCAGGGCGTCGGCTCCAGGGGAACTCTTTCTCTCTCTGTCGGCCTTCTCATCAGTTTTCCCCTGGACTAGGAGCTTCTTGGTGCAGGGACCCCAGTCCAAAGGATGCACTCTGCTCCCAGCACTGCTTTCTTGATGGTATGAGGTCCCCCTGTCTCTCTGCTCACTTCTGTCTTCTATATCTCAAGAGATTGCCTCAGGACACAATCCAGTCTTGTAGATCTAGTCCTGCCTTACTAACACAACTGCCACCCATCCTCCCTCATTGACATCATAGAGGCAGGTTTACAACATACAGGAAAATCACACAGTACCAGGAATCATGGCCCAGCCAAACTGATACACACATTTTTGTGGGGACATCATGCAAACCATGACACTCGTCTACATCTGGCTGGCTCCTCCCTGACTTTGAACACTCAGCTCAAAAATCCCCTCCTCTGGGAAGTCTTCCTGACTCATGAGTGTGGACTCTGTATTCTGATAATGACTACCTTATCTCCTTTATCCGCTAGACTGTGTGCCTTTTGAGGCCAGGAACCACTATGCCTTTCTTGTCTCTGTATTCCTAGGCCTTAGCTGGAGCTCAAGAAGCTGTCATTGAATGAATGAATGATTCCATGGTTTAAATGACCAGGGAGAATCTGCTCACTTTTCTTAGTGGCTGAAAGTGACTTTGTTTTGTTTTCTAATTAGCCTGGACCAACGTAAGCACTTGGAGGTGAGAGAGTTGGCTAAGAGCCATCTTAAAAGGACAACAATGTCCTATTATTTTCTTTAAACAGATTTTGAAGTCAGTATCTTCCTTGTATAGTATCAGACAGCCTGGAAATAACATTTGATAACAATACAGATTTATTAGGTTTGGCACTCAGGTGTGTCTAATCTCAGCAAACCTGGTCACAAGGGAAATGGGGTGAGAGGCTGTAGACAGATTTGTATGAAATTATCACCCTTATCAAAAATGTTAAAGCATTTATTAATTTAAAAATATTTATTGTGCAAGCTCCTGTGCTAGATATTGTGGAAGCTATAAGGATGAATAAACCAGTTAGTGTATTTCATTCTTTTAGGGGAATAACTTACTGAAATAACTATAATTAGAGATAATGAGTGATGAATTCCACAAGAAAGGTACAGAGGGCTACAGGAATTGGTCAGAACATCACCTTCATTTATAAAACATAAAATTATTCTACACAAGAATATGAAAGTACCTACTGAACTTAAAATACAGAAGTGCATTTATGTTTCTAAAGTACAGATATCTCAAGTGTGAAATGCAGCCAGTAACTATTCTGTGGTGCTACCGGTTTGAAACAGATTGTGTACCAGTTTGGAACAGATTGGTAAAAAAGACTGAAACCACTTGAAAGTCCTCAAGAATATCAGGAAGAAGGAATGCAATTAACCAAACCAGGATCTGGCCCCAGGACAGAGAAATGAACACTCTGGTTCTTAGAAAGGAAGCCAGGATCTCAGAAATATACAGTCAATTATTTATCTGTGCAAATAAAAATCAAGATACAAAAACTCTTAGCATGCAGATGGGAAGACATGAAAAAGGAATGTTCACGGCAACCAATTCCAGGTCACACTCTTGTTTTGACAATTGTTTTAATGCTGTCAATAAATGTGCCTTGCATGCAGCAAAGCAAAAAATGATTTACTTCCATTTTCTTCTCTTCCTTTGATCAACTTAGGTGAAGGTCAAAGTGAGGATATAAATTAAAATCTAAAAGTTCAGCTGAGTCAAGCCTGTATCAGAATAATCACTGAGTAATTTAGAGCCTGGTGATATGGAAAAATGAAGAAATACTATTAAAGAACTACTGCCAACACCCTTCTCCTAAATAATTTCAATAAGGGCTGACAGGAATTACTTAAGCGCACATGATAAGCAGATTTCAAAGTTAAAAAGTAATTAAAGATATTTGAAACGTCCAATTTCTAAGAGCTTCACAATACAATGTATGAAACTGCAGAGACAGTTGTTGGTCAAAACGGGATTTCCTAAAAAAAGGCCTCACAGATTTCAAAGACAATGGTCCTGTAAGTGCTCAAGACAACATCCGATGCGTTTCTGGGGTCCTTGAATAAAATGGATGGCATAAAGTTACATGCATTTAGCTCCTTGAGAGGATCTGCTCAATGTTCCGGTGTCTCCCCGGGCCCTAGGACAGACGAGGACAGGAAAGGCTAGCAGAGGGTGGGCCAGCAACGGGATTTTCCTTCCTCACTCATTCATTCTCTGATTCACTCGTTCCTGGAGGCGGTTCACAGGGACGCGCGGAGGAAAGGCGGGGCACCGAGGTCAGCCCCGGCTGGGTGCGGTCCGGCGCCAGAGGGGAAGGGCGGGCAAGGGGCGCGGGCAGGGGGCGTGGGGTGCGGGAGGGCGCCCGGGAGGGG
>NW_004443992.1:10811693-10817826 GCF_000243295.1 Trichechus manatus latirostris | reverse complement strand
CAGCCTGGCCATCCGGGCTTGGTGCGGGCGGGCGCAGCCTGGGGCGGGGTCGCTGCTGGCCCGGACCCGGCCCGCTGGACCGCGCCCGGAGAGGTGGCCGGTCGGTGGGTGGGAGTCGGTGGGGCCTGAGCTGCACCCCACGCTCCTGGGGGCCGCGAGGGAGGGAGACAATGAGATCTGGGGTCGCCTGGGAAGGGTGCGGTTGGGCTTCTCCGACCCGGCACCATGGGCTGGTGGCCCCGGACCGCGGGTAGGAAAGGAACCTCCCTCGACTAGCCTTCGAAACCAGCCGCAGAAACCAGCGATTCGATGTCTGAGATACTCCCACCCCCCCCCCATCTTTCGGAGATGAGTTCAGTGCAGAGATTTAGGAAAGGCGGGGGCGCCTTCTGTGTCTTTATAATTAAGCAGGCTAAGTAAATTACTCCATTGCTTTTTTAGCCCCATTTCATCCTTCTGTGTGTATGTACATTCCCGCCGGAAATCCAAGCTGCAGTTCATGGGGGGAGGATGTGAAATAGTGTTAAGATGCCATCATTTTAAGACGATTTGAAAGAAGATGTGGTTTTCTTATTCAGTCGGTGTCTTAGGGTGTCCCCACAGTGTGAGCTGAAAACCGCGTAAGCCTTATTACTAATAAGCCCGAAGACGTGGCTTAGTATGAAATAAGAGCTTTTGAGAAGGGTATAAGTGTTACATCAAATACGCCTTCTGTGTGCATTTCTTATATTCTGGAAAGAGCTGTTGGGGAAAGCTGGAGGGATTGAAAGGTTCTTAACTGAACCGCCCAGTAAGGGTTGATGTCTGCAGCATTTTTCACGATGTGGAGAGCTGCCGGTGGATGTAAAATCCCCTGAAAAGGATCGGTAAAGGTAACTGGCTAGAGGTGAGACGTGATCGGATTATTAAAAAGGGTGGTACTGAGTCCATGAGACTATTTAATTCAACACGTATTTATGGAATATCTACTGTCTCTTAGGCAAGGTGTGTGAACAAGACCTACAGCAAGGTGGTTTCCCTGGAGCTCTTTGGAGCCAGGGAAACCAGCGTTCCATGAGCACTGGAATTGACTAGCAGTTTGACATTGGATAAGCTATTGAACTCGGAGTATGTTGTCTCATCGGTAAAATGGAAGTAACAACACCTATTTACCTCCCCTGATGGCTGTCAAACAGATTATGTGACATAATGTATGTAAAATGCCTAGCACCTTGCCCGGCACTGAGGTGTTTAACAAATGTTAATTCCATTTCTCTCTCCCTTATAGCTCTCTGGGGGATTTTCTTGAGGGAGAATGTAGGGTGGAGGAGGAGAAGTGAATATAGCTAATTGCAGTCCAATGCATTATATAATAAATGTTGATGTAGAGGTTCAGAATAGGGGAGTAAAAAGGAGTGAGATTAATTTTGGATTGGGGGCGTTGGGGAAAAATTTATGGAAGCGGCATCATTTAAGTGGAACCTTTAAGCATGGGTAAGATTTCAGCAGATGGAGATGACAAGGGGGAGGACATTCCAAGAAGAGGTGGTGCTATTCTTTGATAACTGGAATGAGGAGGGAGACCGTCGGGGGAAGGGCAAGATAGAGACACTCAAAAGCCTTTTAGCTCTTGTTGAGTTGACCTTCAAAGATTGTCTCTTATTTTGCTTTTTGTGTTGTGAATTTCTCAGAGACCAGCTCTAGTCCTATTCAGATAAGTACAAAAATGTCTACAAAGCTTAATACATAATTCTTTGGATTAGACATTTAGTGTTATTTGGGCTGCTGCTCTCCTGTTTGAATTTAATAAAGAATAATTTGTAGCTGTTTCCTTGTGATGAATATTAGCTCTCTTTGGTAGAAGCAGCAGCTAATTTTTCAGACTCAAAGGTCTCACTAAGGTTGTATAGTAAGTACGGAGTGGAGGAGTAAGCATGTATTAGGTGTGCCTAAAACTCTTGATCAAAATAGTTTGTTTTTATAGATAGTTTAACACTTTTTTTTCTAAGGAGGTGTTTTTAACCATTGCCTTTCTGAGAGCAATTATGATGTCTTTTCGTTTAGTTTCACTGCCTTTTGGTTCCTACCCTATTCGTTTTCTGACTGCATGATTATTTATTAGATTAACATGGTAGATGGCCATCACACTATCCACAGATTCTTGGACACGTGATATAATCTCATGACTTTGCCTTGCTTTGGACATAGTTGAATGTCACCATTAGTAATGTTAATTCGAAACTCTTATTTTTAGGAAAATTAGTGAAACAAGATATGTGACAGGTCACTAGTGTTGGTCTCTCATTTCCTTCACCTGTAAAATCAGTGGTTTGGATTTGATCACTGGTTTTCAAACTGTTTTAAACTCTAGAATTTTGAGGAGGTGCTTCAGAGGTTCTGCTGATGTTTGATTTAAATCTCATGTAAAATGTATTTGAAACCAGTAATAATAAAAAGTGACTACTATATGACATGCAGTGTTCTGAACACTACTTGTATTGACTCACTTAACCCTCATCATAGCCCTGTGAAATTGATTCCCCTATTATCTGAGGAAATGGGCACAGCCCAAAGGTTACAGAACTGTAAAGTGTCAGAGTTGGATTTGAAACCAGGCAGGCTAATTCTTCAGCTTGTATTCTTAGCCACTTTCCTATAATGCCACTATAATAAAATAAACAACACACAGGCACTTACCGTATATCAAATTTTAACACAGTGAAGATGATAGTGCTGCATGGTTAATTTTTGTGTGTGGGACAGGCAGTCGTCAGAATAAAGCTTCTCTTACCATCTCTGTGCTTATTTGTGAATTTTAAATGGGTCATTCATAAGGAAAGTTGTAATTTGCAGTAGATTTTAAAAAATTCGGCCTTGTGCATAGCTGTTGATATAAAATTATCTAAGCAATACGCTACTATGGCACATACACTGTGCTCAGCTAAATGACAGGCAAGACACAGGTATATTTCCTTGGGGCATACTCATCCTATGTAACTCATTTGTCTAGTAACAAACGAACATGTAACTTAAGTTCTGGTATCATATTATAGATTTTTTATACCTCTTTGCAAGATTTGGGTTTTCCTTGTCTGCCTTGTAAGCAGTTGTTATGTATTGGTACTGACTTAACTTTGAACAAAAAAAATTTATCCTGTTTATTTAAACTGTTGAATCAGTTTAACTGAAGAATATCCTGAGACTGCAAAGTGAACCATTAAAAGTTGCTGCCTCCCAAATACAAACAAAAAACCACAAAAGAAAGTTGCTACTTACTTGCAACTACTTAGTTGGGTGAAATCAAAACAAAATTATACAGAAATAAATAGGTTGCTGAGATGGTGATAAGACTGTAACTAACATCCCCAACCTCAGTTTCAGTCTTTTTATTTGATTTTGTCATAAATTAATGTGATATATTTGAAAAGATAAAGTAGTGTTAACAACACTTTTTCCAGTTTTCCATATTGGAGACATTGTGTGAGATTTCATCTAGAAAAGTTTTTTTGCTAAATATTAGAAAACCCCCAGGTTATATGATTTCTAAAGCTTTATTTCATGCTCTTATTGCTGCTCTTTAAGGTAAAATATTTACTACAATTTGGAGCAGTTGTTTTACAATAGATCACTCATGGTTTATAAATCCACTTTTTAAAAAGAGTATTTTTTTGCTGTTAATAAAATACATATTGTTTCTCGGCTGTAGGCAGAGCTAGGCATAGTGGGAAAATCAAAGAGTTAAAAAATGTAATTTACTCTCTAGTTGGAGAGGAAAGATTGGTTCATCTTCCAGGAAGAAGAGGGATTTGAGAGTCTTGGAAATGGGTAGGGATTTGAAGAAGTAAAAAGGAAGAGGAGGTGAGGACATTGCAAGAGAGCTAATGAAGATTAAGGGCACAGGTAGGAAAGTAGTCCAGTTGGGTGGAACAGAGGTTTCATATTTGGGCAGAGCAGGAAATAAGCCTAGAGTGGTACATTGGTATCCCATTGCAATGAATCTGGAATGCAAACTAAGGAATTCTATAGCCATTGACTGGCCCAAAAAGTGTTGATATGGTTAATATGGACTGGGAGTCTCTGGGTGGTGCAGATTTTTAACTTGCTTAATGCACTCAGCAGTTAACTGAAAGGTTGGGGGTTCACGTTTACCCAGAGGCTCCTCGGAAGAAAAGTCTGGTGATCTACTGCAGAAAAATGAGCCATTGAAAACCCTATGGAACGCAGTTCTGCTCTGACACGCATGGAGTCACCATGGTGGCACCTGGTTCTTAATATGGACTGAGAAAATCCTTTTAAGTTTGCCAGCTCGGAGATCATCTAAGAGAGTTCAAGTGAGATTGTGGAGGTTATGGTAAAGAGATTAAATGGTGAGGGAGGAGTTTTTTTTTTTTTTTCCTACAAGTTTAATAGTGAAGGGAGAGGGAAGAGAAATATAAACAGTAGCTGGAGGGGGCAGCAGAAGAAATTGATAGGTATTCTCCCTTTCAAAACAGAGAACCAGTTTAAGTGCACGAAACAAGGAATCAGTAGAGAATATAACTGAGGTAGAAGGGTGCAAAAAGCAGCAGAAGGAACTGAGATTTGAAAAATAGAGCGAAGAGATTCGGTTTGGAGAAGGAGGGACAGGTCATCCCTTTATTGGGAAGAAAATCAAGATTGGGAGGTCCATAATTGATGTCTTATCAATACATTAAGACTGTTGAAATTTAAGCCTTCTGGTGAAGAATGGTAATATCTGGAGAAGATTAGAACTAGCCATATGAAATAGGCTCAAATATTGTAGAATTGTAATAAATCTGTTTTGTAATATTGTTTAAACTTGGATGCTTTTTTGGAAACTTCCTTTAGAAGGATTTTATTAAGTTTGATATAAGACGTGTTAGCTAAGTCAGTACAGCAAAACAACTAATAATGTGATTTGAAAAAATATAAAATATTCTTTATATATCCCAAAGTATACATGCTTCAGTGCCTTTGCTTATGGTCCACCAGCCTTTTGTTCTTCCTAACTTTCCTAGTCCAAATCTGACTGCTCATCCTTTAGACCTTGCTCCATTGCCATGCACCTCCTTTGTGAACCTGATGGCCACCAAGTAGAATCAATTGCTTTCTTCTTCATTCCCATAGATCTTACTTGATTTGCTTGATGTTGTAAATAATTGTGTGCTGTTGTATGTCCCCTGAGCTCTGGAGGTTTGGACCTGATTTTACTTATCTGAAATGCCCCTCAGCCCCTTAAATATAATGGAAATTCAATGAAAATGTTTGAAAAAAAGCCCTTATTTGAAGAGTTAGTTACAGTTGGAATTACATCTTCTGGAAGGATTCACAAAAGTCCAATAATGTTTATTTTGTTTATAAAGAGTAAGTCTTTCTTGGCTTATTTGGTTTATTTTTGTATTGTAACAAATGACATTAGAGACTCTGTGAAGGATTCAGTGATCCTGCTTATCTGTGAATAGTTGCTTTATAAATTTTAGTAATGGTTCAAAAACCTTTTTGTTTACCCTAAAATTTTAATTAATATGTATGTATTAAAGCAGGAGCAATGAATATGTGGCATTATGTTGGAAACATCTGTTTTAGCACTTGGTGATACAGAAATTTCAGTCTGGATCTTAAATCGGTTCATTTTGGTGCTTGGCTTTAATGGTTGTCTTAGCCGAAAGGATACCTCACAGAGGGATATAAAACCAGAGTAAGTGCATCTTTGGCTGTAGTTTCTAAGTCATGATAACTTGGTGTTTAACTTCCACCTGTCAGTTATGCAAATTTAGTAGTAAAGTTGCTCGTCTTACGTGTCAATCAGCTGTTCTTGCAAACCAATGTGAAAATGCTGTATTTATATACTTCTAGTAAATGGGTTCAAAATCCAGTGAAACTCTATGTTTGGAAGACATTAGTGTTGGAAAATAGTTTCTCAGTTTTTAAAGTGTGCAAATATGAGCCTTTTAAGATGACAGGTTTTTTTTTTTTGGAATACAGTTCTTACTAGGTTTTAAATGTCTCGTTTACCTTTAAGGTGCAGATAGATGGATCATGTTTTTGTTTTTTAAAAACAACTGCTAGGGAGCATACTGCTAACAACCATTTGTCATCACAGAAGGTCAGTGAATTAGAACTCTTATCTTTTTGTAAAAGAAAAATACAGAAT
>NW_004443992.1:10803269-10810129 GCF_000243295.1 Trichechus manatus latirostris | reverse complement strand
GAAGACATTAGGCAAGAAATAGAAATAAAAGGCATCCAAATTGGAAAGGAAGAAGCAAAACTCTTCACATATGACATTATTCTATGTATAGAAAATCCCAAAGAATCCACAAGAAAGCTACTAGAGCTAATTAATGTAGCAAAATTTCAAGGTACAAAATCAACATACAGAAATCAGTTGTGTTTCTATATACCAGCAGTGAACAGTCTCAAAGGGAATTAAGAAAACAGTTCAATTTACAGTAGCATTTAAAAGAATAAAATACCTAGGAATAGATTTAACCAAGGAGGTAAAAGACTTGTACATTGAAAACTGTAAAACATTGCTGAAAGAAATTAAAGAAGACCTAAATAAATGGAAAGGTACCCTGTGTTAATGGATTAGAAAATTTAATATTGTTAAGATGTCAGTACTATCCAAAGCCATCTATAGATTCAGTGCAATCCTTATCAAAATTTCAACAGCCTTTATGATGAAATGGAAAAGCCAATCCTCAAATTCATATGGATTTGCAAAAAACAAAAACAAAACCAAATCTGTTGCCATCAAATCGTTTTCAACTCATAGCGACTCTGCAGGACAGGGTGGAACTGCCCCATATGATTCCCAAGGATCAGCTGATGGATTCAAACTGCTGACTTTTTGCTTAGCAGCCAAGCTCTTAACCACTGTGCCACCAGGGCTCCATGGATTTGCAGAGGGCCCCAAATAGCCAAAACAACCTTGAAAAAGAACAGAGTAGGAGGACTTACACTTCCTGACTTCAAAACTTACTATAAAGCTACAATAATCAAAACAGTGTGGTATTGGTGTAAGAATAGACATATACACCAATGAATTAGAATTGACAGTCCAGAAATAAATGCATATTATCTGTAGCCAATCTATTTTAGACAAGGGCAACAAAACTATTTAATGGGGAAAGAATAGTCTCTTCAACAAATGGTGCTGGGGCAACTGGATAGCAACGTGCAAAAGAATTGAAGTTGGACCTGTGCTCTCAGCATATATAAAAAATAGCTCAAAATGGGTGAGTGACATAAATATTAGGTGAAACCTTAAATCTCTTAGAAGAAAAAATAGAAGTAAATCTTCATGACCTTGGATTTAGCAGTGAATTCTTAGATAGGATACAAAAAGCACAAGCAACAGAGGAAAAAATAGATAAATTGGACTTTATTGAAATAAAAATCTTGTGCATCAAAGGACGTTATCAAGAACGTGAAAAGACAGCCTACAGATGAGAGGAAATATTTGCAAAGCATATATCTGATAATGGTTTATTATCCAAAATATAAAAAGAACTGCCACATCCCAACAGCAAAAAAACAAACAATACAATTCAAACATGGGCAAAGGATTTGAATACATATTTCTCCGAAGAAGTTATGCAAATGGCCAGTAAGCACACGAAAAAAATGTTCAACATCATTAGTTATTATAAACCCCGAACCCATTGCCATTGAGTCAATTCTGCCTCACAGTGACCCTATTAAAACAAAAAACAAAAAAACCTGTTGCCGTTGAGTTGATTCTGATTCATAGTGACCCTATAGGGCAGAGTAAAACCATAGGATTTCCGAGACTGTAATCTTTAAGGAAGCAAACTGTAGCACATTTCTCCCGTGGAGTAGCTAGTGGGTTCAAACCACCAACCTTTCTGTTAGTAGCTTAGTGCTTAACTACTGTGCCACCAGCTCTCTTTCATTAGTTGTTAGGGAAATGCAAATCAAAACTCAAATGAGATACCACTTCATGTCCACTGGGTTGCCCATTACCAAAAACCAGAAAATAAAAAGTGTTGGCAAGGATGTACAGAAATTGGAACCCTCATCCATTGCTGGTGGGGATGTGAAATGGTGCAGCTGATGTGGTAAACAATTTGGCATTTCCTCAAAAAGTTAAACACAGAATATGACCCAGCAGTTCCACTCTAGGTGTATAATCAAAAGAACTGAAATCAGGGACTTATAAAACAGATACTTTTATACCAGGCATTCATAGCAACATTATTTATTCACAATAGCCAAAAAGTGGAGACAACCCTAGTGTCCATCAATCATGAATGGATTAAAAAAATTTAAAAAAGTGGTATATACATACAATGGATTATTTTGTATCCATAAAAAGGAATGAAGTTTTTATACATCAATGAACTTTGAGAACATTATGCTAAGTGAAATAAGCCAGACACAAAAACACAAATACTATCTGATTGCACTGACATGAAATATATAGAATAGGCAAATTTGTAGAGACAAAGTAGATAGAAGTTTTGAGGGGCTGGGAGGAGGGAAGAATGGGGAATTATTGCTTAATGAGATGGGTACGAAGCTCCTGTTTGGGGTGATGAAAAAGTTTTGGAAATAGGTAGTGGTGATGGTTGTACAATGTTGTGAATGTAATCAATGTTACTGAACTGTTCACTTAATAATGGTTAAAATGGCAAATTGTATGTATTTTACCACCATAAAATTAAAATAATAATAATAATAAAGTACTTAGGACAAGACATTCTGATTCTTGTACAAATTGGAGAGTAAAGTTTGTGGAAGGAAAGTAGAGGGCATTTGTACCAAGCCATTTAACTCCAGAAAAAGATACATTTCAACAAAGTGAGACCTTTATAAAGTTTATTCTTCACTATAACTGAATTTATAAGCTTATTTTCAGAAACCTAAATTTGGATTTTGTTTTATGCTTTCAGGAATTATTCAAGGTGAATTTAAAATACCCGTTAAACACTTAATTTAGTAATTCAGTAATGTGGATAGACTTACTATTTTTCCAGCTTTTCTTCTTAACTGTGTCATGTCTGTAGTGAGCATTTTTCTTTTCAACACCCCTAGCAAGATACAGTTTGAATCCACTAGCCTCTTCTTGGAAGCCCTATGGGGCAGTTCTCCTCTGTTCTACAGGGTCGCTATAAGTCAGAATTGGCTTGAGGGCAGCAGGTTAGCAAGATACGTGATATTTTTCATTACCTGCCCTTTATTGACATCCCCCCTTCCCTACACCCTGCCAGTCCCAGAAGAAGCTACAGCCATAGTTGCTTCACTACGTTAAGTTTTGCCAATTCTGCAACTTTATATTAATTGAGTCACACATACGCACTTTTATGTCTGTGATTTCTTTCAGATTGATCATGTTATTGCAAATATTAGTAGCTTCTTCCTTTTTATTGCTGAGTAGTATTCAGTTGTACGAATATGTGAATATACCCTAGATTGTTTATCCAGTTTCCTGTTTACGGACACCGAGACTGTTTCCCAGTTTTGAACTATTATGATGAAAGCTGCTATGAAAATTTTTGTTCAGTCTTTTTGTGGACAGATAATTTTATCATCTGTGTAATTACTAGGTCATAGAAGTAGATTTTTTGAAAAACTTTGTATTGAAGAATATATATTCAGAAAAGTGCACATATCATAAGTATACATGTTTACAACCCAAATACTCCTGTATAACCAGTACTCAGATGAAAAAATAGAAAATTATCATCATCTCCCCATGCCTGCTTCTGTACACCCCGCCGCCTCGTTGGTAAACACTACCTTGACTTCCAGCTCTAACTCTGTCACAAAGTTTTTTGGTTTCTTTTTTAAAATTGCTTTTTACTACTTTATTGAAGTATAATTTCCATATAATAAACTGTACCTATTTAAAGTTTAAAATTTGATGAGTTTTGATGTACTCGCATACCCATGAACCCATCACTGTAATCAAGATAGCGAACATTTCTGTCATCCCCCAAGTTTCATCATACCCTTTGCAATTCATTCCTGCCTTCATCCCTGTCCCCAGGCAACCTGTGAGTATAAATTTTTTTGTATTTTCTAGGATTTTGTATAAGTGGACTCATAACAGCATGTTCTCTGTCTCTGTGGTCTGGCTTATTTTCATGCAGAAAAATGAATTTTAGATTCATCTGTGTTGTTTACATTAGTTCTTGTTTTATTGCTGAATGGTATTCTGTTATGCAGATATACATTTTGTTTATCCATTAGTCTCTTGAAAGATAATTTGGGCTGTTTTCATTTTTGGCTTTTATAAGTAAAGCTGTTGTGTGTGTATAAGTCCCTTTGTGGACATGTGTTCTCATTTCTTTTGGATAAATGTCTATGAGTGGACATGTTATAGAGTTATAGAGTAGGTATATTTTTAACTTTTTACAAAACTGGCAGATTTTTTCCAAAGTTCCTGTATCATTTTATATAATCAACAGCAGTATTTAAACAATTCCGGTTGCTCCACATCCTAACACTTAGTATTGTTAATCTTTTTAATTTTAGCTATTCTAATGGGTATGTAGTGGTATTTCATTATGGCTTTAATTTACAATTCTCTGATGACTAATAATATTGAGCAACTTTGCATGTTCTTATTGACTATTTGTATATATTCTTTTGTGAAGTGACTATGCAAGTCTTTTGCTCATTTAAAAAATTGGGTTATTTGTCTTTTTTATTTAATTGTAGCAATTCTTTGTAGTCTAGATACAAGTCTTTTATCAGATACGTTTGTGAATATTTTCCTCTAGTTTGTGGCTTGCCTCAGACCACGATGTAGGTCTGTTACTTGTGAAGGGAGAGACAAAAGGAAGGAGAACTGGGTAGAAAGAACCAAGATTGCTGTACAACTCCGAGAGAGTCTCATCCAGGCTGATTACCTAGAGCAAATAATTGCCTCTTAGAGGAGTCCCATATTGCAAAGAAATGGTGCAGTTCTAGTACCCATGCCATGATTAGTCTTTGGCTGGGAGTCTGATAATGTGGCAGCTAGAGGCTGTCAGCTAACTGCACTTTTTGCAGCAAGTGTCTCTTGGAGAGAACTCTGAGCCAGTGCACTCCCTTGGTTGCCACATGGGGAAAACACATTTTTAGTCCTTCACTATTAAGATTGATGTTAGCTGTAGGTTTTTAATAGATGCCCTTTATCAAGTTATGGAAGTTTCCTTCTACTCCTAGTTTGCTGAGAGTTTTTGTCATAAATAAGTGTTGCAGTTTTGTCAAATGCCTTTCTGTATCTATTGAAATGATCATGCGATTTTTCTACTTTAGTTTGTTAATGTACTAAATTACAGTCACTTATTTTTATATGTTAAACAAGCCTTGCATTCTGGGATAAACCTCCACTTGGTCATGGTATTATCATTTTTGTATATTGCTGGATTCAATTTGCTGATATTTCATTATAGATGTTTTTGGGGGGTCTGTGTTTGTAAGTAAGGAGCCCTGGTGGCGCAATAGTTAAAGCGCTTGGCTGCTCAAACTCACCAGCCACTCTGCAGGAGAAAGATGTGGCAGTCTGCTTCCGTAAAGATTTATAGCCTTGAAAGCTCTGTGGGGGCAGTTCTACTCTCCTGTAGGGTCACTATGAATCAGAATCGACTCCGCAGCAATGGGTTTTGATTTTTGGTTATGTTTAGGAGTCCCTGGTGGCACAGATGGTTAAGCACTCAACTACTAGCTGAAAGATTGGTGGTTCAGACTCACCCATAGGTGCCTCAAAAGACAGGCCTGGCAATCTGCTTCCTTAAGGTCACAGCCTTGAAGACTCTATGGAGCAGTTCTATTCTGCATGCAGGGGGGTTACCATGAGTCGGAATTGACTCGGCAACAACTAACAACAACACATGTACATAAGGGATATTGGTGTATAATTTTCTTGTAATGCTGTTGTCTGGTTTTGGTATCAGGATTGTGCTGGCTTTATAAAATGTGGGTTTGGTTTTGTTTGGTATAAAATGAAACCTTATGGGGCCGTTTTTCTCTGCCCTATAGGGTCGCTATGAATTGAAATCGACTTGACAGCAGTGAGATAAAAAGAATTGGGAACAGTTCTCTCCTCTTCCTGTTTTCTGGAAGAGTTTGTGTAAGACTGGTGTTAGTGTCTTCCTTAAATGTTTGATAGAATTCACCGGAAAAGCCATTTGGGCCTGTGGAAAAGTCTTGTGGAAGTTTTAAATCACAAATTTAGTTTCATTAATGGTTTTAAGGCTCTTCAGATGGCCTATTTCTTGTTGTTTAAGTTTGGTAGGTTCTGTTTGTCATAGAAATTATCCATTTTATCCAAGTTGTTCAATTTAATGTCTGTTGGATTTTTAATGTTGTCCTATCTTTCATTTAAGGTTATATATACAATTGAATAATGTTTTTTAAGTGCCTTTGTGTTTCCTGACATATTTACGCTCTCTAGGATCTTTATTCCTTACTGTAGGTTTCTATCATCATTTCCCTTTAGCCTACAGAACTTCCTTTAGCATTTCTTACAGTGCAGGTCTGCTGGAGACAAATTCTATCTGCTTGTGTCTGTGTAAAAATATTTCATTTCATTTTTAAGGCTAATTTTGTTGGAGAATCAATTCTACATTAACACGGTTCCCCCCATCCCCCCCCCCCTTCAGCACTTTAAAGAATACCATTCCATTGTCTTTCCTGGCTTCTTTCTGAAAAGAAGTTAGCTGCCATTTTTATTGTTCCTCTGTATGTAATGCATCTTTTTATTTCTGGCTACTTTTAAGATTTTTTTCTTCATCTTTGCTTTCAGCAGTTTTACTATGATGCATTTATATGTCGTTTTCTTTGTGTTTATTCTATTTGGTGTTCTCTGAGCTTATTTTATCAAATTTGAAAATTTTTTTCTTTTTTTTTATTGTACTTCAAGTGAAGGTTTACAGAATAAATAGTTTCTCATTAAACAGTAGTATGCATATTGTTTTTGACATTGGTTAACAACCCCATGACATGTCAACCCTCTCCCTTCGTGACCTTTTTTTTTTTTTTTTGGTGGAAATATACATAGCCAAAGATACACCATTTCAAAAATTTCTACATGCACAGTTCAGTGACATCGACTAT
>NW_004443992.1:10791306-10801697 GCF_000243295.1 Trichechus manatus latirostris | reverse complement strand
CTTTTTTTTTTTTTTAACTGTCTCTGTTTCTATAGAAATTCCTCATCTGTTCATGCAAGTAACACATCTTTTTTTTTTTTACTATATACATATAGTAAGAATACATTTTATACATATATTTATCATACTTATTTTAGAGTCCATGCCTAATAATTTCAACATTTGGGCCATTTTTTCACATTTTATAATTTTTGATTGAATAGTGGACATTGTGTATAAAAGAGCAGTAGAGACTGAAGTAAATACTTTTCTTCCTAGAAAAGATTATGCTCCATCGCTTGTCAGGCCATTGGTGGGGGTTCTGAGTTGATTTACTCTGTAGCTGAACTGGGCTTGGGTTTTTTTGTTAGATTAAATAAATTCACCATGTAGATCAGAACGTGTTCTGTAGCAGGGCTTGGATTTCTCCTGTCCTGTCCTCAACCATCAGCAGACTCAGTGTTCTTCCGCCTCAGGAGGATTTCCCTCAGCTCTTCTGCTCGTCCTCTAGCCACAGATAGACACTGTCTCATAATCAGTGAAGGCCCAGAGTGCCTGTAGGGTTTCTCTCAATTTTCGTGCTCTGTGTTTAAGGCACAGGGCAGCAAGCAGTCGACCTTTTAAAAAATCTCCTATTTTCTGATATTTTTTGAGATCTTAGTTTATTACCCAATGTAACAATGTCACCTGCCTGTTTATAATTGTAGTGACAATACTTTTTTCCATATTTGAAAAGTACTTGGTCTTGCTAATCCTTGAGGCTTGATGGGGTCCTGAGACTTGAATCAACTTGTTTCTAAGTTTTTCACACTACTGACTGAGGTTTCAGCTTTCTCTGGTGGGCTAAATCACTTACTATTCTTTTCAGCTTCCTGTATTTGGTCGGTGCTGTGACTTCCTCCTTTCCTTAGTGCTTGTGGAGATATCCTTTTAAAATCTCTTACATGTAATTATAGTGTGATTTCAATAGAAAGCATAGTAAGCATGCATTTTCATTCTGCTCTGTTGAATTACTGGCTAATTATATTATTTTTAAGGAATATATTTTTGTAACTTTGTGAAAATTGTCTGTTTCTCAGCACGGATTTTGACCTGTTGCTAGCAAAGACCAATCCATAGCTTGCAAAGAGAATTCAGGTTATTGGCACAATGTCCCAAGTACAAGTTTCAGTTCCTTAGCCCAGGGCTTCATCCCTTAGTGACCTTTTTTCCCTCTGTACTCTGAATTTGTTTAGCACTTAGGTATTCCTTCTGTATCCTCACATTTGCTTTCTTATTTAATAATACTAATCTTACACACGAGCCAGTGTGGCACAATGGTTAAGCATTTGGCTGCTAACCGAAAGGTTGGCAGGTCAAACTTACCTAGCAACTCTGAGAGAAAAGACCTGGCAATCTGCTCCCGTAAAGATTACAACCTAGAAAACCGTATGGGAGAACAGTTCATATGGGGTCACTATCAGTCAGAATCGACTCAATGACACCTAACAACAACAACAATCTTGCATGGTACTGAGCGCACAGCTAGTGTTCAAGGAATACTTACTAATTGAGAGTAAGATGGAGACTAAAGAAAGTAAAATGAGCCAGTGAAATTAAGAAAAAGAATGGAGTCAAGTGGTGCTATTTGGCTGGGGTTATCCATCTCACTGATTTTCCTCTCAGAAATGACCTGATTCCTAATGAAAATTACTTGCAGTTGATGTTATATTTGTTTTGGTCTTTTGACACAGGAAAAATACATTCCTCATAAAAACAAATGCAGGAACAAAATTACTGCAGTAATATTTGGGATCAGATGCCTGATTTCAGTTTATAGTGTTATCTGAATGAATCTAGATATAACTTTCGAGTTTACTCTGTTTATAGAAAATTTACTCTATTTTTATATAGTTAATTTCCACTGTGAAAATTCAATGAAGTTGGCTCATCTTTCTTCCCAATTGTTAGTAAACTCCTGTAAACTCTTGGCTCCTGGCTGAAAAATAGTTGTTTAATTGAAATATAAGGAACAGTGTATAACCAAAACTTGGGATATAATTTTATGTAATTCCAGTTCTTTAAGAAATACATGATAATTTAATGATAGTCTTGGTATTGTTTATTAATCTGTTACTTGCTTGAATGATTTTTCTCTGGTAGTTTTTATTTCTTGTTGTCCTTTATTTATGAAGATAGGAAAATTTAGTCAAAATCAGAACTCATCTTTTGTGAATGTTAATTACATTTCAAAAATTCTAAGTATTTTATCCATTATGTGGATACTTATAAAATTTACTTATTATTGAAAATCTGAAGTTTTTTTTCTTTTTCTTTCATTAAAGACTTTCTCTGAGTTTTTTATTTAGAGATACTTATAGAGTCACGGAAGTTGTAAAAATAGTACCTAGAGATTGGTGTACTCTTCACCCAGTTTCTCCCACTGGTTACATCTTACATAAGCCAAACAAAAACCTGTCATCGTCGAGTCGATACTGACTCATAGCGACCCTATAGGACAGAGTAGAACTGCCCCATAGGGTTTCTATGGAGCGATTGGTGGATTCTAACTCCTGACCTTTTGGTTAGCAGCCATAGCTCTTAACCACTGTGCCACCAGTGCTCCGCATCTTACATAACTATAGTATAATATCAATACCAGGAAGTTAACATTAAGTTAACATTGGTACAGTCTGTGTTTAGAGTTCTGTGCCATTTTATCACATGAGTAAATTGTGTAACCACTATTACAATCAAGATACAGAACTGCCACCTCAAAATCTCCCTGTGGTACCCCTTTTCAGTCTCTCCCACATTTTGTGAAGCAACAAAACAGAGCTGGCTGGCTGGATGGATGGATGGATGGATGGATGGCTGGATGGATGGGTAGAGAAATACAAATCCTTGATGTTATCATTCTGGTATTTTATGCATATTTTGATAGAGTGTTTTCATCCTAGAGATATGTTAGTCATTGAGAGTTATGGGAACGTCAAGGTTATTTCTCTTTGTCTTTAATTTTACATATTCTGTTATGTCCTGGGTTATTATCTAACCCCTCTTAGGCTGTCATTTTATTTTGTAATGAATAAATCATATTATTTTATGAGGAAATGCTTTGGACTTATATAAACAAACACTGCATGCTGTTTTATTTGTATCATTTCTTACAACCAAATTATTATTTATACATGCTAATTTAATGATATAATATTAGATTTAGTATGGAGATTTTCCATATGATACTGTTATCTAATGCACCTGTAAAGGGACCATTAATACTTACGTGACAATGCTAGAGATAGAGGAGACTAAAACAGATATCTTTAGAAACATAAAAGCAGAAGTTTACAGCTGTATAGTTATTGCCACAATTCTTTTGGATTGTGTGGTGGTGGATATTAATATTTAAAGAGGCTTATCTTTATTAACATAGTCTGATATTTTTAGAATCAGAAGTAGAATAGATCCTTAATGGTTTATTTGGGGCATAATTTTTTTACTAAAATATTTTCATTTTTGCATTTCGTAGCTTGTTTTTTTCCTCCTTTCATTTTTAAGATTATTGGAAATATGCAAAAATAGAAATGTATAAGGAAGCAAATAAAATGTAATTCTACCACCCAGGAATGATTACAGGTAAATTTTTGGCATATTTTCTCATGTATATGTGTGTTTATATTTACATAGCTCATTATTGTATGTGCAGTTTAGTTCTGTTATTTTAACTTATATTATTAGCATTTTTCCATGACATTAAATGATTTATGAATAATTCACAACACGTGCATTGCAATCCAGGATGGACCTTCTCCCCACCCCACCCTACTCCCCAGTTTTTTTTTTTAAATGCTTAGCTTTGATGAGCATACTTATACACAAATATCTTTTTACAATAAATTTCCATTTTTAATTTTGAAACATTTTAAACCAAAATATAAAACATGGGGAAAAAAATACTTGCCATTGAGTCAATTCTGACTCATGGTTGACCCCATGTGTGTGAGTATAACTGTGCTCCATAGGGTTTTCAGTGGCCAATTTTTTGGAAATAGATCACTGGGCCTTTCTTCCAGGGTGCCTCTGGGTGGACTTCACCCTCCACGTTTTGGATTAGCAGCTGGATATATTAACTGTTTACACCACGTATAATTCCCAGATTTGCTAGATGTTTAACGAATGACTCTCCAAAGTGATAAGGAGTAAATACCCCTACCAGCAATGTTCCAGTTGTTCCACATCCTTCCCAATCCCTGATTTTATCAGATTTACTAATTTTTGCCAATTTGATGGGTATAAAATGAATATTTTTCTTTAGTACATTTCATAAAGAGTGTGAGGTTCTGTAGTGAAACTTTCTATTCATGGAAATTGTATTCATGCAAATATCCATTAAGAAATGTTTTCCAATCACAAATTAAAGTTTGTTTTTTTTTTTTTTTTTAAAGAATTTTGAATAAAAGCGTTGTTTATATTTATTCATAGTTGGATAAAAGTGTTTTCTCCAAAAAATATTAGCTGTCCAGGCCGTGACATTCATACCGGAGAATTGCCCAAAATACATTAAATCCTATGTTGTGACATCTGCATAGATAAGTTAATTATTTGTCTAACAGAACTGCTTTACTTCCTGTGAGCTTTTTTGAGAACGTACTTAATTTTTGGTAACTGTGTATAGTTAAATAAAAATATAGTATCTAGGTTTTTTAAAAAAATTTCAGCAGCTATTTTGATGACTGCTTATTTTGTAAGAGTGGAAATTATTTACTTTGAGAAGGATGAATGTATCATTGTTACATAATTTGATTTCTTTTAAAAAATCGTCTCCCCTTGCTTGCCCTCCCTTGCTCTGTGTGTGTGTGTATTGTGAAAAAACATTTCAGATTTAAAATATGTAACATGTAAACACATTAATTTTAAATGCAAAGAATATAGAAGTTCTATTCTTAGAGTTTTAGAAAATATTTTGACTACATGAGATCAGGGTCCATGTCTACTGTTAAAATCTATATTCCCTGTGCTTATTAGCACAGTGCCTGATTCATAGTAGTTTTTAAATAAGTGTTTTGTTGAGTGAAAATATTGTATTTTAACAAAAAATGTTAACAGTTTTTAAGTGAAAAATAAGCTGTATTTTTTTCAGTACAGATAAACACAGAGCTAATTCTGCTTGAAGCTAGGATTCTGTCCCATAACAATATTTAAGCTTTGGTCTTTCTGGTCTTCTGAGAGAGAAGCAAGGGTGCTGCAATCCTAAAGTAGTATTTTTTTATTATAGAGAATATGTCAGTTTGCACTTGTGGAAAATTTATCCCATTTTCTAAAATAGAGTAATAAAGAATGGTAAAAACAACAAAACAAACAAACAAAAAGCCCACCTCTGGGTCTGTTTTTAACCAAAAAGGAAAGCTAATTTTGTAACCCAAGAATTCGGTTGGGACCCCTCTGTCCCTTGTGACTTAGGTGCATGGACGTTGAGTTCCCGCTCCATGACTTTATTTCCTAAGGTCTCATCTCTCTCTGTGCCTGTGTGCCTTTACCTTTAGACCTTGTGGGCACAAACCTCCTTCCTTCCTTTCCTGAGCCAAGAGTCTCAAATCTAGTGACTTTATTAATGATTTGGGGATTTTACAAAGGAGAAATCACATGGTATATATAGAGCCTTTTATTTAAGGAGCCCTGGTGGCGAAGTGGTTAAGCACTCAGCTGCTGACCAAAAGGCTGGCAGTTCAAACCCACCAGCTGCTCCACGGGACAAAGATTTGGCAATCTGCTTCCGTATAGATTACAGCCTTGCAAACCCTATGGGGCAGTTCTCCTCTATCCTATAGGTTCACTATGAGTTGGAATCGACTCGATGGTAATGGGTTGGTTGCCTTTTACTATCTTACAAGCTTCTGTACCTTATCCTTGGCTGTTTTCCCCAACTAGTGCTTTGGGCATGCCATCCTTTTTGTCCTATAGAGCTTTCTCAGAAATTTATTCAAGTTCCCACTCTCAATATTTTTCACAATCAGTAGTACTATGTTGCATTATCTATTAATGCATAGTGAATCACCCAAAACTTAGTGGCTGAAAATAGCATCAGTCATTTAATACGATTTCTAATGGTTCTGGCCACCACATGTCTGTCAGTTTGTCCTAGTGTGGTGGCTTGCATGTTGCTGTGATACTGGAAGCTTTGCCACGGGTATTTCAAATACTAGCAGGGTCACGCTTGGTGGACAGGTTTCAGCTGAGCTTCCAGACCAAGACAGACTAGGAGGAAGGACCTGGCAATCTACTTCTGAAAAGAATTAGCCAGTGAAAACTTTATGAATAGCAGTGGAACGTTGTCTGATATAGTGCCAGAAGATGAGCCCCTCAGGTTGGAGGGCACTCTGAATACAACTGGGGAAGAGCTGCCTCCTCAAAGTAGAGTCGACCTTAATGATGTGGATGGAGTCAAGCTTTCAGGACCTTAATTTGCTGATGTGGCACAACTCAAAATGAGAAGAAACAGTTGCGAACATCGATTATTAATCGGAACAGGGAATGTACAAAGTATGAATCTAGGAAAATTGGAAGTCTAGTGCATAAACATCGATATCCTAGGCATTAGTGAGCTGAAGTGGACTGGTATTGGCCATTTTGAATCAGACAGTCATATGGTCTACTATTTCAGGAATGACAAATTGAACGGAAATGGCATCACGTTCATCGTCAAAAAAAACATTGCAAGATCTATCCTGAAGTACAACCCTGTCAGTGATAGGATAATATCCATACGCCTACAAGGAAGACCAGTTAATATGACTATTACTCAGATTTACTCACCAACAACAAAGGCCAAAGATGAAGAAATTGAATATGGATTACACGTCAACATAAAGAAAACAAAAATCTTCACAACTGGACCAGTAAGCAACATCATGATAAATGGAAAAAAGATTGAAGTTGTCAAGGATTTCATTTCACTTGGATCCGCAATCAATGCCCATGGAAGCAGCAGTCAAGAAATCAAACAACACATTGCACTGGGCAAATCTGAGAAAGATTTTTTTTTGCATGTTAAAAAGCAGAGATTTCACTTTAAGGACTAAGGTGCACCTGACCCGAGCCATGATGTTTTCAGTGGCCTGATATGCGTGTGAAAGCTGGACAATGTGGAGGAATATTAGTAAGAGTTCCTGTGGAGGAAGACCAAAGTAGAATTGATGCCGTTGAATTATGGTGTTGGTGAAAAATGTTGAATATACCATGGTCTGCCAGAAGAAAGAACAAACCTGTCTTGGAAGGAGTACAGCCAGAATACTCCTTAGAAGCAAGGATGGCAAGACTGCATCTCATGTACTTTGGACATGTTATCAGGAGGGACCAATCCCTGGAGAAGAACATCATGCTTGGTAAAGTAGAGAGTTAGCAAAAAAGAGGAAGACCCTCAATGAGATGGATTGACACAGTGGCTGCAACAATGGGCTCAAGCATAACGATTGTGAGGATGGCACAGGATCGGGCAGTGTTTTATTCTGTCGTATGTAGGGTCACTATGAATAGGAGCCAACTTGATGGCACCTAACAACAGCTAATAACAATGGTTCTTGTGGTTGATCAGGCCTAGATAGTTCTCATTGGGAGTGTCTCTTGTGACTGTAGTCACAGGTGACCAGTAAATCATATTTATTTCAGTTTATTGTATGGTTGATGTCAGGAATAATGATCCATCCCTGGTTAGATTTCTGACTCCTGTTAGAATGAAATAGTAAGACATGCACTGATGGAGAGGCAACTACTGTATATGGGATTTACCAGTAGATCGATTCCTCCCCAACCTCGAGTTTCTGTCCAGACGTCTTGTTAATTCTAAATATCTTTTTTGGCAACTCAGTGGATTTTGGTTTTTGGTATGTAGGAGTTGGGAGTAGCTCCTTTGAGGGATGCTTAGAGAATTAATGGGACATACTGATGGGGAAGGATGATCCATAGAGATAGAGATGTAAAACGAGAGGATTTGGGGATGAAACCTTGGAAAGGAGATTAGGGAGATGAAGGAAGTTGAGAAGAGAGGCACTGATAAATGTATTCATGAACTTGCTTATGCTTTAAATTTGAAAAGATTCCTTCCTTAAAACTAGTTTGAGTTGGGTTTCTGTCACTTAAAGGAACTCTTACTAATATATATTTGTTAATTTTTATAAGTGGGTTATATTATCACACAGCTATTGAATCATCTCTAGAAATAGCCTCATAGACATAAAAGTACTCTGCTGAAGCTAAAATATGTTGTAGAATTTTCTCTGATTTTTCTAAGCCTTTTCTCTATTGATAATGATATTGATTTTAAATATGTTGGTTTCTTTAAATTAGTATTTATTGTGAATCAGATAAATTGGACATTTTTTTAAAAAAGAAATGCATCTTTATTTTGGTAGTCTTTAGCTTTCAGTCATCTTAAATTAGAAATGTATGGCAGAAAAAAAGTTGAAATTCACATCAAGAAAGAGTATGGCCTGTGCTAGTTGCTCTGGGGTGAAAATGCAGACCATATGGTCTCTCCCTTTCCAGAAGTTTGCAACCTATTTGGGTGTGGAGAGTGATAAGTCAAGAGCACAAATAACCACCGTATGACATAAGGCTGATTGGCTGCAAATGCCATAAAGAGTACAAAGTTCATGGACTTCTCAGAGGAAGTAGTATCTAACTCTTCTTTTGTATCACTGGCACAACACTTAAACTTTTTTTAGTTTTTTTTTAGTTATAGTTCATATATATAACAGTAAGTGTCACTATGAATCAGCATTGGGTTGTTGGTAACCTTTAAAAATGTACAATTCAGTGGTTTTAGTATATTCATAAGGTATGCCACCACCACCGCTATTTAGGTCCAGAATAAACTTTTTTTTCAAAATTTGTACTTAGCTAAAGTGTGCACTCCCCCCCACCCCCCAACCCCCAGTTCTCCAGCCCCACTACTCCCTTTTGGCTGGCATCTGGCTACTGCTGGTATTTATATTGGCCACCTGACTCCTGTAGACATTTAAATTTGCAGCCCAGGCTTGAGGAGGTTGTTTTTTCTAGCTTCATTCAAACTCACTGCCAACGAGTCAATTCCGACTCATAGTGACCCTATAGGACAGAGCAGAACTCTCCTATGGGGTTTCCAATGCTATAAATCTTTTTCTTTTTAAATAATTTTATTGTGCTTTAGGTTAAAGTTTACAGCGCAAGTTAGTTTCTCATTCAAAAATTTATACACTGATTGTCTTGTGACATTCATTGCAATCCCCGCAATGTGACAGCACTCTTCTCCTCTCCACCCCAGGTTCCCTGTGTCCATTCGTCCAGTTTTCATGTCCCTTCCTGCTTTCTTGTCTTGCTTTTGGGCAGGAGTTGCCCATTTGGTCTTGTATATTTGATTGAATTAAGAAGCACATTCCTAACGTGTAATTGTTTGTTTTATAGGCCTGTCTAATCTTTGGCTGAAAATGGGCTTTGGGAGTGGCTTTAGTTCTGAGTTAGCAGGGTGTCCAGGGGCTATAGTCTCGGGGGTACCTTTAGTCTCTGTCAGACCAGTAAATCTGGTGTTTTTTTGTGAATTTGAATTTTGTTCTACATTTTTCTCCTGCTCTGTCTGGGACTGTCTATTGTGATCCCTGTCAGAGCAGTCGGTAGTGGTAGCTGGGCACAGTCTAGTTCTTCTGGGCTGAGGCTGGTGGATGCTGTGGTTCATGTGGTCATTTAGTCCTTTGGGCTAATATTTCTTTGTGTCTTTGGTTTTCTTCATTCTCCTTTGCTCCGGACTGTATGAGACCAATAGATGTGTCTTAGATGGCCACTTGCAAACTTTTAAAAGACACCAGACACCACTCACCAAAGTAGGATGTAGAACATTTTCTTAATGAACTATTTTATGCCATTTGACCTAGATGTCCCCCGAGAGTATGGTCCCCAGCCCTCAGCCCCAGTAACTCGGTCCCTCAAGGTGTTTGGATGTGTCTAGGACTTTGCCTTGGTCAAGTTGTGCTGACTTCCCATATATTGTGTGTTGTCTTTCCCTTCACCAAAGTTGACACTTATCTACTCTCCTAGTTAGTGATTTCCTCTCCCCATCCCTCCCTTTCTAACCATCAAAGATTGTTTTTGTTCTGTATGTAAACCTTTTCTTGAGTTGTTATAATAGTGGTCTCATACAATATTTGTTATTTTGTGATTGACTTATTTTACTCAGCGTAATGTCTTCCAGATTCATCCACGTTGTGACATGTTTCTCGGATTCATCCTTCTTTATTGTTGCATAGTATTCCATTATGTGTACATCCCATAGTTTGTCCATTCATCTGTTGATGGGCACCTAGCTTGTTTCCATCCTTTTGCTATTGTGCATATTGCTGCAGTGAACATAGGTGTGCATATGTCTATTCCTGTGACAACTGTTCTTTCTCTAGGATATATTC
>NW_004443992.1:10788915-10790353 GCF_000243295.1 Trichechus manatus latirostris | reverse complement strand
CTATCCTTTTTCCCACTCTACCCTCTGACTCCTTTAAAAATGGTCCCCACCTCTCTGCTACAGCCTTTTGTGAGGATGACTTCTCATTGCTCTCCCATGGTCTTCCTTAAAATAAAATCCAAGCTCCTCTTCTTGGCTACAAATCCTTGCATGATCTGGCCCCTTCTTACCTCGCTCATCGCATCACTCTCCCTCTTATCCCATCAGACTGACCTTCTTTCTTTCTGTTCCATGACACCCCAAGCTTGTCCCCACTACTTCAGATACTCTTCTCTTTCATCTTTGCATGTCTGATTCTTCATGTCACTCATATTTCAGTTTAAATGTCACTACTCGGAGAGGCTTTCCCTGCTCACCAAATCCAAAGCAGCTAGCTACCTGGACACTCTGCCCACAACCCTAATTTAATTATGTGCACCACACCTGTCACTAATTTTTTGTTATTTTGTGATTGTTTAATCTCTCTTTCCCTGACTATAATGTAAGCTCAGCCAGAGCAGGTCCCTCACTTTTTTTTTCTTTTTCTTTTATTTATAGCTAGAGCTTGAGCTTCTAGAGCAGTAATTGACACATAGTATGTGCTTAATAAATATTCTTGAGTAAAAGTTGAATGAAAATACTTGCTCTGAGCTGTGACCCCTGGTGCTGTGGTTCGTCTGCCTGTATGATTCTACCTGTTTTCTGTCTTCCAGGAATTTGCCAAAACCTCTGGTTTGTTAATTCCTTTACTGTCTCCTAGTCTCAGTGCCTTTACGAGTTTATCCCCTTTTCTAATTGTTTACTATTATTTCAGTAGTATTTTTGGGAGAGAGAGACATGTATGCTGTCACTTTGCAAGTTGAAATATTGCAATCAGGTTGAAAAACACGAACAAAGAACAAGTTAGGAAATCATGGCTTGTTTTTGGAGAGTAGTAGTTTAGGTTGATTGAAAGGTAGAAGATAAGGTTGAAAACTTAGGTTGAGGCCGTGTCAGAGAGGGTCTGAAATTATTTGATGAACAGTTGTACTTAATGCAGAATGTCATGGGGAACTGATGTGGGTTTTTGAGCAGAAGCATGACATGAAAAGAGTCTTTAAGGAAGATTAGTCTAACAGTGATGTATTAAAAAAGAGAGGTCAGGGGATCACAGCAGAGGGTTCTGGACAGAGCTGGAGAAGGATGTAGAACATAATTCTAACTCACAAAAAAAAAGACCGATTTACTGGCCTAAAGGAGACTGGAGAAACCCTGAGAGTATGGCCCCCAGACACCCTTTTAAGCTCAGTGGTGGAGTTATCGCCAAGGTTCACCGTTCAGCCTGGGAGTGGACAGGCCCGTAAAACCAAATGGAACTAATGAGGTACAGTAGTAGTCCAGTGGCAAGGGCCAGAAGGCAGAAGGGGACAAGGAAGCTGGTGATAGGGAACCCAAGGTTGAGTAAGGATATTGTTGATGT
>NW_004443992.1:10732486-10787127 GCF_000243295.1 Trichechus manatus latirostris | reverse complement strand
GTTCTTCAATGTCCTTAGATTAAAAAGCATATTATATTTGGTAAAAAAATGTTTCAAGACTCTATTTGAAGCCTAAGTAAGGTAACTTTTTTTTTCCCGTAGTTTTATTTCTGGGTTTTAAATGATCTATTTGTTGACAGGCTCTGTTATTCTAAACTAGAAGCTCCCTGAAGGCAGAGGCTGTTTTTTCTTTTCTTTATCTCTTTCCCCTCCCTCCTTTTCTTTCTTCCTCAACTTATTTTGATATATAGTAATTTCAGACTTACAGAACAGTTACGAGTACAAAGAACTCCCATATATCCTTTACTCAGATTCACCTATGATTTATACTTTGCTCAGTTTTCATTCTTCCGCCCTGTACACCCACACACACACACACTTTTTTTTCTGAGCCATTTGACGATAAGTTGCAGACATTTTGTCCCTTATAAATTGTTTAGTGTGTATTTCCTAAGAACAAAGACATTCTCTTACATAACCGCAGTTGTTGTTAGCTACAGTCGAGTCGATTCATGGTAACCCCATGTGTGCAAAGTAGAACTGCCCCATGGGATTTTCAAGGCTGTGACCTTTTGGAAGCAGATCACCAGGCCTGTCTTCCCAGGTACCTCTGGGTGGGTTAGAACTGCCAGCCTTTCAGCTAGTAGTTGAGCTCTTAACCTTTTACGCCACACAAGAACTCCTGAGGAGGCTATGTTGTTGTTGTTGTTAGGTGCCATTGAGTCAGTTCAAATTCATAGTGACCCTGTGTACAACAGAACGAAACACTGCCTGGTCCTGCACCATCCTCACAATCACTGCTGTGTTTGAGGCCATTGTTGCAGCAACTGTGTCAGTCCATCTTGTTGAGGATCTTCCTCTCTTTTGCTGACCCTCTACCTTACGAAGCATGATGTCCTTCTCCAGGGACTGGTCCCTCCTGAGAACACGTCCAAAGTATGTGAGACAAAGTCTTGCCATCCTTGATTCTAAGGAGCATTCTGGCTGTACTTCTTCCAAGACAGATTTGTTTGTTCTTCTGGCAGTCCATGATATATTCAGTATTATTCGCCAACACCGTAATTCAAAGGCATCAATTCTTCAGTCTTCCTTATTCATTGTCCAGCTTTCACATGCATATAAGGTGATTGAAAATACCATGGCTTGGGTCAGGCGCACGTTAGTCCTCGAAGTGATATCTTTTAAACTTGCTTCATGCCCCGGCCTACAAAAGGAACTTTATTTCTAGAGAATTTGTCTATCGAGATACTTCTATGTTTACCATCTCTTCCACAGTTAGGATTAATGTTCTTTGATGTCATGGAAGATATCTTTGTGTTTCACACAGTACATAGCATAATGCTGTTTGTAGGAAAGTGTTTTGAAGTGTTGGACCCTAAGTAGAACTTGGGGCCTTTTCTTTGAGAACTAGTAACCTATGGAGAAAACTTCAGTGATACATATACAAAAAGCAACCTTTATTTATTTTTCTTTAACTCATCGGCTTTATAAAATAAGAACAGAAACTATAAAATGATTTTTAAGAATAGTCACACAGTGGAAAAGAATCCTCAGAAAGAGAACCTGGTGTATATATAGAACATAAATATATGAATAATGGAAACATTGTGAGGGATGGAAGATTCAAAATTTGGGGAGAAAGAAATTTATATTCTTACCCTCACATTATATGCCAAACTAAGCTACCTATGTAAAATGTAGTAACCATGTAAAAGAATGAATAAAATAAACTAACAATTTACATAAACGTTTATCTAACTTCTGGATGGAGAAATGTAAAGCAGTAGAAAATTCACCAGGAAAAGAATTTATATGTTTGATAACTTAAGAGTAAAACTTTTTGCAGTACCTTAAAAAAAAAAAGTTTAAAAAGACCATCCAACAAAACTAAAAGACAAAACCTGAGGAAAGTGTTGCTATACACATACATGTGGTTAGTATCTTGATTCCATAAAAGAACTCATGCAAATTCATTTTTAAACCTTTTAAGGCTGTTGATTTATTAAATTTTTTATTTCCATTTTGGCAGTTTACAAATGATACCATTTCATTCACAGCAGAAGTAAGGTCCTGGGTTAAAATAATGTAGTTGTAGGAATCAATATACTGCCCCATGCCCCATTCATTTTACATTATGCTGTGTCCTACTTCTCTCCATTTTCTTCTGTGCTCTGACTTCCTCTCTCCTCCTTTTTATGGTCCCTCTTCCTCTTTTTGTGCCCTAACTAAATTTAACAAGAGTTTTTTTTCTTATTGTTTCTTTTGTCTGATACAGGTTTCCTTCCTCTTGCTTTTATTTTGCAACAGTTGTATCTTGCACAGTTGGGGGCACTCCTTGAACCTGGAAGTCTGCGCTCCTCCTCCCTTCTCTAGTGCCTGTTTTTCTTTAGAATTACTTATCAGATTAGGAGGTATTTTTTAAAAACCATTTTTGTGAGGGATCTACTTAACCGTAACTGGAAGTGAAGAACTACAATTTCTAAATGAATAACTATGAAAAGAAGCATGGAACTATGGTAATACAAGAGGAGTAGTTGGGGTATGTTAATCTAGAGATCCTAATGCTACCTAATTTCTTTATAGATTTAGGGAGTACTCTTTCTATGTTGGAAACCCTGGTGGCCTAGTGGTTAAGAGCTATGGCTGCTAACCTTTAAAAGGTCGGGAGTTTGAATCCACCAGGCGCTTCTTGGAAACTCTGTGGGGCAGTTCTACTCTGTCCTGTAGGGTTGTTATGAGTCGGAATTGACTCGATGGCAATGAGTTTGGTTGGGTTTGGTTTCTTTCTAGGTTAGGAACCCCGGTGGCATAATGGTTAGTTACTCAGCTGCTACCCAAAAGGTTGAGGTTTGGAACCCACCAGCAGAACCACAGGAGAAAAGACCTGACAATCTGCTTCCATAGAAGATTTCTGCCTAGGAAACCCTATGGGGCAGTTCTACTCTGTCATATAGGATCACTATGAGTCGGAATTGACTCGAGGGCACACAACAACAACTTTAACTAAATTGTGGTTAGGCAAAAAAACTGCTTTACCTAACAAGTCCTCCAAATAATTATAATGCATCACAGCAATGATTGTCGAACTTCAGTGGACATAAGCAGTACCTGGGGAGACTTGTTAAAAATGTCTCATCCTCTTGAAATTAGTATTTGGTAGGTCTTGGCTGGAGCCCTGGTGGTACAGTGGTTAAGAGCTCAGCTGCTAACCAAAAGGTAGACAGTTTGAATCCACCAGCCACTCCTTGGAAACTCTGTGGGGCAGTTCTACTCTGTCCTATAGAGTTGCCATGAGTTGGAACCAACTCAACAGCAACAGGTTTGGTTTTGTTTTTTTTTTTTTTTTTTTTTTTTTGTTTAGATCTTGGGCAGGCCATTTTAAAACTGATGCAGGTCATCAACAGACCACATCTGGAAAAACAGTGGCCTACAGGATAAAGTCCTCTCCTCCAGCCTCATTTTCCATAGGTCTATACCACACATTCTATGCATCAGACATGCTAAGGCCCTTAGAATTCTCAGCATGTCTTACTTTCTCACACCTTTATACCCTTGCACATGCTGGTCCCTCTGCTTAAACCGCTCTTCTCCTTTTTCAGTCTTCAGGTCGTTACTGAAATACCTCCTCTTACCTCTCCTTCTAAAACTGAGTTAAACTACTCTCTTCTTCATTGCTCCCATAACATGTCTCTGTTTAGCATGTAACACAGTGTTTCAACGTTGTTGGTTTTCTTGTCTGTCCTCTACTAGATTGTACATCCCTTGAGGACAGAGGCTATCACTTTTATCTCTGTTCCTCCAGTATCTGGCACATAGTAGATAGATATACAATAAATATTAAATCAAAGGTGTTCTTGCCTTTCTGGATCATTGAGCTTACTAGACCTAAAGAAATGCTCTAGTGGCAGCTCCAGACTCCCCCTTATATTCTAAGAGTTTTCACATGGTTTTATGTAGATAATATTTTTGTTATACAAAAGCAATTATTTTGTATTTAATTATACAAAAGCAAATTCAGTTTGAGTTACTGAAGGGACAGAAGGATATTAGTAATAAATAAGGCACTCTGGCTATATGCCATGCAATTTTTTTTTTTTTTTGCCACCCTCTAGGTTTGTGACCTGTAACCATTCATTCTACACAAATGTCTGTATTTCAGATGGAGCAACTGTCAGATGAAGAAATTGACCATGGTGCTGAAGAAGATAGTGACAAGGAAGATCAGGACCTGGACAAAATGTTTGGAGCCTGGCTTGGGGAGCTAGACAAACTTACTCAGGTTAGAAGCAGTACTTTAAAAAACTGGTTGAGGATTCGAAGTCATCACTGTGTGCTAAAATTTTGTTGTGTAGATATAAGGATGTAGACATAAATTAAATTTAAAAATACTGCCAGAAAGGAAAAATGTTCAAAACATTAACAAGTAAATGGATAGAGTAACTCTAGACACAAGATATTTTTCTGTGGTTATTTTAAGGAGTTTAAAAAAAATACTTGTGACAGAGATTCTGTTCATCCTGTCATAAATTTGTGCTTGCTAGCTAAAAAAATTTTAAAGTCTAAATTTTAGCAGAACCAATCCCATAACTAAGTAAATTTGAATACATTTTATAACATAATTTCCTCTCACGCAAGTATTTTCTCTTACATGATTTCAGAATACTGACAAAATTTTATTCCAGGCTGTATTTTTAAACAGTGGCAAAGCCTTTTTATTTTATTTTATTTTATTTTATTGGACCTTGGATTTTTTAAAAAAAAAGAATGACCTTATCCTCTAAGCCAGGACACTTTTTAGAGTAGAAGGGTATACAGTATTACTGCCCTAGCTAATACACTATCTTCAGTATGTGAAGATGCTTATGTTTATTAAAATAAATTTAGCTTCATGACAGAGACAGCATTAGAACAAAACTTAGTTTCATTCATCTTTAAATAATGCCTCTGGGAAGAAATTTTACGTAAAATTGTGTGTGAGATTCTTCAACTAATGGGAAAGAAACGTGAAAGCTTTAAGAACCAGTTTGTCTCTTTATTTCTGTAGCAGTCTGGGATTGAAACCTATAAACTCTTATATAATTATTGCTAGATCATTTTGAAAGGCAGATATTATTGTGACCATAATCTGTTAATATTGAATTTTGGGAGGATATTTTCAGTACAGGAAACCCTGGTGGCATCGTGGTTAAGAGCTACGGCTGCTAACCAAAAGGTCAGCAGTTCGAATTCACCAGGCATTCCTTGTAAACCCTATGGGGCAGTTACACTTTGTCCTGTAGGGTCGCTATGAGTCAGAATCAACTTGACGGCAACGGGTTTGGGGTTTTTTTTTGGTTATTTTCAGTACTACTAGAACTTCATAGGGATCATTTCCTTCATCTCTCATTAGAAGGAGTAACATTATCTGTTATAAGAAAGGTCTTTTCTTATGTCTGTGGCTACCAAATCATTTCAGTTTAGTTCTTAATTTAAAAAAAAAAAAAGATTTTGACATAGAGATGATTATTAGGCTATGCAGTTCTATGCTGGGGAAAAAGAGGAAAGAGGAAATAGAAAATGATAGTGTGTGTAAAAAGATATGCAACGACCAACTGACTTGTTGGAGTTTCTTGGAATGTGTGGTTTTATTGTCTAAACTTAGGGAGAGGGGCCCAAAAGAGAAAAGACAGGTGGATATCAGTCCAGTGCTTTAGATTCAGTAGGAAGTCCACGTTCCTCCAGTGTAAACGGCCTCTCTATTGGTTTGGAACCTTAAAATTTTTCTTCCTTGGAATACTGGACTTCAAAAAGCAAACAAACAAAAAGCTAAATTTAAATTCAAATTATAGTGTTAACGTTTGGATAGAAACTAAAAACTGTTAACATAGTCTACCCTGTATTTTAAGTTTCCTGACATATAAATGTGAACAATCGGTCACCAAAAAGTTGGCTCCTAAACTAATGTTGTGGCTTTTCTCAATGTTATATAAATCTGTCTTTAGAGCTACAACAGTTACATAGTGTGGCTCACTGCTAACAAGTTGCCTTTTTATGGTTTGAAAAATTTTTTTTTTAAATTTACTAAGTGGTTAAAGCTCAAGTTTTTTGTTTATTTCATTACTGTAGTTCACTTGCAAAGTGTCATCTCTGCAACCTATCTGTTAATGGGATTTTAAACTTTATATTAAAGCAAGTTTAGGTTTAAGTGATTGGCGAATCTTCTAAAACAGTTTGTAAAAATTTGTGTGTTTGTACATTTTTCTGGGAGAGGGTTCATAGCTTTTGTCAAATTCACAGTGATACCAAAAAAGTTAAAACCGCCCTACTACATTACCAGTTTTTTGTCAACAAGGAGTATCTTTCACTGTCTCCTTTATTGCCCATCATCATGTACACAGCAGAAAATTATAATAAATGTTTGTTTATTTGAACTCATAAATAGATTGGCTTTTAATATATCCTCAAATATATTCAAGTTGTTTTACAAAAAACATTAGCTACCTGTTATTCTCTGTTTCTCCTGAGAGTAGGGTTAGGGCCTAAGTTGCAGCAGGAGGATTAGGTTTGAGATTAAAGGAGACTTTCCTGGTTGTTCTGTGAAATTTTGAAATAAGACACTGAAGAGGTTGTGGATCTCCTTCATTTGCTGTCTTTAAAAATAGAATGGACACTGTCTGTATGGATTCATTTTAATACTGTCTTAATGCAAATGAATAAAGAAGATAGCATTCTCATTTAATTTCATGATTCTGCAAATAGAATATCCAGCATTTTTAAAAAATTTAAAATCTATTTAATACTATATGTTTACATAGAGTATTTAATACTTTATGTTTATAGTATTAAATAGATTTCAAGTTTATATAATATATGAAATATTTATGTATTTATATTATTTAAATTTATATATATTTAATTATAAATAGAAATTACAGTTTAAAAGATCAATCCTATCTTGCAAATGTATTTAAATGAATAAATATTAAATAGCTACTGACGCCTTCCCTGAATTTCTCGGTTGTAAACAGCTTATTTTCCTTATTACAGAAAGGTTAGGGAGAAAAGGTGTCATTAAAAAGACAGTGAGATAACTTACAAGTCACCCTTTCCCCGAAGTGCAGTATAATTGTAGCCTTGTTACAGACAGGGTTGGCAGTTTAGCTGGGTTACAGTTTGCCTGTATCTTGATAGGGCTTAAAAAGAACAAGGATATTCCATCATTGTTTGAAGCTGTAGCTGCTCTCTGTTAAGTTCTTGGGTTTCACTAATTTTGAGCCCAGAACTGTCCCTTATCTTCAGGGTACTTCATGCCAAGAATGAGGCTATACTGGACCAAAAACAAATCCCTTTGAAGAAAGAGGTAACAGAACTCTCTGCAGGGTTCTTTTCTGTATCTTATCCTACCATATTCATATACCTAGCTTATTTTTAGTGAATATATGTAAATGAAGTCAGCATTATGTATTTCGAAAGATGTTTACTCTGAACTATAACAGCCTCAAATGTGTATGTGCTTAAATGTATTTCTAAAAATTGAAATAACTATAATCAAAATTCTAATGTGAAAACCAATTATACTTTTCCTTAATGCTATTACTTAGAAGTGCATTGGTGTTGTTAACTATTATGTGGCAGTTCACTTAATCATAAAACAAATTTTACTCATCTATTTATGTAATTGAAGCCTGAATTTAATATATCATTACTAAACATTCTTTTTTTAAAGAGTTTGGATTCTGACAAGCCCATGGAACCAGTAAAAAGATCTCCTCTTCGCCAGGAAACAAACATGGCCAATTTTTCTTATCGCTTCTCCATATACAACTTGAATGGTAAGATGTAATTGGAAATAAAATTTAAAATAGTATGCTAAGTTGTATAATGTAGAAGCAGTGCAGCCAGAATTCCCAATAGCTCAAGATAAAAACTATATGCATGTTTTTTACTGAATTCTTACATTTCTTGATTTATACATTCATTATATTCATAACTCAGATTATTACAGAAAAATGAACAGAACTGAAATATTTTTCTACTTGATTTATAATAATTAACAAAGTACATATTCAGGTGGAACACCAAACAAACATAATTGCATTGTTGTTTTTTCATTGGGTTTAAAGTCCAGTGAAATTACTTGTCAGTAGTTTTAAAATCAGCCCTTATGACCTTTATTTCATGTACTCTACCTAGTCAACTTTATAGTATTTGGAGTTGACATTCCAATCTGATTTTTCTTGGCCTTACACTTCTCTCTTTTCATGCCTTCACTTTTTTCAGTGCTAACTTCTCTACCATGGCACTGATTATACTCATCACTTATTAGAGATTCTGGTCAAAAATTGCGTGGGGAATGTGGTTAAAACCAGGGAACAGTATAAGATTTTTGCATTAGTTTTGTCTTTCAAATCATGGTTTTATTCTTCTCTGATTACTACAGATCTTAAAAAGATGAACTATTTCCTTCTAAAAATTTCTCTTGGAATTTAAAACAAACAAAAAAGCTGTTACAAATACTTTATTTGGTTGGCCTTATACCCAACGGGATGAAATCTTTTGCTTCTTCCCTTGCATTTATAAACTGATTTATAATTATAAATTCTGATTCAGTGTGTTTTAGAAACATTGTATGTGTTTCCATTGCAGAAGCTCTGAATCAAGGAGAGACTGTGGATCTGGATGCTCTGATGGCTGATCTTTGCTCTATAGAGCAGGAGCTCAGCAGTATTGGTTCAGGAAATAGTAAACGTCAAATCACAGAAACAAAAGCTACTCAGAAATTACCTGCTAGTCGACATACATCAAAACATGGCACCTTGAAAGGATCATCTTCTTCTTCTAATAGGATTACTAAACCTTCACATGCCAACTACTCTCTGGATGACATCACTGCACAGTTAGAGCAGGCCTCCTTGAGCATGGATGAGGCTGCTCAGCAATCAGTACTAGAAGATAGTAAATCCTTAGTAACTAGTCAGCACAGAAGAACAGCATCAGCAGGCACAGTGAGTGATGCTGAAGTACGCTCTATTAGCAACTCCTCCCGTTCCAGCATCACTTCCGCAGCCTCTAGCATGGACTCTTTGGATACTGATAAAGTAACACGCCCTCAAGAACTGGATTTGACACAACAGGGGCAACCGATTACTGAGGTAAATAGATGGAACTTTTTTCCAACTATTTTAGTATTTATGATGCTTTGTACGGGAGAAGTGATCTTAAAAGAATGTAGTTCTCATTACTTTCTTATTCTACACTTAAAATTTGTGAAAGATACTCCTGAGCTAAGTTTTAAAATTACACTACAGAAAGAATATATTGCCAGATATGGCAGTGTCACAAAGAATGGTTGACATTTAGTTTCTTCTTTTTTATTCTTATGAGTCCTTGGAAGTCTTTGAATTAATTACAGTCATCTCACACGATTAAAAAATTTTACATGTGTTTTATAATTGATGACATTTTGCAAAGTCACCATAGTTATTAAGCTGATAATTGCTTTTTAATGTATGCTTATTTTAGAATAACAACTTAAGAAAAAAACACTTATTTCCACATTGTAGCCCTCCAAAATTCTAGTTTCCAGTAGGTTGTAATAATCTGGGTTTATTCCATTGTATTATCAAACAGTCAGTATGGTGTAGTTAGAAAGAGCAACAGGCCTTGAAATCAGAAAACTTAGTTCCAAGTCCTCCCTCTGCCAGCAAACACACTTTAAATGGTATCTAATGGCATTCATGGGCAAGGATACCAGTATTCAGCGGTGTAATATAAGACTGTAGGTAGGAGTTTAGTTGCCTGTAAGGTTTGGTGAGCAAACCAGGAATAAAGCAGGGAAAAGGTCAAGGCCATTCACTGTCTGTGGGACCTTAAACGAGTCATGCTACCTCTCTGAACATCGACTTCTCCTAAGTAAAATGGAGCTAATAGTACTTGGTCTACCTTCCTCATGGAGTGGTTCGGAGAATATGATACAATACGTGAACAGATTTTAAAAAGGTGAAGTTTTTCTGAGTGTAGTGGGGTGAGGGTAGGGAATGGATTTGTGATGCAGTAAATTTAGCAAAAGCTGAGTTTGGTGAAGGTGAATAATTTATTGATTTGTTTTCCTCAAGGAGATGGCAATTCAGTCATAAAGTAGGAGCAAGAAAGAAGAAAATCAGTGGGGGCAAAAGAAAGCCAGTTTTTCTAATCAGCTTGTGTTTACAGTGTTCTCTAATACAGGGTAAAAGAATATTTATGAATAATCAACACTAAAGGAAAATATTGCAAAACATTGTTTAAGGGACTGCAAGAAATTTAAAATTTATACCTATTATTTGACATAATCAATTTTTTCCCCATTGATTGAGTTCTTTAGATTAAAATTCTGTCAGTAACTCTTGGTACCTAGCCCTGTGCCTAGCTTTTCTCCAGGTACCGTGGAACACAAGGAACCCTGGTGATGCAGTGGTTAAGAGCTCAGCTGCTAACCACAAGGTCCGAGTTTGAGTCCACCAGCTCCTCCTTGGAAACCCTATGGGCCAGTCCTACCCTGTCCTGTAAGGTGACTGTGTTCGAATCGCCTCTGCGGCAACGGGTTTTATGAGTTTATGGAGCACAAAACAAATTATAAATCATGGTGGTTTAGAGAATAAACTTGAATTTTATTGTTTGTAAAGAGAGTTAGCAAATTACATCAATCTAAAGAATAAACTTTCATTTTGTATTTAAAATGAAACTTATTGAAGTGGTATATATTCTGTAAAGAACTTGAAAACCTTATGACACTTCAGGATTATGTTTAGCATTGACTTATTAGTATGTGCTATTTTATGACTTAGATTTACCTATTGGAATGTGAGCTGTATTTTTATCAGGGATGTGCTTTTTTCATCATTCTGTGTTTTGTATATTGATATTTCTTCTTTCCAATCAGGTTACTTTTTAGTTGGATCAAGAGCATGAGGACAGGTTATAAACTAATCGTTAAGGATCTTTTAATATATGTGTGTATATATCTTTCCATCTGTAAAATATACTCAAGGAAGTTCAAACAATATAAGAGCATATAAAGTAAAAAGACCTTCTTTCAGAAGGTGCCCACCTGTTGTCAAGGGCTCAGTATTCAATCAGGACGCAGGGAGACCCCCTAGGAGAGAAGATGGCAGCTCCCCCTGGAAGCAAGTTGCCCCCCAAAAGTCCCCCTTCTTCCAGCAAATACACTTCAAATATTGGTATTCATGGGCAAGGATACCAGTATTCAATGTTGTAATATAAGACTGTAGGGTCGGAGTTCCACTGCCTGTAACGTTTGGTGAGCATACCAGAAATAAAGCAGGGAAGGGGGTTAAAGTCTTGTCTACCCAGTCTGTTCTTCTCTTGCCTTGTTCAGAAGAGGGTAGAAAGTGGTCTAACAAACCTGGAACTTGGTTTAATACATTTTTCTCTGGATGTAATCTGTTCTGATTCCAATAAAAAAAAGCTGGAGCAAGCTTACTAGATTCCAAATCCATGTATCAAATTGTCCTTAAAATCAAACACAAATTTTAAAATATTTTAATTAGTTTTAAAACTGATACTTTAAAGAGTTCTACGAGACTTGTTACAAAAAATGCTCTCTACACACACACACGCACGCGCGCGCGCACACACACACAGTATTTACCTCCATGCCATTAAATGCATGCTTATATCTCCATTTTTTTATTTTTCAGTTGTATCTACTGACTTCTTATTCTGAAAGCTGAAGATCTAGCTCTCTTTAGACAATTTCCCCTACCTCTCTCCTGTTTACCCACCCTTCTGGTATATTTTTGTTTATATTATAATGACTGTGTGCATACAGTTTACAACTAAACTCTGTATACTTTTCTTACATTTCCATTATTGGATATCATTTTACTTTTTCTTAGAGTTAATTATTATCTTGTAGATTAAAAAAAAAACTCAGTTTTCTATATATTTATCAATATTTCAACTTTAAACTTTCCCCCAGTTGATTAAATCTTGATTGAGTCAAACCGATTAAGTGTTCTATTTCATCTTCTTGAAAAAATCTTTTCTGTCTTTTGTAGTCTTTATTTTAGGATCATAGATCTTTTCTCTCAGGCTGATGAGCTTCTCCAGAGAAAATTCTTGCAATACCCTGCCTGGAGGGGCATATTGCCTGGCTGCTAGTGTTTTAGCAGCCCGTTTGGGAAAGAAGGGTCCTCAGTGTTCAATACGCAAACTTTCATTTACTCTTCCTAGGTCAGAGTTTCTCAACCATTAGCACTATTGACGTTTTGGGCCCCATAATTCTTTGTTGTGGGTAGCTATTCTGTGCACTGTAGAATGTTTAGCAGCCTCTCTGGCTTCTACTAACTAGATGCCTTCCTCCCCTGAATTGTGACAACCAAAGCCCCCAGACATTGCTGCATGGGCCCTGTGGGACAAAATCACCCCCATTTGAGAATCTCACTGATCTGGGTAGAGCTAACAGCAGATCTGAGCCCTCTTTTCATGGAAAATGAACTTGGGTATTCCTTCTCCGAGTTCTTAAAACATACTGGATTATGATAAATAATGTTACCAGGTAAGGTGAGAATGGCGCAGGATTGGGCAATATGGGGTTGCTATGAATTGGAGCTGACTCAGCGGCACCTAACAACAACCAGGTAATGTTGTCCTATGATTGGTAAGTACGTATGGACCAGGAAGAAAAGACATGGACCTTGACTTCTTGGTGTGCATGTAACTCTTGTAAGTGAGCATGAACATGCCACTTTAGGTGCCCTGGAAACTATGCTGATTGGCTGTTACAAGGTCCTGCTGGTTCCTGTGGAGCAGGAAGCTTCCCTGAGCCAGGCTGATTTCACTCAATTGGTCTCTTTCCCTTAAAATGAGCTATCTTTTGAGATCAAAAGAGGCTCCTGGAGGACTGTATGGACTCCCTCTGAAGGTTGGCATGTCTGATGCTGGCATGTGGTCTTTGTCTTTCTACACAACTAAGTAAACCTGGTGCCACCCTGTGGTCTCTTGAGTCCTGTGGATGTGAATATCAATCTGAACATGAGACCACTGCTGGTGGGTGAGTAAAAGAGGGAATCTGGGGTTAACGGCTTTCTTAAATATATTTAACCAGTCCCACCTTCACTTCTGCTGCTGCTTTTGGAGACTTCTGAGGTTTTAAGATTGGGTTGCTTCTCTGCTTTCCTCCAATGCTGGGTTAGCACTCGGCTCTTTTTTTTGGAGCTCCGAAGTTGGTTATCACTTAGCCATATGCTTTCCATCTTACAAAATTTTGTCATTGTCTTCTTGTGAGTTTGTCTTTTTAAAAAACAGCCCTGTATTTTTGTTTTAGTAGGATTTGAGGAGGGAGTGGAGCTACCTACCTCACTGGTTCCTTTGTGGATATCTTCTCATGTCTACAACTTCTTGATCTTGCAGTGCCCTGAGGCACAGTCCTTAAACTACCTCTCTACCTATACCCCCTTCTTTCTGTGATCTCATTTAGAGCCTTAAATTACAAATGTACTGACAACTCCCATATTTTAATATCCTATTTCATTTAAGACAGACCCCCATACACACACATTATAATCGCTCTAAAATAATAGTTTTCAACTGGGGGTTATATTGCCTGGGGGCATTCGACAGTGTCTGAAGACATTTTTTGGTTGTCACTGACGGAGTGGTACTACTGGCATGTAGTGGGTAGAGGCCAGGGGTGCTGCTAAACATCTTTCAGTGCACAGGACAGCCCTCCATAGCAAAGAATTGTCTGGCTCAAAATGTCAGTAGTTCCATAGTTGAGAAACACTGCTCTAAAATCAAGTGGTATCTGTCAGTCGCTGTTAGCAAGGGGGCAGTTATGTTGTGTGAAGCTTTCTGTTGACAGTTTCTGATAAAGACCAAGAAGTGCCAACATCAAATCATCTTAGACTCAAGGAAATACAGGTATGTTTAGCCAACATCTCTGCCCTGAACTTGAGGCTCATGTATCCACCTGCCTAATCAGTATCTTTATTTTCTTGTTGTTAGGTACCATCGAGTCAGTTCCGACTCATAGCAACCCCACGTACAACAAAACGAAACACTGCCCGGTCCTGTGCCATCCTCACAATAGCTGTTATGCTTGAGCTCATTGTTGCAGCCACTGTGTCAGTCCATCTCATTGAGTGTCTTCCTGTTTTTCGCTGACCCTCTACTTTACCAAGCATGATGTCCTTCCACAGGGACTGGTCCCTCCTGATAACATGTCCAAAGTATGTGAGACATAGTCTTGCCATGCTTGCTTCTAAGGAACATTCTGGTTGTACTTCTTCCAAGACGGATTTATTCGTTCTCCTGGCAGTCCAAGGTATATTCAGTATTCTTCGCTAGCACCACAATTCAAAGGCATCAGTTCTTCAGTCTTCCTTATTCATCATCCAGCTTTCGCATGCATATTTGGATGTTTAATAAGTGACTCAAATTTAACTGATCCAAAACTGAACCCCTGATCTTTTTTCCCAAACTTAACTTCTCCCACAGTCTTCTCTATCTCAGTTATTGGCTACTTCATCCTTCCAGTTCATCAAGCAAAACCCTTGAAGTCTTTATCTACTTCTTTTTCTTTCCACTCTTCATCCAGTCCTATAGAAAATTCTGTTGACTTTATCTTCAGAGTATATTCAGAATTTCATCACTTCTCACTACCTTTACTGCTAGCAAGCCAACATCATTTGGATATAGGTTTTTGTAATGGTCTCCCAACTAGTCTTTCTGTGAACACCTTCCTCTTTACAGTTTATTGTCCACAACTGCAGCCCAATTAGTCCTGTTTAAAAGTAGGTCAAATCATGCCATTCTTCTGTTCAAGCCCAAAGGCTTTGTATCCTATTCATAAACCCAAACCAAACCCATTGCTGTTGAGTCGATTCTAACTCAGTGACCCTGTAGGACAGAGTAGAACTGCCTCATAGGGTTTCCATGGAGTGGCTGGTGGATTCAAACTGCCAACCTTTTGGTTAGCAGCTGAGCTCTTAACTACTGCACCACCAGGACTCTGTCCTACTCATAGTAAATCCAGAATCCCTACAGTGGCCTGTAAGGCCTTGCTTGATCTGCTTTCGTATTACCTCTGACCTTATTTTCCTTCTCTCCCTCCCTCCCTTTCTCTGACAGCCACACTGCCTCTTTTTTGTTCTTTGACAGCAGTCAGAGCCTGCTCAGAGCCTTTGCACTTGTTTACCTGCCTGGTGCCCTCCCCCAGTTATCTGCACGATATGTTCCCTACCACCTTCAGGGATTTGTTCAAAATACCACTTTCTCACTGAGACCTTTGAGAACCCTTCTCTGTCCTGTGATGACTTTTTACCTCCCTTTTCTGTTTTATTTATCTCCTTAGCACCATCACTATTAAGCATACTATAAATTTTACTTTTTTATTTTGTTCACGGCCTGTTTCTCACTAGAATATTAGCTCTCTGAGGAGAGAGATTTTTTTATTTCTTTGATTGTTGATATATCCTTAGAACCTAGCACATAAGAAACACTCAGATATTTGATTTAATCCGCTGTGTTTATCTAGAAATCTGCACTCTGAATTTGTCAGCATTTGTTTTATTTCAAGATGGTGGATGGAGTGATACAAGTGATATAACATGTGGAACTCTTTGATTTTGAAACTTTACTTTCAACAACTAGTTTCTCTGTAGGCAATAATTATAACTGTTTTAAAAGAAACCCAGGATAGAATAGTTACTTTCAGCTGATGTTTAGTGATGCAAGTACTAGTTAGAAAAACCAAATTGAGATTGGTCCTGTTTCACCTTGGGAACATGGGTAGTCGAACTGCCAATCTAAAAGTAATATTGTGGCTCATCTTTCTGCCTGCTTGCTCTCTGACAGCCAACAGGGATAGACTTCACAGTACTCACATTAGGAAGAGTTTGTGTTTTCCTTGCCTTTCTCTTTCTTGGCTTTTTTCGGAATACTGTGCTTCCAGGCACTTCACGTATGTTATCTTGTTTAAGCTTCATACTATCCCTTTGGTAGGTACATTATTCCATAGAAGCCAAGACTGAAAGTAGGTCAAATAAGTGAAAAGTCTATATATGAATTCCAAAACCACCTTAGCTTTCTGATTTTTTTTTATCAGAATCTTAAAAATAAAGTGTAATCGATTGCTAAAAATTATTTGTTGAATGTTAAAGATAGTAAGGAGTGCTGCTGGTGCAGTGGTTAAGCATTCAGCTGCTAATGAAAAGATCGATAGTTCGAACCCAGTACCGACGACTCAGGAGAGAAGACCTGGCAATCCGCTCCCGTAAAGATTACAGCCTAGGAAACCCCATGGGGCCTTTTTGCTCTGTCCTATAGGGTCACTATGAGTCGCAGTTGACTCAATGGCACACAACAACAAAGATATTTTAGTATAAAAATATTGTCCATGGGTGTATAGAATAATTTCAGTTAATAATCTTATGAAGCCCATCAGCAGTAATGATCATTTGATAGAGTTTTTAGAATTAGAATTCATTGTCGTTGAAATAAATTCTTAAAAAAAAAGCTGTTTTTTGACCAATGTGAAATATGTGTAGCAACTGATTGACTGGCATCATTGCGGTGCTTTCATTCACATTAACTGATAAAAGCAGCACTTTTCAGTAAGGCAGCAGTTTGCAAATTTAAATGGTCATTGCATGTTATAAATATTAAGTAGGGTTTACTGATAAAAGATTAATGCTAAAATGTATCTTTATGTGTATTTTCAGTTGGTACTTTAAACTAATGATTACTGTAAATTTGGAATGTTACACAAAAATGTACTTTTATAAAAATGAAATTACTTTTTAAAGCTATTTGTATAGTTTATGGCAGATTCAAAAAGTTTTGCTGAACCTTAAGAAAATATGATTGTATTATAATATTATAATGGGAAAAATATTGCGTAGTATCTGAGCTACCAAAATTTATGAAATTTATCATTGTATTCCTCATATTTAACGAATTTTTGCCCAAACTTTTAATGGATACACTTTTCTAGCTTGTGATATGCAACACAAACATACCATGGCTTCAATGCAATTCCCCCACTTCCTTTACTTTCTAAAACTATTTCAAACGTTAATGTGTGTGGAAATTTTGAGGCATTGGGAAGGAAACAGCAATTGTGTTTATTGTAGCATCAGGGGAAAAACCCTGCTGGCATTTAAGCCCCAAATTATTAACAAGCATAACCTTTTACTGCTTTGAAGTATTAACTGGGTAGGCACACAGGGCTTTCTAGTAACTTTAAGAAGCCTATGTATCTGAAATATTGGGGTTATTATTAATTGATTTCTCATTTATTGCTGCTACAAGCTACTGAGCCCTAGTGGCACATTCGTTAAAGCGCTTGACTGCTAACCAAAAGGTCGGTGGTTCGAAACCACCAGTGGCTCTGTGGGAGAAAGATGTGGCAGTCTGTTTCTGTAGGGATTTACAGCCTTGGAAACCCTACGTGGTCGCTATTGAGTCAGAATCAACTCGGCAGTCAGTTTGGGTTTTTTTGTTTTGTTTTGTTTATTTTTAACATTTCTCTTAAAATTCTAATGACTGGGTTGCTGCCTTTCACTGAAATTTATTCACATGTGCCAACTTGGTGTTTAATTCCAGATTTCTCTGGCCTGGTGATGGTGGTGTTAAAAGCAGAAGGAATAAGTAGATGAAAGAAGAGGGTGAAGATTTGCTGAAAGCCAAGGGAAAAGTCTAGTTCTTATTAATATTTTTTAAACACACTCCTCCAGCAGCACTGGCATATGTGCTCTGATTCTTGTGTGTATTTCTTAGAAACGGGAGATTTTTCTTCTTTGCATCTTTATTTGGTTTTAGGTCTCTTTTGTTTTTCTATTTTGTTTTGGGCTTGTGGCGGTGGGGGGGGCGGCTGGTAAAAGACGTTTTTTTGAATAAGAATAGAAATATAATGCTTATCTGTTTTGTAAAATTTTGTAAAATTAATATGGATAATAAAATTAAAAAATAGTTTTAAGGGCATTCAGACATTTGCTGGCTATATAAAAGAAGAATAAAGAGAAGAGGGGAAAATAGAAAATAATGGGAGAGACTATGCTGAGTGGTTATTCTGTGTTAAGCATCATTCTTTACAGTTCTTCACCCTCTGAATTTGCATTGTATCTTGTGGAATAGGTACTGTTGTTGGGTGCTGTGGAGTTGATTCCAGCTCATAGTGACCCCATGTAATAGAGTAAAACTGCCCCATAGGGTTTCTTTATGGAAGCAGATCACCAGGTCTTTTCTCTTGTGGAGTGGCTGGTAGGTTCAAACCGCAGACCTTTCGGTTAGCAGCTGAGCAGTTAACTACTGTGCCACTGGGGCTCCTTGGAATAGGTACTATTATCCCTGTTTTACAATAAAAGGAACTGAGGCAGAGAGTCAGTTAATAACTTAATATTTAATGCTTATTAATAACTTGAACCTGGCAGTATGGTTGCAGAGCTCATATCATAATACCATGCTGCTCCTTCAGAATCAAAGGAGAAGCAAGACAAGGGTAGACAAGCCATTGCTCTCGGATCCAGGCCTAGAGACAGAACTACTAGGACAGGAGAAAAAAGGCAGAGCTTTATGCAGTAACATCCCCATCTTGTGGTGTTTTAGTATATTCTTGAAAATTTTAAGTTAAAAGTTAGTATCTCTAAACTAAATGAGTTGAGGCTCAAAAAAAAAAAAAAAAAAAAAATCCAGATAAGGGTTCTGGTGGTTTCCCGCTCTTACAATAATATTAATGTTATTATTGCTTATTTAATTTTTCTTTCTTATCTTTAGAGATAATTGCTATTATTATCTCCGGTTTACACATGCGGAATTGAGTTGAATAACCTCAGAGTCACATTGCCAGTAAATGGCTGAGCTAAGAACTGCATTCTTAACCATCATGCTATACTTAGTTATGTGGAGAATCTTTCACACATAATGTTAAATGAAAAATGCACACTCGTGTCAGTAAAAGGTGAATGTCAGTCTGCTTTACTGAACACTAATGTGTGATCACAAGCCTCCATTTCTTTTTTCCAGCTAGTTTTATTGTAATCTAAGGTGTTAGCTATCAAAAGTAAGTGTTTCATTTGGTACCCACTACTTTGGTAGAGGAGCCCTGGTGATGCAGTGGTTAAGAGTGTGGCTGCTAACCAAAAGGTTGGCGGTTTGAATCCACCAGCCGCTCCTTGGAAACCGTATGGGGGCAATTTTACTCTGTCCTGTAGGGTTGCTATGAGTCGGAACCAACTCAACAGCATATAACAACAACAACAACAACTTTGGTACAAGGTCATTTCTTGAATATGCCTTGGCTCTTATGTTCAGATCGGTGCTTTTCAACACACCCCATTGAATCTTTGCTGTTACCCAACTCCAGTGAGAGGACTCTGGCTTGTAAATGGTACTTTATTTTAACATGTTACTAATTCAGTTCAAGAAAGTAGTGATCCATAACATACTTTTCAGAGATTCGTAAAGAATTTGAAAACTTTATAGCACAAGTGAAAGTTGTTGGGGCCTGAGAAAGTTTATTTTTTTTAATTTTATTTTTTTTTAATTGTACTTCAGGTGAAGGCTTACAGAGCAAATAGTTTCTCATGAAACAGAAGTACACATGTTGTTTTATGACATTGGTTAACAACCCCACAACATATCAACCCTCTAACTTCTCAACCTTTTTTTTTGGGTGAAAATTCACATAGCCAAAGATACACCATTTCAAAAATTTCTACATGCACAGTTCAGTGACATTGACTGCGCTCTTCCAATTGTGCTGTGATTCTCACTTAAGATGAAGGCTAACAGAACAAAATAGTTTCTCATTTAACAGTTACTACAAATGTTGCCCTATGACAATGGTTAACAATCTCACAACACATCAACAATATCGTTACTCAACTTTGGGTTCCCTATCACCAGCTTGCTTGTCCCCTTCTGCTTTCTGGCCCTTGTCACTGGACTCCTGTACCTCGTTAGTCTCATTTGGTTTTACGGGGCTGTCCACTCCCAGGCTGAACAGTGAACCTCGGAGGTAACTTCACCACTGAGCTAAAAGGGTGTCTGGGGGGGCCTGAGAAAGTCTAGAGCAAAATTTATGGGGAAAATTGACCATCAAATTCATTTTTCTTAGGTGTTTTAAGTATAGCTTTTAGATTTATGAAAGTAGTGATGAAGAGTAGGTAAAGATTAAGTTTTGGGATGACAGATTTTTTGGTAGGGAAATATTTAGTACCTTACGGAAAAGAAACCTAATTAACATTAAATAAACTATTATTCCATATCCCTTTTCATCTTTATTAATGTAACAACATAAATTAAGTTTAATCTTTGTTTGCATATATACTATTTTGTATTGTTTTCGTCACTTCATATATTCATTTTGGTAAGGATATGTTGAATTTTTACCACTATATAGTGTTTCATCATACTGCTTTATATGGCACATAGGCAGTCATCTCTTGTTGACTACTTTAGATCTAGATTTTTTAATTTTATTTAACTGGTAAGCATTTGGAAATATATAATGTAAGCTTATATGAGATTGAATATAGTGAAAATAGATTTTTAAAAAACTTTTTATTTTGAAATAATGTCAAACTTAGAAAAAGTTGAAAGAATAATACAAAGAACTTGTAAAACTCATTGCCCAGTTTCACTGATTCATAATATTTTGCCACATTTACTTTATCATTTCTCTATCTATATATATACACATTTTTTTTCTGAACCATTTGAGAATTGGTTGCATTTATGATGCCCCTGTAGCCCGTAATTCTTAAGTCTTTATTTCCTGAGAATATGGATATTAGACATACTAGATTTGATAGTCTTCCCGTTGACATAATAGCTAAAGCAGTGCTACGGAATCTGTTTAGGGAGCAAATGCAGATAGGGAAAAGCAAAAGACAGTCATGGTCTGGCTGAGCATGAAGGCCAAGAAGAAATAGTCAGTTATTCATACATCCCATAAATATTTCAGTGCCTAGGCACTGAGCTGGGTTGTAAGGGATAAAACTGTGAATACAATACACAAATGTCCTTATGGGGTTATAATTTAGTGCATGTGGAAGTATAGATACAGGCAACCAGACAGGCAATTTCAATGCATTACGGTACTGTGATAGCGAGGACAGAAAACCCTCCTAGTTAAAGATCATTGATGACTTTGGGAATGCATTATACCTCAAAGGATAAAGGCTGGGGAAGAAAGATGGACACTAGATTGCAAGGGATTAAGGGGTAAGTGAGTGGCTAAGAAGTAGAGGAGGTCCACTATTGCATGAATTCAGTAAATTTAGCAGTGGAAAGGAGAAAATAATTTAACAAGAGGAGGGTACCCAAAATAATTGAATGTTTTTCTGTCCTTCCCCACTTTCCCTAAGGGACTAGTAGAGTATCTGAGATAGATTGCAGAGGGAATGGTTGGGATCTAGACCATGTTTACTTTGGAAGAAAAAGCTTAATATTCATGTAGAACTAGAGAGAAGGATGAGAACGTGGGTATATAGTTACAGGATACATTCTAGTGATGAAGATCTTCTTGATAGATGGATGTAGTTTTTTCTTAGTAATGGAGGGAGATGAAATTATATGAAGAGGGGGAAGGTTGGAGTTAAAAGCTTGAAGAAAGTGGAGACTACTTGAAACAGGCTTTGAGAGGATGCCTTAGGGAGTGAGGGGAAAAGATTATAAGAGCTGCCAAGCAGTGGTCGAGGCCCAGCTGAGGTTCAACAGCATATTCTCTGTGGTGCTCTAGTGTCCAGAAGTAGAGTGAGATTACCCTTAAATTATCAAAGGTTAGGATCATCTGGTTCTTACCTTTTTTATTTTTGCATAAAAAAATGAAGTTTAATTGCATGCAACTTTTCATTACTATTTTAACGATTCATTTCAGTGATCTTTTTCTCTTCTTCCTGCATGATAACGAGAGCTGCCTTTTTCCACCTCCTTTACCTATCATTTTCTTCCTTCCTGCATTTTCACAGCATGCTATTTCTCTGAGATGTCCCAGCAAGCAGGCCAAGCATCATATTGACTTCACAGAAGAACAGGCTGAGCTGACACCTGTAAGTTACGCAAACATACCCGTGGGACTACTTAAATAATCAGTGAAGAGGAATGCATTCGTTAGAACTACTGATAATGAAACCTCTTTTCATATGCCTCAGTTATAAAAATTTAACCAGACTTAAAAATAAATGAGGAACTTTATGATATGGTACCATTGAATATTAATATTCATGTTAAGATTATATAGGTGATAGTGTATCTAAGGTAGAGAAATTTTCTAGTGGAACATCAAATCACATGCTTTCTTTTTTTATTCTAGAATTAAAGGCTTTCTTAAATTTTTGTAAGATATTAAAAGATTTAGCTGTTCTTCAGAATGGGGTTATTAAGTAGAGTGACTCTTCTGTACTGATGCTTCACTGAAAACCTGTTTCCTTCTTTAAAAATGCATCTCCTGCTGAGTGGTTGACAAATCTGGATGCCTCCAAGCTGCACTGTCCTCACTGTAGCCACTAGCCACATGTGGCTGTTAAGCACTTGAAATGTGGCTCATCTGAATTGAGATGTGCTATAAGGATAAAATGCATGCTGGTTTTCAAAGACTTAGTATGGAAAAAAAGAAGAATGTAAACTATCTCATTAATATTTTTGGTATTGATTACTTGTTGAAATCATAATATTTTCATTTAAATAAAAGGTGTTTATTTCACCATTTAAAAACTTTTTTAGTTTTTTTTTTTTTATGTTCCTACTAGGAAATTTTAAATGACATTTGTAGCTTGTATTATATTTCCATTGGACAGTGTTGCTTCAGAGTCATCTATGAAGAATATTTAAAAAAAAAAAAAAATCCCTGACCCTCCCCATCCCAGACCAACCGAATCAGATTTTCTCCCTCTGACCTTCTTTCCATCTTGCTTTCCTTCCTGTTTTCCTCCTTCTTTCATTTTTCCTATCCTTTTCAAATGTTGATAGTAAACCAGTGAATTCATTTCACAACCCACTAGTGGGTTATATCTTACAGCATGAAAACCACTTCCCTACTCTCATCACTAACCACTCCCCCAACACTCTTAAGCATCAGCCACACTTACTGTAATACTTGTCCTGTCATCTACTTGTTTCTTCTGCCCAAACAATGGTTCTCAATCCTTTCAGATCTAACACCCCCTTTTTATAGCAGATCTTTACTATCCTAAATGAAATTTATAGATAATAATACAACCTACCTACATATATGATTTTTAAATGAATTTAATACCCTGACTCTTAATATGAAGGAGAAATAAAAGAAAAATAATTTATAATAAATCTATGCTTGGCCACCACTGTATTAAAAGACATAATGAAATAGTCAAACCCTGTACCCACTTACAATGTAAATCTTTTGATTTAAGAGAAAAGAGAAGAGCAGAAATATGGGTGGACCCCAGAATTAAACGTGTTATAATAATAACAGACAAGATGCACCTGTATGTGGCAAGAGAAAAAAGGGATATAGCCTTAACTGAAGTAGGAATAATGTGCTAAGGCAAATTAGACTGTCAAAGTAGAGAAAATGGGGAAGTACAAAATTCTTGCAAATGAGATGAGTCTTATTTATAATTATAGTGACAAAATCATTCCCTGCATTATAACATGGGACTTGGTAGTGATAAAATAATTTTGAAATTTGATTTTTTACAATATAGATTTCTCATTGTGGTGAAGATACTTTAAGTAAGACAACAATAATATGAAATGTTTTTAAAGTCTTTAAGTGAATCTTTAATGAAACTCTGAAATGTCTGTTTTTATTAATTTAATAGTATTTGGTTCTTAATTCTGTTAAAAGGAATTCCAAATTTCTCCTGTCATTTTCTTGCATGTGACAGAGAAAATTCTTACCTCAAGCAAGGTGCAATGATTTTCCAGCATTATGAACAACTCTTGGTAAAGTTCTGAACAAAAGAAAGTGCAGAATTCCCTTGATTTATGTTACATGGTAGTAACATTCCTGGAAAATTCATTGAATGTTAAAATTATACAAAAATACTTGGTGTTTATATATAAAATAAAGTTAGTTAAGTTTTAAGCTCAGAAAGTTATAAACATGACTTCCCACCTATATGATTTTCCATATAGGGTCATTGAAAAATCACATGGAATGTGGGACCTTTTTTAGTTGTTATAATGTGCAGGCATCTAGCATCACCAGTTACACACACACCCCACCCTTCATTGTAACAACCCAAAATGTCCCCAACATTTTCTTAAATGCTTGTTTAAGGGCATTACCTCCCCCTATGAGGACTTCTGGTCTCAAATATCTCTTATTTGCTCCCTGTCTCTACTCCCTCCCTCAGCTGCCTCTTATTCATCCTCTTTTAGGCTTTTTCAGAGATACTTTACTGAACTCCTAATCTTGGGTTGGGTGCTCACCTCCTATTTCCCATACCACCTAACACACTGTACTGTAATTTCCTGTTTTTGCTTGTCAGTATCTCCCTACTGGACTCTAAACTCTGTGAGGGCAAAGAATGCATAGCTGGGTCACCTTTGTATCTCCTGTGCCTAGCATGGTTCTAGGATCAAAGGTGGAACCTATATATGCAGTTGAATAAATGAAAGGAAGAGAAAAAAAGAAGAAGGGAATGAAATAGATTAAAAATAAGCCATTGTGTTCATAGTAATGAATGGAAGAAAATATAAGAAAACCCTATTTATATAAAGCTATGTGCATTTTTGTTACCAGTAACACATACCACGACTGATTGGACGATATGCCCCAACGCTCTTTTTGTCTTTTACGCTTCTCAATCATCCAGCTGTATACCTCTCTTCATATCTGTCTTGAATCTTTCTCCAGTACCAGTTTCCCACCACCAGTCCCCCTTCTTTTGGAGGAGCCAGGAATTCTAGGAGCAATGTATGACTGGCATCAGTGGGGGAAGATAGATAAAGTAAGGCATTTATTTGAAGGAAGGAGTTTCCTGCTTCTGGTTTGTAGACATTCTTTCTTTCTGCTACAGATACCTGTAGTTTAGACAGAGGGAGGGAGGAGACCTGGGCACCTGCCCTGCTAGTGAATAGGCAGTGAATAGCTACATGACTGTTCTAAGCGCACATGATTGTAAATTATGGTCATGTTTAACTATTGTTTGTGGTCTCATTTTTTAGATTTAGCATGTTTTTGGGTCACCATCCATAATGATTACCCTTCTTTTTTACTTTAAGCTATTTAAACCTTTTAATATTTTTAAATGGATAACTTTCTACTTCTGAGTCTTTAAACAAATACAGTTGAGTATCATTGCCTCTTACCGATTTTAAAAAGTTTTTTTAGTGACTTGAAGTCTCTAGGTGACTTCAGTTTGAGGACTGATTAAATCTTACAAGGTTTTTTTTTTTAAGCTTAAACTTGAATATATTGTCCATAATTATGTTTGCCAAATAAATCATAGTTTGTTTTGCTGGCCTGAAGCAGATTTATTATTTTTTATTCTACTTACTGGGGGACTTTTTTCTGAGGAGGTAATCTTTATGAGTAAGATAAAAGCTTAACAGTAGCGTTTCAAGAAATTATTCTCTGTGTTTTACATAACATTTGTGTAAGAATGTATTTTTTCCCCATTAGGTGTGAATAGCAAAAAATGAATGGGAATAAGAACAGTGAAAGTTTTACTCTTTTTAATTGTCCTTTTCATTCTTTGTTCTTTCCAATTTTCTCCCTAATTCTTAGCTGATTGTTAACCTCAAATTAAATTGAATTTTCAGAAATTTCTGCTTACGTATTGTCTTTCTGGATGAGCCAAGTAATCTTTACCTTTAGGACAACTATACCATCTAGGTAAATGAGGACTTAGGATAATTTTCTGTTATTATTGTTTGACCTTTTTAGTTCTAATCTTGGTGGATATGTCCTTTTTTTTTAATCTTAGGTTTTTGTTGATTTGTTTGGGTGGGGGCGTAGGGGGCAGATGTGTTTGTAAGGCTCATTCTGAAGTAGAACAAAGCTAAAGATACACAGACAATGAAATACTTGTAGGAAACCCAACACAGCATAGTGTAGGTATGAGCAAAGATGAAGTTAATGGTATTTTCTGTAACAGTGTTTCTAATCTTGAAGTGTGTTTATCATCTGTGACAATGTATTTTCTGAAAGTGGGTGCTGATTTCATATTTAATAAGTTTCTTTCCAAAGGATTTGTTTGATATACAGTTAGGTTTATAAAATATAACACTGTAGAATGTTTTCTATAACTCCACTCAGCTGTGTCATGCCTTGTTTTTAATGGTGATTAGTAGCTGCCTAGCATTAAAAAAATAGATAATAATTCAGAATTATTCAGAGACAGGCAAGCCTGAATTACATATGTATTAAAACAGCTACAGTTCTCTATAAGGACAAATACAATTGCACAAACTTGCCTTACAAGGTGTTATTGAGGTTCTTTTAAAGGGGGAAAAGGGTAGTCAGGGACTATATTATTCACAGTTCATTTTTTATGAAAATGTTAAGTGCTTCCAGTCAGTTTAGCCAATTTAAGGGAACAACACTTAATATATTGTCCATATTAATTTGCTATGGAAATCCTTCACTTGCAGTACAGTCCTATTAGTAAGCCATAGTTCATACATATTGAGTGAATTAAGAAAATTTTACTGAAAATAGGTGATGTCCTTTAGGAAAAATATTTATAGAATTTTTCTTCTTGATGCAGCTATCATTGAATTGGTCAAAAATACTTGCACCAGTTTTACAAATTATACAGTCTTATTCTATTCTTACCCAAAAAATAGTATTTAAAGCTATATAGGTCTTATACAGACTTTAACAAGAAGGAATATGTTCAGTTTTTGGTCTTCTTCAACACATTTATTTGTGCTGTGTACACAGCACTCACAAACACTGCCCTAAAAAGCAGACTGGCCCGGTAACCCTTGCAGTGTATTATCCGTGTTCCCAGAAGTGAAGGACTAATAGGGGTCTGCTAGGACACACCTGCTGGCATAGATGGTGTCTTTGCCTCCCTCCTCACCACCTTTAAAATTTTTTTTTCTTTGTGGACATGTTTCACTAGTGTAGGAAAAAGATTTGAGATTAATTATAGAGAATCATTCTTGCTTTGTCTACTTTATATTTTAAACACATAAAACCTCCACTGACTTCTGTTGCCTTTTTTGTTTTTGTTTTTCTCTCTCTTTTCCTGCATAAGCACTCCTATCTGGACAGGGAAACCTCCCTTCTTCTGCGAAACATTGCAGGAAAACCTTCTCATTTGCTGACCAAGGTGATACTCCTACTGTCCACCTGCATGTAACTATTTATTGCCTTGTAGGTAGAATATAATTTCTGTTTTTGATTGTGCTCTCAGATTATTGCTTTCTTATTGCAGCATCTTTGTCCTTGATAGAGGTACTTTGTCTCTTAGTGAAGGTAGTTATTTACTGATAATACTATTAGAAAAATATTGAGAGAAAAAAATATTTTCAGTAATTTTCGCTAGTCTTAAACTTTTGTAAATGCCTGACAGTCTTCCCAAGTATGTTGCTTTTTTTTCCAATTTCATTTGTATTGCACTTTAAGGTCTTAAAAAACATTGCTTTAATTTTAACTTTAACTACTAATAATTGTCCATACTGTGAGTTTCTTTAGCAAACTTTGCTTTCTAATCCTTGTTTGTATTATCATCACCTTGTTTAATTAAAACATTTACTTACGTAAACAGAATCTTGGTTTACATTAGTTTAATCAAATTGGAAGAAAATGCTACAATTTTGACTTCTTGGTTCTCTACCCTCTGAATGGTTTGAATGAGTCCAGCTGGATTTTCTTTTGGCTGGTATTTTATGTCAGTTTAAAATCTTTGAGCCATTGTCATCATTAACGAAGGAATTATAGGATAGAAAAGCTGAATAGATTTTTTTCTTTTCAAGTCATGTCTTCATTATTTTATTTAAATAGTGTTAAATTTAAGAATGTCAAACTTGTTTATGGATAGTTTCTGAAGAATATGATAGTAATTGCGGGTAATGTCTAAGTTGTTATTATTGTATTTGAGGTGTTTTGCTTTGTTTGTTTAATCCATTTCTTCCTAACCTTGGAAACTTGTGAAAGAAGATAAAGGTTATTTTTAAAATCTCCCCTGAGAAGCAGTTCAAAGAGAAGACCCTTTGACAAAAGTCAGCAATCAGACCCTTTTTCTTGCCTGAGTTTCTCTCTTTAAGGTAGATCTAGGAATAGGGGTAGAATCTTAAAGATCAGGGAAGTATGGATGTCTAAGCAGGTTGTAGCCATGTCCCTCGTAACTAGAACAAAGTTATTCTTGCTTTTCCTCAGCTGTCTTTGTCTCTAGTTGCTCTCTCTCTTCCTGGAGTTCACACTCGTAGCTAGGATCTCTGCTGTAGATCAGATCTGTTTCCCTGAGAGCACCACATTTCCAGATAGCTATTAAGCATTTCCTGAAGACTGTCAGCACCTCACCAGCACCTCAGATCCCATGGGTCTCTTGCTTACTTAACCCACACTCTCCGTAGAGCCCCACAATGTATATCCATCGTATTCTTTGACATTTCTGTTTCTGTCGGGATGCTGCCATTCTCCCAGGTACCCAGGTTTAAGCCCTTGGTGCCTTTCTTTAACTTATTATCTCAAACATCTAATGAAGCTTGCCGTAATCTGCCTTATTTATTGCATTCACTCATTTCATTCCCGTTGCACGACTCTAATACAGGCTCTTAGCTCTTACTGAGCTACTACAGTTGTCTGCTGTCGCCTGTCCTTTCACCAGTCCACTTTGTAACTCCTCTCAGACTAAGTTTTAACATTTTACACTTTTTGTTGTATTTATCCAACAAATATTTATTGAGCCTTTTACTGTGCTAGATGCTGGGATACAGTATTGTATAAGATGGACATAGTCCTGACCCTGTTGAGCTCATAGCCTACTTATGAAGATAGATAATAAACAATAATAAGCAAATGTAAAAAAAAAGTCTACATCATGTTAGGTGCTATGAAGGAAACAAAGTAGAGCAGTAGAGAATACTGGAGAAAAGACAAGGGGTACATTTAATTTAGACGGTGAGATCAAAGAAGGCCCTCTTAAGGTGACATGTAAGCTGAAGCCTGAAGGATGAAAAGAAGCCAGCCTGGAGGTAGATGAGGAGCATTCCATGTAGACAAGCCAAAGGAGGAAAGAGCTTGGCATGTTTGAGAAACTGAAAAAAGACCATGTTGCTGGAGCCTCCATAGTTGAGTGAAGGTCCCAGTGTCTTGGTCTGGGTTTGGAGAGGTAGGCAGGAGCCAGGTCATTCAAGCCATGCTAAGGAACTTCTGTTTTTCTCCAAATGCAGTTAGAAACTATTAAAGAGAATAACTTCATTCAGCAAATATTTACTAACTACTACGTGCCAGACAGTGTTTACAGCACTGGAAATATGGCAGTGAACAAAACAAAGTTCTTACCACAGGGAGAGTTGTTCTTTGCAAGTTTTGGATAAATGTAGTTAGTAACTTCTCATCTCCTTCTGCCCAAGAGATGATAATGACAGCAATATCAGAGCCATTCCTTCCCTGGCTGTCTCTTCTTCTCCCGTTATCTAAGTGGTGGCATTGGTGTGTGTGGCCAACATCTGGCTCTGGCTACCTCGTATATACTACTTTGCTTAAATGCAACAAGAAATTTGGTCAGGAATGTGATTCAGTAGCGTAGAACGTAAAAAGTAGATTGGGGTGGGGTGGAGTCAAGGAGAAGGTAGCAGATATTCCTCGGCAACCTAAACTGCAGGGGCCTCCCAGGTGAACTTTAGTTCTTGTACTGATGTCAGTGCCCTCTGTACCAGAGCACCTGGCTGTTTTGAAGCTAAAATGAGTACTGCACACCTCTTATGTGCCATCTTTGTTGCTGTATGGCTCCCTTTACTCAAAGAGCATGGTGCCGTAGTTATTGACCCCTTTCCTGATAAGCCTGATGAAAACAGTAGAGCCTGTACTCTTCCAAACTAGGACGGTGTAGCACTCATAAAATGAACACAGTAGCACTGTGCTTTAGCCCAAAAAGCAAAAGAGATTTTTTTTTTTTTAATCACTGATCCAGTTGTCACTATACCACTGTTAATGGAATAACTATCCCACATCCAGTTCTAACCTAGGGAGTCAACCAGTCTCTTCTAGGAGTGGCAGCAGTTCCAGCAGAGGACTATGTCACCATAAATGGAAGCAGTGGGCAAAGGCCACATTGCTGATGCCCTTTAATATCTGGGTGCTATTCTAAAGGGCTTCCCTGACCTCCCAGTCTGATACAATAAAGTGGTCTTCGTCACTCTTCACTCCTTTACCCTGCTTTATTTTTCTGCCTATAGGACTTATCACTAACTGACATTGTATTACACATCTATTTATTAATTTTCTTCTCTCTCTCATTAAATATAAACTGTATGAGAGCAGGAGCTCTGTATTTCTGAACCCAAAACCAAGCCCAGCACATAGTCTCAAACATCTGTCAAAATCAGGGTCGTTTAGTGATCATCAGAGTTTTGAGAACTGCTGTAATGTTAACTGCCATTTTCTTTGCTTCAGAGAAGTTATAAAACTGCTGTTGTATTACTGAAAACCTTTTGTTTTTGACAAGTAATTTTTATTTGCTAGTACCAAAGTTTAAGCTATAATAACCCTTAAGGACAAAAGGGACCATGACACTGTTGTAGAAAGAGCAGTTAGTTTATTTGGTAACTACCTGTGTAATCTTGGAAAGAATTTTTCTAAGCCTGAATTAATCTGTACAATGGATATAATAATAATATTGTCCTTGAATTATTGTGGAGGATTAAATGAGATACTCTGTGAAACATGCCCAGTAGTGTGTGCAAAGTTTTAGGTGTTCAGTTAATGTTAGTTCTCTTTTCACTGAGAGTTTATAATTTCATTATTACTTCAGGGGAAATAAAATGAACTAGTTATTTTTTGGTTTTAAGCAGTTTTACAGAATAGTGCATTTAATGGGCATTCAACTACTTACATCAGTCCAAGTTCTATTCGAATCATTTTAATTAACGTAACTTCGTATTATTGTAATCTGTGAAATAAACTAGATTCTGAAGAAACTGCTAACTATTGTTTAGCTCCTTAATTTCAGTCAGATGTGTTCAGAACCACAAAGCCTTAATAATGAGTTGAAGGAATTTACTAGCCATCTCTTAGCAACTGTAACTCTCTAAGTATTCTGATTTTTACACTAAAGAGAATGTTCTAACACTTTGTAACCACAGCATTGGCTTTCATTTAATCATAAGATCTTCACCTAGTTTTTGTCCTTTATGTAAATTCGAGGAGACTTGGCATTTGATGGTCATTGATAGCCACACAGGAGTATTTCAGGTAGAAAATGGGTTGTCTCTTTCTCTTTTTAAGAGAAGGGGTAGGAGAGAAAGTTTTTAAATGTGTGAAGGATCTTTTACTTTTGTTTCGGATGGTTGTGGGACAAACATCATGAAAAAAGGGATAATCAAAAAATAAGGGGCAGGAGATTTAAGACCATGAGTTGTCAAGCTTTAAACAGAGAGAGAGAATATGAGATTAAATAAAGCTTGGTCCTTTGTACTAAATTTGGGCTGCAGACACTGAACATAGATTTACATTTATAAAGAAACTGTTGGAGACCTTCTAAGTATATTATCTAAACACATCAGCAAAGATTAATTGATCTGTCCTGTATTGCACACACTATGAGCTTAAAACTTTTTTTTTTTTCCTTTCCTAGGTTGTTATGGATAATAGACATGGCTATGGCTTAAATGTAGTAGATAAAATATAACTTTCTGAGGAAGAGAATGTATTTCCCTCAAGCCAAGAAAAACCAGACCTGTTGCCATAGAGTCAATTCCGACTCATAGCGACCTTATAGAACAGAGTAGAACTGCCCTATAGGGTTTCCAAGGAGCGGCTGATGGATTCAGCCTTTTGGTTAGCAGCCAAGCCCTTAACCACCGTGCCCAGCATAAAATACTATGAATCTGCAATTTGATGTAAATATTTTCATTTCCAGTTTTGTTACAGTGCTGATAATTCAGACTGTGATTATTAGAGGTATCTCAGTCACTTCTGTTTCTTCAAAATGCTGCTAGCAAAGATTACCCTTGTAATAGAGAATACTCTTTAAAAAAATTTGCCTAGGTTGAGATGAAACAAATAGCTCTTAATTTGAATTTGATACAGTTTTAACACAGCAATTTATATAGTTATTAAAGAGTAGCATTTTGATCAAAGGGAAGAATAGCTGAATTTGGATTTGTTAAGACAGCCCCACCTAGTTGCTTTCCACAAAAATTGTTTCTTATTGACAGGAAATCTAATTGGTTTAATGCATGTTGATTGATTGCACATGTCTCTTGTTTGTTTAATCCTTTCTTCCAATGTGTTAGCTTTTTTTCTCTTAGCCTGTGGAACAGAAACTGATCTGTGAGTTTAAGTTAATCCTGTAATTGAATGACTTTTTATGTCAGTTGCTTCAAAAGATAGCACAGGTAGTGTTCTATTATACTTGGCAAATAATATTATAAGAAAACAAAATGGGAGTATGAAAATACTGTTTTTTAATTTATAATCAATTATCAAGAATGCAGTGTTTAAGTTCTTACATATTTTTTTCCTTAAATTTTTTTTTGGCTTTGATGACATCTCTAAAACTTTTTTAAAAAACTTCTGAAGATTAATTATATCATAAAAAATAGGTCTTTTAGAAGCTCATGTTTATATTCCAAATACAGAAAGCATTGATCCTACATACCAGTTTTTCCTCATTAGACTTTGAGGTTTAAATTTACTTTTCAGGGACGTGAAATGAAACTTGAAAATATGCTTTGGTAAATTTTTCTTCTCTGTAATTGCCGTTCATGCCAATGTAAAGATGTGGCAGATGAGCCATGAGGAATATAAGATCGTTTATCCCATTGAGAAACGACTTGTAAAACTTCCACTTCCCTCTTTCTCCTCCAAAAAAATTGTCAAGTAACTGATTTCATAAAAAACCACTAGAAAATGCTAGTAATTGTCATTTGTTTATTTGCATAAAGGAGTAACTAGGAAAAGGATGATCAATCTTTTAGTCAAAGGAATATATCTATAATAGTATATGAATCAAGTCTTACCCTTCTCCATTGTTAAAATAAAGTGCTTTGTTCTCTGCCTAATTGGGTGTACAGATAGTATTTCAAGACCTTGGTCATTATGTTAATTCACTGGCTCCTTTCATTGAAAGGGATCACATTTCTTGTAAACAAGACCACTGCCTTCCCTAACCACTGTTTTCTTCACTGTTCAACACAGTAGTAAACACTAAGCTTGGAATGAGGGGAGATAGCCTAGAGTATGAAATGGAAAGAGAAGCAGTTCATAAACAAGAAAGCCAACAGAATTTGGAATAGAACAGTGAATAAATCTGCTAAATGAATCAAGTTTCTTTTTTTTTTTGCCCTGGAAGCTTTAGCTTTTTACTGAAGAATAACACATGTATGTGTTTTTTAATCACAACCCAAAGTGGATAAATTTTGGCTGATATAATCAGGCTTTTCTTTTGTTTTTTAAGTCTTATACTAAATACAGAAATATATAGGATAGCAATTTATATTTTTTTCTTAGATATTTTCCAGAGTAATCAAGAGCTTAAAAATAAAAAATAATACTTTATAAGCAAAGGGTTTACTTCACATGAGTTTTTGTTTTTCAATTGGAGATTAATGCTACAGTGTATTATGGCCTATTGCTGGAGATTACAAGTAAGTACTGGTGTTAAGAGTACTGTATATTTTTTTAGGAAGACAGTAGACAAATGCTTTAAGTATATTTTAGTTCTTGATAATTTTCATTATTATTTATAATCTAAGTTTTCTAGCAATTAAGTATTTGGAAAATTATATTTAGCATTTTAAAAATCCTTTTAGTTAATTAATAGGAACGAATTTGAGTTTATTAACATGAAACATTGATTAGATTATGAATTGCCAAAGCAGAGTAAAACTTAGGCTATAGAAGCTGCTTCCTCTATTTGTATTGGTATACTAATGAAAACATGCCTACATTTTTTATTAAGGGTATTTATATGATTGCAAATAAATAGTGTTTTTTACTGTAGATATTTTTATGGTGATACATTTTCAGTGTAACAGAACAAAACATTAGTATGCAAAAGATTGCACATACCTTGAGAGGGGTATAAATTCAGAGTTGGGGGATTATAACAAATTGGTGGATCCACAAGTGGTTGTTAGGCATTCATGTCTCCCCTGCCCCTGAACCTGAAATTCGTCTGCTTTAGATTGTCAGAATCAAACTCATTATTTCTCATATCACAGATTTTTTTTCCCTAGAATATGGTATCTAGTCTTATTATAAGAGGTCTTTGCATCTGCATCTATAAAAATGTTCTTCTCTTTACAATATATCTGGTCTCAATTTGTGAACAGCGTTATTTTTTAAATATGCTCTATATATGTGTGTGAAGTTGTATTCTTAGTGAAATTCAATGCTGGGAGCATCCTTAAGGATTGAAAGACTTCTCAGATATTCTCATCACCTTAGCCTTAGTTTATCTGAAATGCTTTGTGTTCACAGGAAGAACAGGCAGCAAAACTGAAAGCTGAGAAGATCAGAGTTGCCCTAGAGAAAATTAAAGAGGCACAAGTGAAAAAGGTGATTTGTGGGCTTTTTCTGGTTTGGATTTTTCTCCGTTTTTATTAAAGAGTTGTTTTGTTTACATATATATTTTACCTCTAAAATGTGGAGAGGCAAAGGGCTATTCCTTCCTAATAATGTAGTTTTCATTTGTGGTATTTTTGTAGATAAACTGAATTATAAAAAAAATTTACTTTCTGGTTATTTCTAAATTCTCCTAAAAGAGCAAAAAAAAAAAACCTCTTACCATTGTAATCTTACCTGTTACTATAATTTAAAAATATATAATGCTTTACTAGATGGTGCCTGGCTACCACCACTGACTGCTCTGACCAGGATCACAGCAGAGGGTCCTGGACAGAGCTGGAGAAGGATGTAGAACATAATTCTAACTCACAAAAAAAAGACCAGATTTACTGGCCTAAAGGAGACTGGAGAAACCCCGAGAGTATGTCCCCTGGACACCCTTTTAGCTCAGTGGTGAAGTTACTCCTGAGGTTCACCGTTCAGCCAGGGATTGGACAGCCCCATAAAACAAAACAGGATTAATGAGGCACAGCATTCCAGGGACAAGGACTAGAAGGCAGGAGGGGACAGGAAAGCTGGTGATAGGGAACCCAAGGTTGAGAAGGGACAGTGTTGACGTGTGGGGTTGTTAACCATTGTCATAGGGCAGTATGTGTACTGACTGTTTAATGAGAAAATATTTGTTATGTAAACCTTCATCAAAAAAAAAAAAAAAAAGAATTATCTATGTGAGATCAAATTGACAACAGCAACTCAAAAGATTTAATAGGAAGCCTAGGGGGCAGTGACTTGAAGATGATGATGATGGAATAATTTGGAAAAGGATAGTGAGAATAGCAGAAAACTGGAAGAATGTAATTGATGTCACTGAATTGTACATGTAGAAATTTTTGAAATGGTGTAACTTTGGTTATGTATATTTTCACCCAAAAAAAAGGTCCTCCAAGGTCGAGAAGGAAGAATGTTGACATGTTGTGGGGTTGTTAACCAGTGTCATAAAACAATATGTGTACTGACTGCTTAATGAGATACTATTTGTTCTGTAAACCTTCATCGAAAGTACAATAAAAAAATTTTTAAAAAGTATATATATAATGCTTTAAATTTATTTAGATAGGCTATTGGATATCTGGAAACCCTGGTGGCTTAGTGATTAAGAGCTACAGCTGCTAACCAAAATGTTGGCAGTTCGAATCCACCCGGCGCTCTTGGAAACCCTGTGGGGTAGTTCTACTCTGTCCTTTAGGGTCAGTATAAGTCAGAATCAACTCGACGGCAGTGGGTTTGGTTTTTGGTTTTGATTGGATATCTAAATCTTTAGCCTATCTTTCTTGCTGAATAAAGTCCTTGTTTGTGTTTTAACTTATGGTGAACTAAGGACATTAATCAGAACATTATTTGATATTGGGAGAAATCGTTTTCTAGAATGCCTGTTTTTTTGCTTCATATTTCTCTTTCACCTGTTATAGCTCGTGATTAGAGTCCACATGTCTGACGACAGCTCTAAAACAATGATGGTGGATGAGAGGCAGACAGTGAGACAAGTGCTGGATAACCTGATGGACAAGTCCCACTGTAGTTATAGTTTGGACTGGTCGCTAGTAGAAACCATCTCGGAGTTACAAATGGGTTAGTAATAATGTCATTTGCTTTAATTGCTTTTAAATTCCTCTGTAATTCCAACAGTTTTCATGTTGTTAAAGCATTTTGAGACATCTTCATATGTTTTGTATAACATTGCCTTTTATAATTGACTTTTTTCCATTACCTATTTTCTGTCAAGTATTTTGAAGTTCTTTGACTATCAGACCATTTCCAGTTCACTTCAAACTTTCTTATGGCTAAAACAGATTTTTAAAGTTAGCAAAATACTTTTTTCCCTCTGAATAAGAACTACACATATGAACACATTTATGAGAGACCATAATATTTATTTGCATATGTACAAAAAGCCTTTATACTAGCATTTGACTTTCAAGGGAAACATTTAAAGCACATATTATTAGCTAGGTGTACTAAGTCTTAGTTACCTATAATTCATAGTTTGGTATGATGATTTCTGAGGAGCCCTGGTGGCACAGTGGTTAAAGTGCTTGACTGCTAACCCCAAGGTTGGCAGTTCAAACCCACCAGCCGCTCCATGGGAGAAAGATGTGGCAGTTTGCTTCCATAGAGATTTATAGCCTTGGAAACTTATGGGGTTGCTGAGTCAGAATCGACTTGATGGCAGTGGTTTATGGTGTTTTCTAATTTTCAAAATTCCTTTTATTTTTTTATACCATTATTGAATTTTAGTTCTTTTAAAGTGTTTCCTCTTTTGTAATATTAATTTTGTGATTATAGAAATCTTGAAATAATTATTTTATTAAGCTTTATTAAATCAGTCATCAACTTCCACTTGCTATTTTATTTTAAAAATGTTTTTGCATTGCTCTTAATATTATGTCTTTCAATAGCTCCCCACACGTTTCAGAGAAAAAAAAAATTTACTATTACTCCTTTTCTCCCAGAGTGCACATATACAACAAAAACACCACCACAGCGTATTAGAAGTTTATTAACATTTTATAAAAATGTATTCTAATAACACTCATCTGTAACTTTTCTAGAGAATTTAAGGGTTTGGGTTTATAGATGTAGCATCAGATGCACAGAAAATGTCTGGGTGCTAATTTTTGGACTATTTCCATGGCAGTAGCATAAAGACACATTTATGTAATATTTTTGTTTTTATATTGTTGGCTACAGTGTTTTAGCAGCTCTGGTGGCAAAGTTGTTAAGAGCTCAGGCTGCTAACCAGAAGGTTGTCAGATAGAATCCACCAGCCACTCCTTGAAAACCCTGTGCAGCAGTTCTGGTCGCTATGAGTCGGAATCTACTTGACGGCACACAACAGCAGCAGCATAGTGTTTTAAGTAACTGTTAATTAATGATCCCAAACAGAAAGCATGAAATCAGACACACAGAGTGTAAGCGCCATATATGGCACAGTGCTTCTTATATAATGTGTGGTCATTCAGTACTTGTTGAATGAATAAAAGTGGGTTGTAAATTATGTTAAGTAAGTTATGTTGCTCTTGTTTTCCACTCACACCTCTTGGGTTGTAATTTTCTCAATTGTAGTGAGTTGTGAAAACAGGATTCAAATTCAGACTATGTGACTGTAGAGTCAGTTCTTCATCAGTGTCTCACACTGCTCTGTAGAGTAAGTAGTCTTGTGAAAGATTTGTATCTTAGAATGGAAGCTAGAAGCGTTTTTGGACAGTACTGTGATTAAAAACCCAGTGTGGTTGGCATCTGTATGGGAGAAAACAGGCAGCAGGGTGTCTCATGGACCTGAGAAGAAAAGTACCCTGAAATAGCCAGCAAGTATTCCCTGAGACATACAGAGCCAACTTGAAAACAGTGGCTAATAAAGGAAGGCTTTTGCTCACATTTGTAAGGCCTAAAAGGGCTGGAATGGTTTGGCCCTTTTGGACTCATAAAATTGACTCCCTTTCAAGATGGAACTCCATACTTAAACACACACACATACACACTCTCTCTCTCTCTCTCTCTCTCTCCCCCTCCCTCCCCCCCTCCCTCTCTCTCCTGGGAATGGAATCAAAATTGAGCAGGATAAAGGTGAAAGAAAGAAGTCCAGATAAGAGTGAAGAAGAGGAGCAGAGCCATAAAGTAGCAGAAAATAGAGAGAGGTAAAATTCAAAAAAGTAATTGCTTGAGTATTTTATGAAACTGATCAGAAGATTCAAGAGTCCTCAGATTCAAGAAGCACAGATCCCAAACAGGAAGCATCCATTCCTAGACATATTGTAATGAAGTATAACCAAGGGAGCTATAAAGAAGACATGTACCTACAAAGGAGGGCTAATTAAACTGATAACTGACTTCTCGTCAACCATAATAAAAGCTAGAAGACAGTGAAATAATATTTTCAGGGTATTGAAGGAAAATTTAACTATCAGTTGTAAGCCTAGAATTCTGTATCTGAAAACGCTGTTTTTTCAAGAACAAGGACAAAATAGACATTTTCAGACTAATAAAAACCAAATGTAGGACCATGAGACCTGGACTAAAACAATGTCTACAAGGCGTACTTTAGGAAGAAGGGACAAAATGCCAGATTAAAGGTGTGACAAAGGAGAGGGAGGAGAGGAACAGGGGAGCTAATGATTAGACCAGTAATGTCTGATTTGTTGAGGGTTTTGAAAAGGACTAAAATATTGGACCACAATAGCATACATAATTCTAGAGTCAGGGATGATCAAGATTAAAGCTAAAGTCCTTGTGTTATTTGGGAGGCAGGTAAAAGGAATTGATTGACTTTGGACTTTATTCTTTTATTGGCTACCCAAGAAAACTTAAATGCATAGTAACAGAGTGTATAACTCCCAAACTAGTACAAAATTAAAGGGAAAATAAACTTAATCCAAAAAAGAAGACATTAAAGGAGGGAAAAAAATAGTTAAAACAAGGGACAGATAAGAACCCAAAATAAAATGGTAGAAGTAAATTATGATAAATGTATATTATTCAATTAAAACACAAAGATTATTAGAAAGGATAAATTTAAAAATGCAGCTGTTAGCCATTTACAAGGACACCTAAAACCTAATGACACAGGAAGGCTGAAGGTAAAAGGAATCGAAAAAGACACTAACCAAAAGAAAGGTGGTGTAGCTATTTAATATCAGATAAAATGGCCTTTAAGCAAACTACGTTACTAGAGGTCTATGTTATAATGATTAGAAAATCCAGTTTACCAGGAAGACATAATCATTCTAATTTTATCTAGTAATAGCATTAAAATATGTAAAGTAAAAATTGACAGAACTGCCAGGAGAAATTCACAATCAACTATCATAGTAGGATGATACATTTCAGTAACCCGTATATCAAGCAGACAAAAAAGGATATAGGAGATTTAAAAAATAATTTAAAAGCTTGATCTAATCGATATTTTAGGACACTGTGTATCTAATGATAAAACATACATTCTTTCCAAGCAGAAATCTTTGCAAAAATTGATTCAAGTGTGAGACTTATAAAGCAACTCCCAACATTTCAAAAAATCAATGTCTAGAACATGTTCTTTGAACATGTGTTTAATAATAGAGGACATATTCTTTGATTTCTAATTTGGAAATTAGAAAACACATCTGTGTTTGAAATTAAACAAAACTGGTGGGGCAAAGAAAAAGTCATCTTGGAAATTTTTTAAATGCCAAGAACTGAATACTAATGAAAATACTTGATATCAAAATGTATGAAATACAGCTCAAGGGTTTTTTTCCTTAAAGGTTGCGTTGGGAAAAGGCTAAAGGCTGAAGAATGATGTACTGTGAGTCAGAAGATCTAGATTCTAGCCCTAATCTTTCCATTTATCAGTTGTGTGACCTTGGTTAAGTCCCTTGCATCACGAGGACATGTTTCCTTATTTTGAAAAATGAGGAAAGACCAGATTATCTTTAAGGGCCAAGGGTTCTGATGTGAATCACTTCGCAGGGTTTTGTGTCTTTGATGCTTACCATAATCTTTCCTTCGGTTTAATTTCTGCCTCCTAAAATCTGAAATAAAATAAGGCAGTTTTGATGAACACTAACAAAATATTGATACTTTATTTTGGGACAGAGAGAATCTTTGAAGACCATGAAAACTTGGTTGAAAATCTTCTCAATTGGACAAGAGATAGCCAAAACAAACTTATATTTATGGAACGTATAGAAAAATATGCACTTTTCAAAAACCCACAGGTAGGACTGAACAACTTCTTACAGAGGTCAGAATTTTTCAATGTCTACTTTACTTTATTGCTGCTAATTTAATAGAGTTAAAAGACAGGGAACCCAATGGGAGCATTCACTACTGCCGAGGTAGAAAGCCTGCTGGATTCTGGGTGTCAGGCCTCAACAAGATTACCAGCCCACAGAGCCAGATGGGTGATCTCTCAGTGGAAGCAGAAGTAGCTCCAGGAAGCCTCCAGGTTGCTCCTGTCTGTAATCTAGAGATGTTTGGAAGCCAGATAAGCAGCTGGGGAGTGTCTCATCCATTGAAGAAAAGTGCTTACCATATTTAAGTTTCTCTACATCAGCCTTTTATCCAACTTACACTTTTTCTTTTTTTGAATTATTTAAAAAAAAAAATCCCGGTAACTTTGATTATAAATGGCTCTACATTCTAATATATGTTACCTTGATTTATTTGGTATCCTTGCTTATTCTAAAATAATATATGGGCCAGTACTTCCCAATATGCAGACATTTTATAAAATCAGTAGGTAGGAAAAAACAAGAACTCCACAATAAAAAGTAGTCATGAGGAAAGACAGCAGCAGTGTTAAAGGAATTGAATAGTTATCCTTCAGACAGCTCAATCATGACCCATCTTTTATGGATATTTTTAGTCAAGAGTACATATTGGGGAATATCAATAGATCTTTTTGTTGGTAATTGTGAAAAAAAATTATAAGGCAAATAATTTGAATTCAGACTTCTAGTTGAGTCAAGCAAATGAGATTGTGATGATCTCAGAGGATTTGGAATTTCTTCTAAAAAGCCAGACCATAAATTAAATTTTCTGTATCTGGATCAATTAAGCTCGGCATATTTTTAGGGAATTTGCCTTAATCACTGTACTTAATAATTTGTAAGTATAGGTCCTTTTTAAGTGTAGCTTTCATTAGATATCCCAAAACATATCAGCCAGCTATTGCATGTAACGTCACCTCAGAATTTGGGTGCATTTAGTCTATTCACATTCAGCATAATTTTTGATAGGTATGAGTTTAGTGCTGTCATTTTGATGTTTTTTTTTTGTGTGTTGTTCACACTTTCTTTGTTTCACTTAATTTTCTGTGCTGAGTTGTTTTTCTTTATGTATTTTCATTGTTGTTGATTTTGTGTTTGCTGAGTCTTTGTATTTTTCTAGTTTTTTATTTTGACTTGTAGGATTGTTAGTTTCTTTTGTGGTTACCTTAATATTCACCCCTACTTTTCTAAGTTTATTTCAGTCTTTTATTTCTTTATATAGCCTTGACTTCCTCTCCATATGAAAAATCTATGTCTACATTTTTTAAGTCCCTCTTTTTTGTTTTAATGTTGTCATCTTTTACATATTGAGATGTTTCCCTATTTTCAGTGTTTTAGCTTCAATTTACTTTTGTGACTTACGTATCTGGGTTAATATCTGGTTGCTCTGTCCTGTGTTCTAGCCTTGGGTTGTTATCTCATGTTACTGATTTTCTAACCAGAGGACTCCCTTTAGTATTTTTGTAATTTTGGTTTGGTTTTTGCAAATTCCCTAAACTTCTGTTTATCTGGAAATGCCGTAATTTCACCATCATATTTGAGAGACAGTTTTGCTGGATACATAATTCTTGGCTGGCAGTTTTTTTCCTTCAAGTCTTTATATACATCTTCCCACTGCCTTCTTACCTGCATGGTTTCTGCTGAGTAGTCCAAGCTTATTCTTATTGACTCTCCTTTGTAGATGACTTTTCGTATATCCCTTGCTGCTCTTAAAATTCTCTTGTTGTCTTTGGTTTTGGCAAGTTTGATTAGACTATGTCTTGGTGACTTTCTTTTGAGATCTATCTTATGTGGGGTTTGATGAGCATCTTGGATAGATAACTTCTCATCTTTCACAATATCAGGGAAGTTTTCTGCCAACAAATCTTCAACAATTCTCTCTGGTTATTCCCTCCCCTCCCCCCACCCCATTCTGGTACTCTAGTCACTTGTAGGTTATTCCTCTTGATAGAGTCCCACATAATTCTTAGGGTTTCTTCATTTTTTAAAATCCCTTTATCTGATTTTTCCTCAAATAAGTTGGCGTCAAGTGCTTTATCTTCAGTCTCACTAAGTCTGACTTCCATTGCCTCAATTCTGCTCCTGTGACTTTCTATTGAGTTGTCTAATTCTGAAATTTTATTGTTAATCTTATGGATTTCTGATTGCTGTCTCTCTATGGATTCTTGCAGCCTGTTAAATTTGTCATTATGCTCTTCTCTAATCTTTTTAATTTCCCCTATTGCGTGTTCTGCGTTTTGATTAATTTCCTTCCTAATTTCTTGAAGAGTTCTGTATATTAATCTTTTGTATTCTGCCTCTGGTAATTCCAAGACATTTTCCTCCTCTGGAAAATTTCTAGATTCTTTATTTTGGAAGCTTGCTGAAGTCATCATGGATTGCCTCTTTTATGTGATTTGATATTGACTGTTGTCTGCGAGCCATGAATAAGTTATTATATTTATTTATTTTATGTTTGCTTACTGTGTCCTAGCTTCTTGTTTTGTTTTGATATGCCCACATAGGCTGCTTATATGAGCTAGTTTGATTATTGGCACCTTTGAAGCTCTAATGTCCTGTCACCAGGTGGTTAGATCTGTTACTAGGTATGTGAGCTCAGGAGTCCGCCCACTCCTCCTGTATGGATTCAGCTTAAGTGCCCAGGTAGATAGCCACCAAGTGTGTGGTGAAGGCTCTCACTTAGAGTCCTAGACAGGCATGGGTGATTGGTGTAGGCACAGGCATCTGGCTGCAACAGGGGGACACACTCTGAGCAAGGCAGGGGGCTGACGGCTGCCTCCGAGTGTCCAGGAGGAAGGCGTGTCCCTGTTTCCTAGAGCGCATAGGTGCGTGGGTTTTGCAGCCAGACTATGAGCACCTAATGCTGTTGGCTGTAAGGACTGGGGGGCACCTCTTATTCATGGGTGCCTCAGGATTTTGGGGAGGGCAGTTGGTGAAATTATTCATGACAAATGGAGAGCTAAGAAGACCTTGTCAAGCCTTTTAGTGATGATGCTTACACTCAGGGAGCTTTTCCAACGAGTGCTTCCCCCACTGTTCACAGGCAGAAATTGACACAGAGTTGCTGTGTTTCTGGAAGAAATCATATACACACTTGTCCCAAGGGAATAATAAAGTGGGTTTATCCTACAGGTGTCACTTATTCTTTTTTCCAGAACTACCTTCTGGGGAAAAAGGAAACAGCTGAGATGGCAGACAGAAATAAAGAAGTGCTGCTGGAGGTATGAGTCTTTCCTCTCCTTTTCCTTCCCCCTTTTTCCTGCACATTAAAAAATTAAAATATTAAGTGCCTTTTTGAAGTCAGGCATGTCAGTGCTCTATGTTTGTAGTTAGTTGTAGCTAGAGAAACCTACAGTCTTTGATAGCATGAGGGAGAGAGTGTTCAACTGTGTGAATGTGTTGGACCACCACAGAGCCTTTCAGAAACTGTTATTCTGCCGAGTGATATTCTAGTGGACTAAGATGAGTAAGAGCCTTTAGGGGCTGCTGAGTGGGAGAAAAGGCTGGTCAATGGAGGATGTGATTGTGGTGTTTTATCTGCTCACCTAGAGGAAACTGAAATGTGAATGTAATTAGCTGTTCACAAAATATTTCATGCCTTAGACTTAAATAACTCAAATAATTTTTTGAATTACAATGATCATTTTGAAAAAAAAATACATATCCTTATTTTGAAGACTAATAAAACAAATTTAAACAACTGAATTTTTGGCTTTTGCTGATTTCAAAAAACTAAAAGAAGTTAGTGTGTTTGAAAACCTGAATGAGCTTAACAAGACAACAATTAAGATCAGCACTCACCTTTTCATAATGATATTAGCTACAGTCAGTAAAGCCCCCTTTATAATTCCTAATTTTTCTTTACTTTAGGGAGAAGGAAATTAATTTTAGGTTCAAAAAGTCCTATGTTAGTGCTTAATGAGGGTTTCTTTTTTTTTTTGTCTTTTAACCAAATATGTGATTGATTTTCTTATATTAGATTTTTATCCAAGTATGGACAGCAGAATTTTTTAAGAGTTTTGTTTACATTTCTTTCAGCCTCAGTATTAAATATTTTAAAAATAAATGTTCTTTATCTTAACATCATATAAATTGATAGTTTTTAAATTGTTAAAGTTTAATCACCCATTTAGCACATTGCTTTCTTTTAAAATATGTTTGTTTAGCTTGACAGCTAATCTGAATGTGTTGTTTTATAATGCTTATGTTAGCTCTGACACTTCTGTTAATTTTAGGTATAACTGTACTCTACAAATCTATTTAAGTACGGTTACATGTAACTGATGACATTTCAAGTTAGTTTTTTTTTCAAAACAGCATTAGGTTTGTAGGTGAAAACTCATTATTCCATTTATGCCTGACATTTCTCCTTAATAAACCTTCCAAGAGGTTTACTAGTAATTGCATAGTAACTGAGGTCAATTAGCAGCATGGTTTCAATATAAAACTTGTCTTTTGGTTTCGTTACAATGTCATGCCTTTCACAGAGGTAAACACAACTTTATTCTGAGAATTCAAGGATCATAAGTCTCTCCAAATCATCTTATTTTAGGAGTGTTTTGGTGGAAGTTCTGTAACTGTACCAGAAATTGAAGGAGTCCTTTGGTTGAAAGATGATGGCAAGAAGTCCTGGAAAAAGCGTTATTTTCTCTTGCGAGCATCTGGTATCTACTATGTCCCTAAAGGAAAAGCAAAGGTGTGTCTCTTCTGTTGACTTTGCAGCCTCCTTGTTATGCTAATTGCTTTTAATTTATAGTGAGTATATTGGCAGGTGAATTTCAGGCTCTGACTTGTCTCAGCTCTTAGAACACAGAATACTGATTTGCTCATTGGTCTTTTGTAAAGAAGAAGAAGCCTGAAAATTTTCACTGGTCATTTAGTTGGCCGCCCTCAGTCCTCTTACTGAATTTGTAATCATACATTTATTAATTTAAAAAATTTTTTTTAAATTATTTTGATGATTCTGACTCTTATCAGCAGAGTTTGTTTTGTTTTTGTGTTGGTGAAATAGCTTTCTGGGATTATAGGCATTTCAGTCTTGGTTAGGTAATATACCTTGGCTGAGGGCCATAGTATTAGTAGCTAGCACTTAGGTGGCTTACTGTGAGTAGCAGGTTTTAAGCTCTTTACAGTATCATGTCATCTAGTCTTTGCAACAATCCTGTGAGGTATATGTTGTTGCCCCTATTTAACAAGTGAGGAAACCCCCGGTTGAGAATCATTGTATTTGAGAAATGCATTACAGGCACTGAATACATTATCTTTTCTTGCTCTTCCCAGAGATCTCTACTATGCTGTGTTGTATTTTATATACTACACTAGTTTTGAAGTATCTTTACAATGCCAACCTTTCCAAACAAGTCAGCATTCATTTTTGTTGCATTGTGGATTAAAGAAAACACTTAAAGAGAATTTCATTGTGTTGTTTTCTATAAAACAGCATTAATTTCTACTCAGTACCGTTTTGATTCTCAACTAGAAACTGTTACTAGATGTGTGAGATTTGTTTTTACACATTATTTTTAATTCAGTCTTTTGGGTGTTTTTATCCTAGGTCTCCCGGGATCTTGTGTGCTTTCTCCAGCTGGACCATGTCAACGTTTATTATGGACAGGATTATCGAAACAAATACAAGGCACCTACAGACTACTGTCTGGTGCTAAAGGTAAACATTTCTCTCTTTTAATTGACATTAGACATAGAGCAGGTTATTGGACTTTTTAGAATCATTTGAATCGTTATTAAACATACTATTTTTGCTTCATTCTATAGGTTTTAAAAGGAATGGTGAAGGGTTGGTAGTGAAAAGAAGCATATGCTATGCGACCCTTAGTTAATTAGCGCTAATTCAATTGATGCTAATAAGGAATGAATACTGGACTTCAAACTTTGAATTATATAAAATAGATTGGATTATAAATGAGACTTCTCACTTAGTAACAGGCTTATTTTAGGAAAACTTAATCAGAGGCATATGTGGGGTTTTCTGTGTCATTCAGGTCTTTTTCTGTACTTAGCAGAACCGTCAGAGGGCATTGTACCCAAGTTCAGACTGGACTGGTTCTCATCTGGTCCAGAAATCATTTTGTGTCTCTTTTTCCCTGAACCACAGTCCTGCTAGTCCACGCAGGTATTATAAACTGTCAGAGCTGTTTTTAGTGGGGAGGTTTTTTTCCCTCCTTTATCTTATACTAGTGGTATCTTCTTTTGAGAACTGACATTTTTAGTGATTTATTGAAACATTAATAAAGATAACACATATAAAAAATTCAGAAGATAATTATGGAGATTAATTGTAATTAAGTTTTTCTTATTGGCTCCATCTTAGTAATCCTTTGGTAACTCCTGAGGTGGGCTACATGTTTATATCTTTTGCTTTTACTTTTCTGAGAACTCAGTTAGGTTTGCGGGGTGGTGATATTGGTTTAGGGTTTTGGGATGGGATTTCGATTGCTTTGATAAAATTACATGTATTGTAATAGAAATGCTTTATTAAATAATCCTTTCTTGGAGAATACCACTGTATCATTTAGGTTACTTTCAGCAGCATGTAATAGTTAAAAAAAAAAAACAAAATAGCTTCATCTAGCAGTTTTCAAAATGAGGTCCAAGTGCCCCTGAGAGTCCCCAAGATCCTTTCAGGCAGGTCCATGAAGTCACGATTATTTTTCTAATAATGCTAAGATGTTATTTACCTTTTGCACTCTCAGTCTCTCACAAATATACAGCACTGTTTTCTGTGAAATTATATAACATGTAGTGACGTCTTTATTCTCTTTACTTGTGGAATGTGTATTTGTGTATTCCTGTTTGTTTTTCCTCAGTTTTAATTTCTAGTAAGGTAAGTATCAATAGATATAACCCACATAGATGAAAGTTATTGGGGGTTCTTGTAATTTTTAAGAGTGTAAAGAGGCCCTGAGACCAAAAAGTGTAAAAACCACTGGCTTAGCAGTAAGGAAAACTTAATATTTCACAGAACATGAAGACAATGAGAGTTATTTCATTGCCTCAAGGTTGAAAGAACCTAGGTTCTTTCCATCTTTTTCTGCTCCATCTTTTGCATATCAGCTATTCTCAGGCTGACTTGCCTCAGAGTCACAAAATGGCAGCTGCAGTTCTAGGCATCACATGCAGACCCAGCAAAATCCAGTAGCAGAAGAGGGACTATTTCTCCCTGTTTCTGTCTATATCTAGAAATATTTAATGTGAAGAAATAGGAAAACATGATACCAGTCAGAGCAAATTATAGTAAAAGTAGTGGTCACCATATACTGAAGAACTCTAAGGTGGCAGGTGCCACACTCCAAACCAAAAAACCCTTTGTTGAGTCGATTACAACTCATAGTGACTCTATAGGACAGAATAGAACTATCTACCAGAGCAGCTGGTGGATTCAAACTGCCAGGTCTTTGGTTAGCAGCCAAGCTCTTAACCACTGCACCACCAGGGCTCCAGGTGCCACACACTAGAAGCACTATATACATCAACTTCATGAGTCTTTTCTAAAGTCTGCATTTTGCACATATGGAAACTGAGGTTTAGAGGGTTTAATTTGTCCAAGGCAACACAGATATTAGGATTTAAAGCCATGTCTTTTTTCCTCTGAAGTCTGTAGTAGATACTGCTTTCATAAATATTTTTATTCTTGAGCGTATGATTCCAGTAGATGAAACCAAAAAATGCTGCAGCATAGGTTCTATACAAATGCAGAAATGATTATTTTTAGGGTCTGATGCCTGTTTTCAGCTTTGGTCTACATTGAGTCTGAGTCCTTTCAGTGAAATGCAGGTTATAAGAAATACAAACACACTTATAGAAAGTAATAAAATCATTTTCTAACTACTTTTTAAAAAGGTAATAGTAAAAATATCCAAATTTATGTTCAATTATAAGAAAGAAAGAGGTTTTAGAAGAATTTTGTTTTTTCGAAAATCCCCTAAACACATTTATTTGCTCTGGAAACCCAAGAGATCAGTGAAACAAGCAATTTGAATAAAAAGTTCTCAGTGTAGCAGGAGTTGATGGCCGCCAACAGAAGTTATGTATCTGTATTGTTAAAGGTCAGTCGCTGTGGTTCACTATGAGAGAAAAATACATAAATCTATTTATTCTCTTTCTGATTTCACCTCCGTTCATTGCTTTACAGAACTCAGTTTCTATGATTTTTATAACATTCAGTACCAGAACCAAGTATGATTTACAGTTTTTCTGGGAATTAGTGGTTGTGGCCCACTGGAGATAAAAGACCTTAAATCTGTTCTAGCTGTTGCATTTCATAACCAAGATCAAGATAGTCACCTCCCATCCAGGCTTTAACAGAAAAGTACACTGGATTGTGAAAAATATGATAATACAGTTGAGAAGTTGCTTGTTCCTCAGGAGGCACGTACTGCAGTCCTGCAGCTTGGTAGAGGAGGTCTAATGAGCAGTGGTCGTGCCCATACCAGGAACCACCATGGTGACAGGAGTGACTGCTGATGAGTGTCTTGGGTGCTGTGCTGCATGCTTTGTAAGCTCAGCCAGTTACTTACCTCCAGAGAAGCACTAGAAGCTTTACTCTTCAGACCAAAGGCGCTCTCGTTAGGAGCCCTCTGAGCACATGATTTTATTGGGTTCAAAGTGAAATTAAACATTCTCTTTCCTTTTCATAGTTTTACAGACTTCAGAATTCTAGTGACTTTGTTAACCTTGATGAACTTTATTTCTTTGAAATGTAGAAAAAGAGATATCTGGGAATTTCCCATGATGTGAAGGTTTATTTTAACTTAGGTATCTTGACCTTATTTAACACAAGTTTCTTTTTCACTTCTTCTGTAAAAATACTTAAGGGCCATTTTATTTGGCTTTATGGCCATATTAAGAACTGTAAAATATTTAGCCACTACTCTGATGGCTTGTAACTTTGTGTGAATGTGTTTAAGCTTTGACAGAGTTTACTTTCCTGTAGTTCTTCAGGGGACTTATTTGGAATTTTGCCTTTAATCCTGTAGCACCCACAGATCCAGAAGAAATCTCAGTATATTAAATACCTTTGTTGCGATGATGTGAGAACCCTGCATCAATGGGTCAATGGTATTCGCATCGCAAAGGTAGGTTTTCTTTTGGTTTGATGACAGACTGACTAAAAAGTTATTTTATGATATGGTTTTGATTGTCATCAGATCAGCTGCTTTGTTTAATATGTCTGAAATTTAGTTTATGTCACAATTTTTCTGATTGTTGTATGTTCATGAGTTTGCCAGTATCCAGTTTTCTCAGGCCTGCATTTCACATTTCAGATGTCTTTTTTCCTTGATGATCTGATAAACTTTTAACAGTATCCATGGAATAAGAGTGCTGGTAAAAGCTTGTGTAGCACGAAAGTGACTTATTTTGACTTTGCAGAATGAATTATATGGTTCTTATATAGAAGAGTTTAGTCTAAGCAAAATAATTTTAAAAAAAGAAAATTGCTTTAAGTAGGGAACATTTACCAACCTGATTTGGGGCAGAATCCTGAATAGTGTTGAGAAGCTGGCCCTGGATTAAGAATTTGGAGTGGAAAAAAAATAAGAGTAGATTATAATTTACTGGTATTAAAAGAATTTTTAAGTGTTTTAGCCATTTTCATACAAACCATGAATCCATAAACAGAAATATGTCCCACTTTCCCACCTCATCTTTCTGTACAATACCCAGTACAGTTCAGATGTCATCATTTACTGCCTTCTGTTTAGTATGGGAAGCAGCTCTACATGAACTATCAAGAAGCCATGAAGAGGACAGAGTCAACTTATGATTGGACTTCCTTATCCAGCTCCAGCATTAAATCAGGATCTAGTTCTTCCAGCATCCCAGGTAGTTGAAATGCCTCAAAGCACTATTTTACTACGAATATGAAGGTCTCTGAGAGACTTGACAGTAGACCTGGTTATTTCAGTTTGATTCTTAAAAAGTAGACCCATACCTAATTTCTGAATTATAATCAATGGGTGCTTTCTAAATTCTTAGGTGGGGAAACTATCATGGGTGGCTCACAAATGTATTTGAAATGGAAAACCAGTATATAGAATCCTAAAGCCAGGTTATTCAAAATTCACATACTGCTCAGAAACAGCTGTTGATGTTGATGCATAGTTTGGGGTAGAAAATTACTTGGAGAGAATCTCTGTTCTCAGGATCCCGGATGAAACTACCCTCCTCCCCACAGGTTTCCTGACATTTCAGTTCATAGTGAAATAGCTATACCTAGTTCAGTATCACAGTAAAGGAAGCTGTTTAAGTTATGAAACTTTATCTAAAGTTTTTACAGAAAATCAGTGGTACTCACAAGGATATTGTCTTAATTTTATCTAAAAGAGTTTGAGTTTAGGATTTAGAATTTCTCTGTGGTTACTATCTTTGCTCTACTGTAACTAACTTGGCTGGACTTACTTAATTCTGCAATCTAATAGTATCCATCTCTCACAGAATGATTGGATGGGATTAGCTTTAACATCTTAGTGTCCACTAGTTGCCAGACTTTGAGCTAGGTCCTTCCACCTGATTATCTTACTTGACTTGGAGGCCAGTGAAATAATCTTCTCAGTTCTCTCACCCTGGATTTCAGTTGAAGATCACTGTTTCCTCACAGCCATTCCCACTGGACCTCAGGTCCCTTGAAGACCTCTCCATGTCTTGCCACGAGGCCAGGCTGCAGCTAGGCTGCTGCCCTGTGATGCCAATACCTGAGTCCCTAGGAAGCGTGCTTATTCCTCGTTTGGAGGTCAGGTTCTAAGTATTGTTTGTTGCTGGGAAGAAGGAAGTAGTTAGTCATCATGTATAGATCTGAATTTACAGATTAGAACTCTGGGATGGCCTGGAGCAGGGGCTTTAAAGAAACTGATTCTCAATGTAATGAAGACGTGATAGAAGAAAAAAATTCAATATTGATAGCTTATTAATTCTCTTATTTGTTGAGAGTTGCTTTTTGCAAGACAGGTTGTCAGGATACCACTAATGTTCTATGAATCTTTTATTGTAATTATTAGTCTCATGGTGAACTATTTAATTAAAAAGAATCCAAGCTTTCTTGTTAATCCTAAGATAAGGAAGATCTTCTAGCACTAGCTGTGTTTATGTGAAACGGGTTGAGTAAAATTAACATGTTGCTGTTGTACATAGCATTTAACCTTGTGTAAAAAACATCTATCTAAAACATATATATTCATACTGTTGGAATACTGACCTTTTCAATCCTATCTTTTAAAAACTATTTTCAACAGAGTCTCAGTCAAATCACTCTAATCAGTCTGATAGTGGAGTTTCTGATACCCAGCCAGCAGGACATGTCCGCTCCCAGAGCATCGTGAGCTCCATCTTCTCCGAAGCCTGGAAACGAGGCACTCAGTTAGAAGAGTCCAGCAAGGTAACAGACTTGTTTTAACTTACATAGAAACATCTGTAATAGTCCATGGGTTTGACTCGATGCTCTTTTATTACTATATTAGGAATTCTTTCTTGACCGGTTTCAATCTTTTTTGGATCTCAAGTCTTCCTGATTGCAATGGACGAAAAAGTTTCAGAGAGACCTGTTGATTTGCCTCCCCTCAGAAATGAACTTTGCAAATTGGCTCTAATGACTTAAAATCTCAGAAAAAAAACCTGGCAGTTTAACTCCTTTATCAGTGGCTCAAAATTTTAAGAAAATAATTGCCTCCTTCTCTCCTCTGATCAATTTGGATGGAGCAGCACCATTTGGTGCTAATGTCCTAATTATGTTCTAGAGAAGTTGCTTATGGTTATTTCTTTATTTTTAGTTTTAATTATTCAGACTCATTTCTTTTATGCACTTTGTCATTTCTCTGCATACTGATGCATTTTCTCTAATTGTAGATTATGTGAAAGATGCAAATCAATTCCCTTAAAATTTTGGGTTCCTGAGGCTTGCATAATAGATTGTATGAATAATTATACTGAAGGACAAGTATAATTATTGTGAGATTATTTAGAAAAATAGAGCAGTTATTTAGCTCAAGTTGAAATGCACTGTAGTCCTTCAGCAAATTGCCTCTGTAGTTCTGTAGGCCGGGGTGTGTCCTAGCCTGTATGCACCTTTTCAGTATGCAAAAACTCCATCTATGAGGAACCATGGGCACACCAGCTTGGCCATTTTGTATTTACCCAATAATCATTTGAGGGTTTGTTGTTGTTGTTGTTTTGGTCTGAATCACTTAGACAAGTTCATTCACCAGTGAGAATTAAGCAGATATTTTCCCTCAATTTATTCCTTAATTTGCATATGTGGTTGATTAACTGGCCCTGGGAAGGTGAAGGCATTGTTAGCCCATTATGGGAGTAGAGCACTTTCCCCTAGAAATGAGCATTTGAGAATTGGCTCTAATGACCTAAACTTTCAAGACACTTATCAGAGCCTCAGACTTTCAAGAAAGAATTCTCTCCCCCTTTCCCCGCTTAATCAGTATGGATGGAGCAGTCCCATTTGGTGCTAATGCTCTTGAGTATGTACCAGAGGAGCTGTTTTACATAATTCAGATGTCTAAAGAAAAATCCTGTTTCTTACCAAATTATTCATGGTGTGGTCCATGTGCATTTTAAATTATAGAACACCTAATTTGTCTGCATAAGGCCAACGAGAACAAAGGCCCAGATGCTCTGTGGTTAGGAAGCGCCGTCTGTCACTGGAGTTTCAGGACGAGTGTGAACCCTGCCATGCAGCAATGACGATTTGAGTCCTGACCCCTCTGTGTGTTTCTTCTCCTGTTACCTCAGTCTCAGGTGCCAAGTGTGAAGGCCAGCCCAGCTAAGGTCTGCACCCCTGAAGCTACCAAGACAGGGTCGAGTTAAGGTCAGGGGCTGTTCTTTGGAAACACATTAACTGGGTGACCTTTGTAACAGATCTGACAGACTAATGCTTTTACTCTGATGTGTAATTTTTAGAAAACATGTGAGTGTCCTGATGGGCATTAGAACTCAGCCTGGTAATGCGCCCTCTAGAGTCTACTAACCTCAGCATTCTCAATGCTAATTAGATGTCATTCCTAATTTAATGCAAATGGTTTATCCTGGATCCCCACAGTTTGTTCAGAGAGCCTAAAAGATGTACCCAAAGTCATTAAATGGAGTAAGGAAAAACCAAGGGTCCTTCCTTTCTTTTCAGAAGTCCCTAAACCACATTCATGCATGATTAGCTCCATGAAATAAATGACCAGATGTAGTCATTTCAGCAACGCCAAGAGGTGCCCAGACGGGCCAGTCAACACGTTGCTGACAAACTGTAGCTCTCATTTCTCGATCATGTCCTTTATTCTAGCCTTCCAGAGTTTCCTCTCATTTTCTTCTGACTTCTTCTGTATGCATTTCTATGATCTTCTGCTGTGATGTTTACGAAGCATTTCTTTATATATTTTCCAGTAAAACAAATGTAAAGAATGCCCCCCTGTTACCTGCATTGCTGGACTTCTGTGCATGTTGGATGCAAGTGTCTCACATGAACATGGGTGTGTCAAGCTCATTCATCCCTGTGTGACTGTGCACGCCTGCTGAACACTTTCACACTCTCACATGTCAGCTTACTAGCATCAAAATCCGTCCTCATTCATCGAGAGGCCCTCCACCAGCACTGCTAAGCCCAGTCATGGCATCTGCTTGATGTGGATGCAGTCATGGACTGAAAGGTGAACTTGAGCCATCACATTTTCCACTGCCAGAGCCCAGGTGGTGCCTAGTGCTCAGACCCCACCCCTCGTTCAGGACAGGGTGTGTGGAGGTTACTCAGCCAGAGGTCGGGAATCACACATCCCGTCACCATTCAGACTTGCTTTTGCAACAGGAAGTTTTTCCTAGATCATTAGCCAGTCCAGCTACCTGAACATATCGTTGAGTAAACAAACTTTCTCTGTGTCCTTGTTGCCCAGGGAGTCAGATTTTTGCCTTCTTGACACTGTCCATCTTTATAATCACCGACTGCTGCATCTCTTTCATGCATGCCCCAGATTCCTTGCTTTCTCGTGTTACACAGTTAAAGCTTACCTCTGTAACTGTTTTGTTTGTTGTGTTTTTCTCTCCCATCCCCCTTTTTTATACTCCTTTTAGGCCAGAATGGAGTCTGTGAGCCGACCCTACACATCACTTATGCCTCCTTTATCACCACAACCTAAGATAGTCACCCCCTACACAGCTTCACAGCCTTCCCCACC
>NW_004443992.1:10694048-10732386 GCF_000243295.1 Trichechus manatus latirostris | reverse complement strand
ACCCCTATTTAAGCCTCTACCACCCCCAATGATGCAACCTCTGCCCTTGGCCTCACAGTCAGTAAAGACACAGATCCTGGTGCCCCCCAATGGAGCTCCTCCCCCACCCCCTACCCCTGGCTCAGCTATGGCCCAGCTAAAACCAGCACCGTGTGGCCCATCCATTCCACAGTTCAACCCCCCACCTCCTCCACTGAAGATTCATCAAATTCAGCATGTTACTCAAGCAGCTCCTCCCACACACCCCTCTCCTCCCACTCCTACACCCCTCCCTCCCCAAGCCCCCCCCAAACCCCTCGTGACCATCCCCCCACCAACCAGCACCAAAACTGGGCCGCCCATCACGACACAGGCTGCACCACCGACACCTGCTCCTCCAGTCCCCCCAGCCAAAAAGCAGCCACCTTTTCCTGCTTCTCACATTCCGCCCTCCCCGCCTGCTCCTCCTGGTCCGGCAGCCCCCCCAACATTAGCGAAACAGCAGAGCTTTGGTGTAAAACCACCTCCCTCTCCACTGTCTCCGGTGCCCTCCGTTGTGAAGCAGATAGCCAGCCAGTTCCCTCCGCCTCCCACCCCTCCTCCTGTGGAATCACAGCCCGTAAAGCCCGTCCCAGCAAATGTAGCCCCACAGTCTCCTCCTGCTGTGAAAGCAAAACCCAAGTGGCAGCCCAGCTCCGTCCCTGTCCCTTCTCCAGATTTCCCTCCCCCTCCTCCTGAAAGCAGCCTGGTGTTTCCTTCTCCACCACCACCACCTCCGGCCCCAGCACCGGCCCCACCACCACCACCTGCTATCCCCACAGCTTCTCCCACCCCTGACAAAAGTGGATCTCCAGGCAAGAAGACCAGTAAGACATCCAGCCCTGGGGGAAAGAAACCACCTCCAACCCCACAGCGAAACTCAAGCATTAAATCCAGCAGTTGCGCAGAGCACCCTGAGCCTAAGAGACCCTCAGTAGACAGTCTGGTCAGCAAGTTTGCGCCACCAGCAGAACCCTCTGGGTCTCCCAACAAGGAGACTCTACCACCTCCTGCAGCACCTCCCAAACCTGGAAAACTCAATCTTTCCGGAGTTAACCTTCCCGGAGTTCTCCAACAAGGGTGCATGTCAGCAAAAGCATCTGCTCTGAGTGGGCCTGGAAAGGGCTCCATGGTGGAATTTCCTTCTCCTCCGTCAGATTCTGACTTTCCACCCCCTCCACCTGAAATAGAGCTTCCTGTGCCACCTGTAGAGATTCCAGCAGTATTTTCGGGAAACACCTCTCCAAAGGTAGCCATTGTTAATCCTCAACCACAGCCATGGTCCAAAACGTCAGTGAAGAAGGCCCCTCCACCCACACGACCCAAACGGAACGACAGCACCCGCCTCACTCAAGTAGAAATTTCGGAGCAGCCAGCAATGGCCACAGTTGTGCCGCAAGTGCCCACCTCGCCCAAATCCAGCCTTAGTGTCCAGCCTGGATTCCTGGCTGACCTCAACAGGACACTGCAGCGGAAGTCCATCACCCGGCATGGCTCACTCTCCTCCTCCCGTATGTCCAGAGCAGAACCCACAGCCACCATGGATGATATGGCACTGCCCCCACCTCCTCCTGAACTGCTTTCTGATCAACAGAAGGCTGGTTATGGAGGCAGTCACATATCAGGCTATGCAACACTGCGGAGAGGACCTCCTCCTGCTCCCCCCAAAAGAGACCAGAACACCAAGCTCTCGAGAGACTGGTAGCTACAGTTTATTTTCATGATCTCTGTAATCAGCTCTACAGTCAGCTCACCTATCTATGAATACAGGTGTTCACAGCCTCCTGGTATGATGTTGCTATTCAGATGGTGTCCAGCTATATATATGTGTGTGTGTGTACACACATAGCTATACATATAAAAAAATATATCTATAGCGTGTGTGCGTGTGTATGTGTATGAATGCTGAGGGTAACTATTTATTCCCTTTCTGTCCTAATTGGAAAATGGTTTTGTGTATTTAGGGTGGCAGAGGTATGGAAGGGGGTGTGTGTCCTGTCCCTTAATGATTTATCTATCATGTGGATTGGACCAAAAACTTCTAATTACTTATTTAGAAGGTATTTTATAAGTGGCTGTCCATGTGTGGCCCATTTGTGCATGTTGTATATTATATATTAATGAATAGATGTATAATGTGCTGTTTCTCAGTTTTGAGAAGACAACCAGAATGTCTGTCAATATCTATGGGGCTTTTGTTTGTTTTTTCCCCACTTGACTGAAATTAGAACTGCTTGACTGACACTTCATTATTATACATGAGGGGGCACTTTAAATCAGGAGAATCTCTTAGCTTCATAGAACAGGTAATTTGTGCAGTATGGGGAAATTTTCACAGACATTATCTGTAAGTGGTTGTGCATAGAAAACAAATTCATGGTATAACTGAACCATTCTAGTTGCAGTACTGCTGCAATGATCCCACCCACATCTAGGATGTAGAATAAATTTTGTTCTGTCACAGGTGTGCTCTTTGCCTACCATACATGGATAATTTAGTACTATAATCCTGGATAGTTCCTTTTTAGTATCGTTTGAATCCTTTTCATGAACTTTATGAAGCTTCTTAATCAACTTTGGCTTGATGATCCTTGCTTTGATTTATTGTAAGAGAATGTCCAGCACAATCCCCCTGTATGCTATGTCCCGGTATGTCTTTAGGTCACCAGTTAGCTTCTTACAGTGTGTGCTTTGGGTAGACGTTTCTGTTAGATATCTGTAGACAATTGGTGTATCAGATAGACACATCCTGTGCCTGATACATGGTGCATATTACAGAAAACAAAGTCACTTTCCGAAATGCCTTTTCTGTGTTTAGCTCTCTAGAAAGATGATTAGAAAAGAACAAAACTGGCCCATGTAGGTGTCTTCAGTCAGGTCGTATAAGTTTTAAACATACAGAGAATCCAATTCAGAACTGTCAAAGAGAGAGGGAAAGCATGTAAACGAGGTTTGATGGTTTCATCCACAGCTGCTGGAGCACATCAGGCCCCTTGCTGGTTGTAGCCTGGTTGTGGCGATGCAGCAGGTCACCATGTGTTCTGAGGGGGTAGTGAGGTCCAAGTTCAGTAAGTGACATCACATATTATGCATGTGCAATTGGTATAATGTGGAATCACTGCTGAAGAACTCATTCTACTTTTATATGGTTTTTTTCCCTGCGAATTTTCTTGGTACATAAAAGAAACGTGTACTGTCTCATCAATTTATGATGATAAATTGACCACAGGGAATAAAATGCAATCTCAGAGCTGCTTTAAATAGAGATTTAAAAAACGGCCATTCCAGCAACCATAAATGAGCATATCTTGTAATGAAAGTACATGCCTGTCGTGAATAAGGATTACCAGTGCAAACTGCAAAAATCTTTTGACTGATAAGGAAAAAGTGATGCCAGTGGAGTGGGGCAGAAATGGTAAATAATTTGAAAGTTGTACTGTGTACACAAGGTATCAGTGTAACCCGCCCTCCAAGGAAGTATTGTATCAGAGAGAGTAAGTGGCACCTCTCTGTTGTCACGTCTCCAGTGTCTCCTGGACATTGTTCAATATATTCACACGGTTATGGAGCAATAAGTATACCATTGTGCATTTTAAAGTCCTGCTTCTTTAAAGACTTTCTGGTATCTTTTAGATTGTTCACAAAGTTTTGTGTGCTTGATATTCTTGTGCTTATGAAGTGACATTGAATGTGTCTGCATTGCTTGTTTTACATGCACAGCAAAGATGGGTAGCATTTGAGTACAGACTGTCAAGCTCCAGTGTGACTCATGAGTGAAGTAATTGGCCATAGTCTTCTGCCTGCAGCTTTATATTCTAAGGATAACCCTTATTTGTGGGAGTAAAGAGTTGTTAAGAATAGGGATCCAGTTTTCTAAATATTCACCACTAGGTGTTTTTCAGTTTTGGGTGTGGTACAACTTCAGCTGTCCTTAAGGAAAAAAAATATACCCCCTATCTTCTTTCACCCGTGATTTGAGCCCCCAAATTTTTCATTCAGTGTGGGATCTCCTGAGGTTTCCTGGTTGTTTCAGACTTGGAGAGCCATCCTGAACCAATGCTTCTGGTTTATCGTTTACCAGGAAGAGCATATGCCTTTTGAACACTAGTGGGTGCCAAAAAGAGAGCTCTCTGTGCAGGGCCAGACGAGGGAGTGTTCATTTTTACCCCCAGTCCAGTGGCTTGTCTGACAACAGGCTGTTTCCCCTTACATTTCTTTCAAGATGGAAATAGCCGTTTGTTTTTTGTTTTGTTTTTTTTAAACTTTGTTGTGTGTGAAACAACTGAATCAAGAAACTGAAATGACACTTTCGATTATACTTCTAGTGCTTTACTCCTTGTGTTTTTTTAATTTGGGTTTTTGTTAGGTGCAGTTTTTCTTTTTTGAGACGACTCTGTATTTCTGTAGCTGTCCCTTGTTCTCTGGTGTGCTCAAGGAAAACACCTACTGCGCGATGACACTAGTTCTGTGCCTTCTTTCACTGCCTTCTGCTCAGCAGCTGTAGCCCAGCCTGGTTTCTTTAGGTCAAATGAGGAAATCTGAAGAGTTGACTTGGCTCTACTGAAATATGAACAGCATGGTTGAAGTCTTACTGCTGTTGAGGGCAATGCAAACAGGTACCTATTGGAGCTAGTGACTTGCTTAGCACCCTTAATTTTTACCATAAATAATTTCAAAATTGGGTCACCCTATGCTTAAAGTTTTGTCACTAACTCTGAAGGGCAGCAGAATATTACCTGTTCATAGGTAATAATCTATGACTATTCTGTATTTAGGAGCCCTGGTGGCACAGTGGTTAAGTGCTTGGCTGCTAACTGAAAGGTCTGTGGTTCAAACCCACCAGCTGCTCTGCGGGAGAAAGATGTGGCAGTCTGCTTCCATAAAGATTTACAGCCTTGGAAACCCTATGGGGCAGTTCTACTCTGTCCTATAGGGTCACTAGGAGTCAGAATCGACTCAGTGGCACCAGGTATTCCGTATTGAAGTTTTACCCACTTGGTGTTTACTCAGAAGCAAAGTAAACAAATAAATACACTTTTCCTTAGCTGCTATAGTTCTCACTTGGGAAAAGTAATTATTAAGGCTTTTACAGATACCCACTTAACTGTAAATCAGATTTTTAAATTGTTGGGACTTTTTAAAAGTGAAAAAGATTGCTGAATCTTAAATCACAGGTTATTTTCATCAGAAAATTATTTTCATCAGAAAATTTCAAACAAAGTAATATAGAGATGGCCTTTTACAGTCCTCTAAAATTAAGGTGCTCCTGCCCACTGATGACATAGTCTAAGGGTTGTGAACTATCCTGGCAGTCTCCTCTGTGAGTTTGTCACTGGAAGTAATGCTGAGTTTATCAAGAAAGTTCATCTAAACAATACTGGGGGATCATGAATAATAATAATTTCAACAGAATGACAACACTGAGACCAAGGTTAATAGGAGCTAGAGATCAAGGTTAACAGGAACTTGCATCCAATTCAAGTTTCAGAAGCTGCTGTTCTGGGAGCACAAGCTGCTTGTGTCAGGGAGTAAGGTTATAAATTAGCCTGAGAAATCTTCAGATAATGGTGTGGCTTGGTTTGATTTGGCTATCAGGCCACCAGTAGAACCCTTTCTCACCTTTGTCCCTAAGCTAAAAGCAATTTCAAACACAAGGTGATTTTTAAACAAGTGAAAAACCTATTTTCATAGGTTATTCCTAGATTTTTCATACACTTTCAGAACTAAAAGATTATAACTGATGTAATCCCATAGATTTTTTTCAAATTTAGCCCAGTTAAACCTGTATGACCCTGTATATGATTATAGGTGTAATGCCTTGTTTAAAATAAAATAGGTATAATTAAATTTATGCACTTGGTGAGAGGGCATCTATTTCTAAAAATCCCTTTATGTTGCAAGTACCTTTGGTACTTTGTATTTTATACACATTACATCATTTGTAAAGCAGGGTTATTCCTAACCCTGGAGGAATATGTGACCTCTCACAAAGTTTGAGATTTGGCCCAAAGAGATGCAAACAGAACAGAATTAAATATCTTTTCAGATTTATTTTCCTTTTAAAATTCACAACATTTCTACACTGTTACCAGCCTCTCTCTCAAACAAAACAAGTGCTCACTTCTTATTGTGCCCTTGGAAGGTCTATATGTAAAATAAATCTGAAGGTTAGCTGTAAAATAAACTTGCTAAATAAAGATAAGCAAATCAACATACTTGATAAACACTTGAAGGAAAAAATAATCTCCAATTGGTTTGCTCTTTGCTTGTTGAACTAATAGACCAGGTAGAAAAGAATATTTATTATAATCCCCAGTGCCTTGAACTTGTTTGGAGGAATAGCATAAAAGAGAGAAACAAGCAAACTCTGAGGTGCTAATCAAAGAGAAAGAAGGTGAGTATTTCTAGTTTGGGCAGAAATAGAAAAAGTGACTGACTGTCTCACAAGCGATAACTTCATCTACCTAAACGGGGTCGGGCTGCTTTCTACCAAAGACATTAGAGAAAGGGAGATGGTGAATACTGCACATTTAAAAGATGGCTAAAAGTTCAAAGGTGAATATGTTAATCATGGATGGCTATTAATATCAAGCTCATGATTGTTGAGGCCTCAACCTCTTCTTAGGTAGTAGAATGTGTTTGCAGCACTTAAGGGGGAAAAAAAACCCCTTACATTTTGGAAAACTATCGTTTGTTAAATTGTAAAAACCTAATACCAAAAACTGCCATTTTCCATGATTCCCCATCTCCTAAATTTTTTTCTCAACTTGTAAATAATCCTTCTTAGAAAATGAGCATTAAATGAAATGTTTCAAATGATTTTGCTTAATTTTATTATCAGCCACTAGTGAACTCCTTTTATAGAGTTGTACATTTAAAATAAAGTATCATTACCCTGTGCTAAATGTAAAAACACTGTTTACTGTTTTAAAGAAAAATTGCACATTATATTTAACTGGGATTGCTCCCTTCCTTCCCAGTTTCTTTTAAAAATAAATAAGGCTTACACTGACTGACTTCTAGATTGTGGGAGCTCCGCTTTGCCGTAAATAAATGGATCCAGTGTAGAAATATACTTTTTTAAAGCATGAAAAAGAGGACAAAAGAACTGCATTATAAAGTACCTGGTAGAGGACATTATTCAAAGGATTATGCACAGCTCAGTAAAGATGAGGTTATTCAGCTTTGTTGCTATTATTTTCTTTTGCATAAATGTATGCTCTCATTTCATTATGTGCCTTGCTCCCTGATTGTGCAAAGCTATATATAGAGATATATATATATGAGATAATATTCAGTACTACTGACGATGTTTGTGTTCTACCGCTGGATTAAGTTATTTTCCAAGTTCTTCTTGCCAGTTACTGTCAGTAAACTATTGTAATGGCTTAGGACAGTGCTCATACAGTCAGTGTAAATTTGTTTTCCAATCACATGTTTGCGTTATGTCAGCTTACCCAATCCTTAATAAAAAACAAAACAAAAACATAGATTATGTTTAAACATGAGGATTTTACTTGAGTGTTTGTGGATCGACATCATTAAGAACCTGGTTTTGCTTTTTATATTAAACCTGTTGCTGTCAATTCCAGCTCATTCCTGAAAAAGAGACTGTGCAGTAAGAACAAATTAAGTGTGAAGGTGAATAAACTATAATTTGATGTGTTCAGTGTTAACCTGCCAAGTGTAGTTTATAACAGACCAAGGAGCTTTGACAGTTAAATACATTATCAATTAGGAGGTGCTAATAGCTTTTTTTTTTTCTTTAAACAAAGTACAATTGTAACTTACTTATGAGAAAGGACTGCTTTTTGTTTCAAAGCTTGGAGACACAATTATGTAAGTTGGGCTGCCACGTCAAGGTATGCAGAAATGTATATTCTAACATGTTTACAAATCACTTTATCATTTTGCCAAGGAGGATAAAAACATTGGAAGCCCTGCCCATTCATTCACCATTTTGGTTTCACAGGAATGAACACAGGATTCCAAGACCATGGAACAGATGGTCACTCCCCTCCCCCGCAAATCCATAAAGCATTTCAGTCAAATGTGTAATTCCAGAGTAACCCAGAGGGGATCAATTAACTAACTAACTAATAAATAGGACAATTAAAGATCAGACACTGAACATCTGTGAGATGACTGCTATGATGCCTCAAAGTCCTATTCATAAATAAGAGCCCTGGTTTTTGAAAATGCCCTAATAAATAAATAAATGTGTTAGCTGGGTATTCCTCAGTTTTCCACTCCACATTAGCTGATGACATCCAAAAAAAAGCAATAAGATGGACTGGGAAGGCAGGAAACCGCTGCAGCACTATTCTTGGGTGTATTAACAGAGTTAGATGTATTAGAGAAAAGAGATTAGAAAACCCCAGGTTCACTTAGCAAAAAATGGTTCATAAGTATTTAGGGCAGCTGTCTTAAGAGAAAAAATAATCAGAGATGAAACTTGTTTAAAGCTCTACATTTTAAATAGTTGAAGTCTGAGAATACAGTAATAAAAAGCAGCTTCCAGGTTTGAAGCAACAGGAAAGTCAAAGATGCTCCCCAACACATTTAGGTGCCTACCACCTCTGAAACAAAACAAGTCTCTTACGTAAATACATTCACGAGACACTCAGATACACTTTGTGGGATTTTATTTAGGTCAAGTTCTTAGTACACAGCAACAATTAATTCCAAATACAATTAAAAAAATTAAAAAGTGAACATTCCCCCCACTCATCTGGAGGTGGCTTAATGGCACACAAGAAACATAAAGAAACATGACTGGCAACAGGCTGTTCCCTCACGTTTTCCTGCATGTTTTTTACTCCACTCGTAACACCAACCCTCCCTCTGGGAGCTAAAAGTACAACCGGCCAGATCACAAATTGTTTACATTCCTTTTTGTAAACCATTTTGTTTAAGAAAAAGGTGCATGGACACAAAATGTATGATAAAAGCTGCTTTTCCATAGAATTATGAAATTGCAAAAGACATTTCCATTTTAATGTGAAAATAAGCTTTCTGTTTTACAAAAAAACTCAGGATATTTAGCAAGGATCATTTATACACAGCTAGGCCCTGTCATTTGTCAATTTTTTTTTTTTTTTTTTTAAGAATTATAAGATTCTCAATTAGAAAAAGAAACGAAGATCAGCATAAAGTAAACTTAAATGAGCACAGTGCCTCTGTGTAATAACTTTTATAAGGCTCTCTCAAATTTGGCTGTTTGCTGTGCTGTGCTCCTCCCAAACGCTGAAATGAGATAACATGTTTTTGCTACGTACACCTTCTGGAGAAGACCATTTGCAGAGCATAGTTTTACAAGGGTGATGCACTTAGTACACTCCTTTAAATGACACAGTCAGAATACTCTGATGGTATGTATTGAAACAGCGTATCTTTTTAAGTATCTTCCTGAAGACATCAAGTAGAACACCTAATTTTTAAAGAAAAATTAAGACAGTTGTGCAGTGGCAGGAGCACTAGGCATCAAGTCAGGAAGTCTACCATTAACTAGCTGTTCATCTGAAACAAAACATCAACCCTCATCAACACAATGAAACTGAACTAAAATCTCTTCTAGTTGTAAAAGTCTAAATAAAACTAAATAAATCATGTGGGGGAAATTATCACCTTAACACCAAACGAGTTTCTGGCCAAAGAACTATGGAAGTGATTAAAATCCCCACTCTTCATCAAAGACTTTGTAGGCAGTCACCTGCCAATTCCACCATCAAAACCTTTTCAAAGGTAAAGGTGGCCTTCAGGATATATCATGCTCTCTCCACAAGAAAAGGTAATAAAAGATAAAAGGAGAACATTCCCTAATGCAGAAAGGTCGCCTGCTAAAAGAAAATGAAAACAAAAAGATAAATGCAAACTAGTTACCACAGTTTTGATGCCTCCCAAACAGAAAAATCTTATCCTCCCTTAATCTGCAAAAGACTGCTAAGGAGCACAGCTACATTACAGATATCACTGTAAAGGTGTGTCAAACATTCCCTCTAGCTGGGTAATAAATGGCAGCAGTAGGAGGAAAGGAAGAGGGGATGAAAATGTCTCACTCGGTGCCTTTCAGAACACAGCCCTTGCCAACCCTAATTCTAAAATGGGAACAGCAGGTGCCTCTGAGACAGAAATCAAGTAGCCAAAAGATGGAAAATACTGAACAAGACATCATAAAAGATTCATATTCCAAACAGCAGGCTGAATCTCTCAGGTCTAGATTTTGACACATTGGAACTATTTTTGTTTCCAATTAATTGCCTTGGCCATAAAGGTCAGAGACAACAAGAAACTGTATTTTCATTCATATCCTCATGGAATTTCAAATAATACCCTCCCAAAACAAAACAAAAGACAACTATTCAGCCTCTTTTTTTTTTTTTAAAAGGGGAAAGGAGTGGACACAAGTCAAAAAGAAGCACTTCAGGGGGGAAAAATCCTCTCCCATTAGATTCCCTCTTTCCTGATAAAATGGCTGCTTACTGGTCAGCAGATTTTAGACTCGGATCATCTTTGCTACAACATTAATAACACGTAGCATGTAAGATTTCTGCATTCATTTGGAATTCCTAATACCATCTTTTAGTTTATAAAAAGATAAATGGGGGAAACTTACAATAAAACAGGAAATACTACCCTTACAGACTATTAATAGCATGCAATCTATTAAAATATTACATACATTAAAAGTCTCCAATTACCATAGGCCTGGCCCATCATCATTACATAGCATCCTTCCAAGACAACCTATAAAATTCAAAACTGTACAAAAATAAAAAATATGCAGAAAGTCCAATAGGTACTGTTTTTAAAACAAAAATTGCACACACACATTAGTACTAAATAATAGAGAAAAAAATCACTTGATCCATGGATTCCCCACCGCAGGTCTGCAGTATAAAGGACTTCACCAGTGTCTTCTGCACGCCCCATTCCAGCAGGGGTCCACCAGGCCAAGCTCCATTTCTGCTGACCACCACCAACTCTGCTTCTTGCACAATTGTCTTCTCTACTTCTGTAGGTGTGAGCTGGGGGAACTATTTCATGGATTTCAAAACACCCTCTGCCTTATTAATCACTATGCTTTCTCAGCAAAAGGTTATGTAATAAATAGTGGGAACATCTAATTTCAAAAATCTTTTTCTAGTTATACACCCAGTACTAAGAAGAGGTTAACCTTTACAGGTATAGATCCATAAAGGACCTACAGGCTCAGAGAACACTCAGGGCCGTAACTTTTAAGGAAATCAGGAAATAGGGATGTTGAGATGATAACAAAAGTGGAATGTGTACTGAAGGCAAGTTAATGAAAGCTAAACTCAAAGTGTTGGAAAAAGCTAAAAGCAAAACAGCTATGCTAAGTTGCCATGTGTGAAAGAAAAAAAAAAAGTTGAAAAAAGAACTCTACAGCTGGGTGTCAGTTAAATGTGTGATGAAGTTTTGTGCTCAGATAACAGATTCACAAGCAGTATATTAACTTCAGACTCCACCATCTGGATTTCCTCACAGACTACTACACCGTCCATTTTTCAGTCAAGTTCCTCTATCATCTGCACCATCCATTGTGTTCAAGGCCTACATTTGAAATACATAGTTATTGCCTTTCCCCAGCAGAGGGACGTTACCTGGCAAATCTCTATTCTGGCCAAGTCACTGAGACTGGGAAGAACCCAAACTGGCAGCTTTGGCTTGGCTGGGGGTTGGTCCATCATCACAGTATTCATCTACTGAGCGTCAAGCCTTCCTGGATTTTTTCCATTATATACTGATTACTGAAGTGGTGACTAAAATCATCTGCCCTACAAACTCCACTGAATCTGAAGCTAATTGTTGTGCAGATGGAAAAAAAAAAAAAAAAAAATTGTTTCTCTCAAAGTTATATTAATTTTTATCTATGTGATTGGCAAGTTTTGCCCTATTAATCTTAAAACTCACTATTAGTCTGAGCTATAAGGTTCAAATTCTTACCAGGCACAGTTACTTCAGAGTCCAATCACAGTAAATCAGGAGCGTATTTACCTTTTCTAGAGCTAAGGGAATGAACAACTCAGCAGCAGGTCACATTGGCCATTAATGACATTCAGAGAGCACAGGAGCAAGCCTTTCATTGCCTGTGACCGTCGAGACACTTGAAATAACTATTTTCCAAAGAAGATTTTTTTTCTCTAAATAGTGAATGAAGTAAAGAAATAGTTGGTCTGATCTCTAAGACCTTACCTCTCAAAACAGCACCTAAGGCAAGGGTTCAGGATGCCTTTAAGTAGAACATTTCTATGGTTCAAACTCTTCAGATCCTTAGGCGGCCACAAGCCTACCTAGCATGTGAAGCAGCCTACCATGCTGGAAACATCTGGGTACACTGGCCATTAGTGGCAATGTAGTCTCATGCAGCTGCACATTAAATCAAACTGGCACTTGTTAACCACCCTTAGGATGTTTGGGGACTTTCACATTTCAAAATTTCATCTTCATAATCCAGGGCTTTGGAATGGTTCAGTAATTGCCAACATAAAGGAGGGCAGCGTAGACATTACATAGCAACCAAATCTGTTATCCGTTCCATTTTGACGTGAGAAGGAAACAAACAGCAGTGTCCTGCTCAAAGACGGCAGCTCAGCAGGCTGCTCTGAGTATGTATGACTCTCCACAATCCTGCCAACAGTTCAATCTCCCGCATCAGGCTCCTGAGACTTTCGGGATCCACGTGGAAACTGGATTATTGGCAGGAAATGTGGAGTGCAACACATTCAAAGTGGCACAGTCGGCTGTCATCTTTGAGCAGGGTACCGCTGTTGTTTCCTACTTGGGTCAAAATCCAACAGGCAACAGATTTGGTTGCTATGCAACATGTACGCTGCCCTTGTTTACCTCGGCAACTACTAAACTTTTCCGAACCGGCTTGAAGTCCTGTCATAATCTAAAAACTAAGAAACACAGGGATGCAAGTCAGTTCAGCATCAACTCGTTTGGTTCACTCAAGTCCTGAAGGAATGTAGAATTTACAGTGTTAAAGAAGAAATAAGCTATCTGAAACAATTATAAAAATGGTTAAGTATGATATTTAAATATCGGTTCCCTCCTCCTCATACAAGTTGAAGAAAGTGTGGGGCTAAGGGACCCATATGGCCACGAGGTTAACCCCTTAGCACAGGCATTGAAGAACATCTAATGCCACAAGCTCTGCACGAGGAGAAACTCCAAGAATGTACAGTATTCCTGAGAAAGATCCCAGATTTTTTTCTGAATCAGTCTTATTCTGATTTGTTTCAGCTACATAGTTATTTGTTACAGCTTTGACATATTCAGAAACAGTCACTTTATTTCAATCCAGACAGCTCAGCATAGTACAAATGATGGCAGAAAGATCCATTTGTTCAGACTCAGCTTGCTTTTTTGTTTTTGTTTTAATACTGGGGGATAAACCAAAAAAACATAAGTAGTTTTTTATCATTTTCATCCTTCATTCATTTCACTGGAGGGGAACCCCTGGGGCCTTTGGACAATCTGGGAAGACCTGACTATTCCTGTGAGGGAAGCACAGCCCTGCTAAGCTTTACTCAGAGTAATGCATGATCGACTCAACGTAATTCCCAGGAAAGAGCCCAGTCACTCCATTCATAACTCCCTCATACCAACCATCGTCATTCTTCTTGATGACATAAATAATGGCTCCTTCCTGAAAGGACAGCTCATCCTCTTTGTCTTTTGTATAATCATAAATGGCCACAACTAGAGGGGAAAAAACAAAATAGGATGTTAAAGGGAAGAATAATGTTCCTAGAAAGAGCCAATACGTAAGTGAATATTCACCCTTTGCCTGCTTCTGCAGCACTCAAACACAGTGACTTTCTAAACATAAACCAAAATGCCCCCTCCCCAACATCTAGTCCTATAACAATGGCATCCCATCTTCATGGAGGTTAGGTTGTAAACTGAATACAGATAGTAGTAAAGATCACATTTAGTCAAACTTACCCTTCAACAGCCTATGGGAAAGTACCTCACTAAAGAGAGATACACAATCCCAGAATCAGGAAAGATGGCTATTTCTTCAGCTGAGCTTGTGTTTAAGCACCATGTTATATTTTAAAAATGCATATTTTTAAACAGAATTATACTAGTGCAGTGAGAGGCATTACTACTCCCTAAGTTTCTGCCCAAGCCATCCTTGCCTTCCTCTCACTTACCTTCCCCCACACATCCCCAAGCCCTGTTAATTCCACCTCCTAAATCTCTCAAATCTAAACACTTTTCTCCATCATCACAGTTACTGTTCTGATCAGTGCAGCAGTATTTAACTGGAATACAGTACTCATGGGGGTACCTGAAGATTTTCTAAGCAGTATGAATGACAGATGGTTTTATAGAGACTCTCTTTCTGGATTCTTAATTTCTATAAATACTGCTTCCTAAAACTGATCTGCTTGACATGAGACCTTCAGTCAGGCATCAGTTATGAAAGTTGTCATTTTCTTTTTGTCATTCTCCTGTAAGTACAGTGGTGAATTGTTCTGAAGTATAAAACTCTTCTGGGTTCCAAAGGGACAATTCAAAATACTGGTGTTATTTAGAAAGCAAATTACTTACTCTGCTTACCGAGTAACCTAATTCTTTTGCAAGTCAGGTGCTCTCATTTCTTTGCTTTTACCAAAATTTAAGAAAGACTATAATAGAGTTATCAGCTGATATATTATAAAACATGATTTTTAAAAATAGAACATTATTCAATTTTTTAGCAAATAACTCTGAAGATGTTAAAATAATTGAATGACAGTGCCACATGAAAATTTCTTCCATTTTCATCCACTTATTTAAGTGAGGAGCCCTGGTGGCACAGTGGTTAAGAGCTCGGCTGCTAACCAAAAAGGTCAGCAATTCAAATCCACCAGCTGCTCCTTGGAAACCCTAGGGGCCAGTTCTACTCTGTCCTATCGGGTCATTATGAGTTGAAATTGACTTGAGGGCAACAGGCTATTTACGTGAACAAGGTTTTCAGTACCACTGCCTTAGCTGAAACAAGCTAGAAAGGTACCCAAGTTTAGAAAGGTATCCAACCTGATCTTCCCAATTTCTGTTCTTCCTTTCTAATGCACTCTATGTTGTTATCAGGTTATCTTCTTTTAAAAATCAAGTTAAAAATACAAGTACATGAAATCTTATCATTAGGCTGTTTAAAAATCTTCCACAGTTTCCCTCTACATACCACTATAAAACGAAAACAAAAGAAAACAAAATCCAAATGTCTTAGCATCGTATTCAAGGCCTTCCACCACCTGATTAAAACTAACTTCCCTTCCTGCACTCACAAGCCACCACTCTCTCCCTACAACCCACCACTCTCTCCCTACAACCCACTCATGCGCTCTTACACATAAGACTACTCACCATGCCCCAAACCGTCATGCCCTTTTGCTCTGCCCAGAAGGCCCTTCCTCTCTTCTCTGCCTGGCAAACTACAACTCATCATTCAAGGCACAGCATAAATGTCATATCTTCTGAGAAGTTTTCTAGGAATCCCCAGATAGAACGACGGCACTATTCATTGTTTGACAATCATTAATGCAGCATCCATGTTGATTTTTAGACACAAAGAGGAACAAGGTAAGGGACTGCCACAGTCTAGTGAGGACAAAAATGTTATTCAATAAATTACCATACATTGTTTATACTTCTAGCCAGGAATTATATCATTGAGCCAGAAAAATCCAAGAACAGACAGTTTGATAGAAGGAGGGGATATAAACTGGCTACTGACAAATATGTAGGAGTTTGTCAAGAAGAATTTAATGCTAGCAAATGGTATAGTCGAGACTCAGTCCCACGTCTGCCAGATTCCAGAGGTCAAGCTTAGGACAGTAGTTAAGAGTGTAGGCTCTCGAGTTATACCACCTAGTTCAAATCTCAGCTCTACTACTTATTAGTTTACAGAAAATACTAAACTTTTCTAAGCTTCTTTTAACTCGACAGTGAATTGGGAATTATAATACTGCTAATACCTCAGAGCACTGTTGTATTAAGTGAGGCAATCCACGTAAAAATACATAGATCAAGGACTTGTACATGGTAAAAATTACATATATATATATATACACACATACACACATATATATACAGATATACATGTATATATACACACACATATATAAGCTGCTTTTATTAGCATTAATAACTATTATGATATACTGCCTTTTCTGTAGCAGTGTGACATTTTCTGTTATATTCTATGACACTGTACATTATTTTTTGAACCCTAATTTCCTATTCTGCAAAATAGGGAGACTAACTGCTTTAATAGGCAATAAGCATTCATTATGCCAGGTACATAATAAATGCATGAAAATATTTGTTCTCCGAAGTTAAACAAAGATACATACACACACACTGTATCCTCACCTGGCTAGAATGAGCAATAATCAAGGGTTAAGATGAACCTTCTATGGCAATGGTTCTCAACCTTGCCTGCACATTGGAATTATCTAAGGAGCTTCATGAAACTGTAATGCCTGGGTCCCACTTCCAGAAATTCTGATTTAATAGGTTTGGAGGTGCAGATATATTAAACTTTAACTCCTAAGATGACTCAATATGCAGACAGAGTTACAAACCAGGTCTTAAGGTCTGAAATAGCAAAATGAGTCATTAGGCAGTAGCTTTAACATTTATATACACTAAAAACAAAAAAGCAATCATAACCTGGAAATAGTTTTTTATATATAAATATATATGTGTGTGTGTGTGTATATATATATATGTGTATGTGTGTGTGTCTATATATATATATATATATATATTTTGCCAGAAAGTATAATGAAGAGCTTATTTGGTTTTCATGCTTTGAAAGTCTTAAACTTAACAGAAATAAACCAAAATTTGAAAAACATCTTAGGAAACCCACCCGGTAACCAATAATAAGTGCAGGGACTGGCTGATAAAAGCCCAAAACACAAACAAACACTAAGGCTCAGAGACGCTTCCTGAAGAAGAGAATCTTGGGGAGGGTCATGCCCCCACTTCAGTGACCTTTCCAAACCTCACTTGAGTACCTCTTCCTGTTGCTCCTGCATTACTCCTGATTTGTATCCTATTACTCTTCCCTGTTTGTGTCCTGTAACTTCTGAGTTGTATCCTTTACCCTAATAAACCATATAACCGTTAAGTATAGTTTATGAGTTCTGTGTGATGTTGCAGCCAATTACTGAACTCAGCAAAGAGAGAGTGCCATGGGAAAGGGAATGATTGGTGTCAAGAGACAATGGAGAAGTCAGAAAGCGGAGATATACTTGACTTCTCCCCCTCCTAGGAACCAGCTTTGTACTGATTCTTACTCATGAAATGATTCGTTTAGTTGGGTCGTACTTTTTTATCCAAATATGACAATCTCTGCCTTTTAATTAGGTTGCTTAAATCACTTACATTTAATACAATTATTGATACGGTGGGTTTTAACCTACCATCTTGTTATTTGAATTCTATTTGTCTCTTTTTTTTTGGGGGGGGAGGCTTTTCCTGGCTTCTTTTGGACTATTCGTTATTATTCCATTTTCTATTACTTATATATTAGCCATATCTCTTCATTTTGTTTTTGTTGCTTTATCTAGGGTTTACTATATATCTTTAATTTGTTTCAGTCTACCTTCAAATACTACTTCACATACAGTGTATTAACAGTGTACTTGAGTTTCCCTTCTTATGTGCACTAATGAAGTCACTTCTGTGTTTGCTCTAAACAATAAACTGCTAATTTTAGTATTATTTACTTTATGTTAAAGTTACTTATCTTTAAAAGAGATTATGGTATCAGAAAAATGTCTGTATATTTACCTACATATTTACCATTTACTTCACTCTTTATTCCTTTCTATAGACCTGAGATTTTATCTGGTATCATTTTTCTTCCCCCTGAAAAGTTTCTTTCAGTATTTCTTAGCTTATCTCTGCTAGTGATGAATTTTCAGTGCCCCCCTCCCTTTTTTTTTGTCTGTAAAAGTCTTTAATTTTGGAAAAATATTTTTGCTTAGTAAACTTCAGGTTGATAATTATGTTCTTTCGTTACTTTAAAGATGTTGTTCGATGTCTTCTGGTTTGCATAGTAATAAGAACTGTGCTTTTTTTTAAATTTTATTGTGCTTTATGTGAAAGTTTACAGCACAAATTAGTTCCTCATTCAAAAATTTATACACAGATTGTTTTGTGGCATTGGTTGCCAATCTTTGCAATGTGAAAGCACTCTCTCCCTTTTCCACCCCAGGTTCCCTGTGTCCATTCGTCCTATTTTCCTGTCCCTTCTTGCCTTGCTTTTGGGCAGGAGTTGCCCATTTGGTCTCATATATTTGATTGAACTAAGTACGTTCCTCACACGTTTTACTGTTTGTTTTACAGGACTGTCTAATCTTTGGCTGAAAATGGGCTTCAGGAGTGGCTTCAGTTCTGAGTTAGCAGAGCGCCCGGGGGCCATACCACAGTCTCAGAGGTTCTTCCAGTCTCTGTCAAGTCTGGTCTTTTTTTGTGTGAATTTGAATTTTGTTCTACATTTTTTCCCCTGCTCTGTTTGGGACTCTCTATTGTGATCTCTTGTCAGAGTGGTCAGTGGTGGTAGCTGGGTACCATCTAGTTCTGCCAGGCTAAGGCTGGTAGAGGCTGCAGTTCATGTGGTCCTTTAGTCCTCTGGACTAATATTTTCCTTGTGTCTTTGGTTTTCTTCATTCTCCTTTGCTCTGGACTGGATGGGACCAAGACATGTATCTTAGATGGCTGCTCGCAAGCCTTTAAGACCCCAGGCGCCACTCACCAAACTAGGATGTAGAATATTTTCTTTATGAACTATGTTATGCCCATTGACCTAGATGTCTCCTGAGACAATGGTCCCCAGCCCTTAGCCCCAGCAACTCCATCCCTCAAGGTGTTTGGATGTGTCTAGAAAAATTCAATGACTTTGCCTTGGTCATGCTGTACTGACTTCCCCTATATTGTGTGTTGCCTTTCCCTTCACCAGAGTTGACACTTGTCTACTGTCTCGTTAGTGATTTTCCCTCACCGTCCACCCCCCCGCCCATAACCACTAAAGATTGTTTCCTTCTGTGTGTAAACCTTTTCTTCAGTTTTTGTAACAGTGGTCTCATAACAACATTTGTCTTTTTTACTTCACTCAGCATAATGCCTTCCAGATTCATCCATGCTGTGAGATGTTTCGCAGATTCATCATTGTTCTTTATCACTGCATGGTATTCCATTGTGTGTATGTACCATAGTTTGTTTGTCCATTCACCTATTGATGGGCACTTAGGTTGTTTCTGTCTTTTTGCTATTGTGAATAGCGCTGCAATGCACATGTGTGTGCATATGTCTATTCATGTGACAGCTATTATTTCTCTAGGATATATTCCCAGGAGTGGGACTGCTGGAGCATATGGTATTTCTATTTCTAGATTTTTTAAAAAATTATTATTGTGCTTTAAGTGAAAGTTTACAGTTCAAGTTAGTTTCTCATACAAAAATTTATATGCACGTTATGTGATCCTATTTGCGCCCCCTATAATGCGACTATTTCTAGCTTTTTAAGGAGGTGCTGTATCGTTTTCCAGAGTGTTGTTCCATTTTACATTCCTACCAGCAGTGCGTAAGAGTTCCAATCTCCCAACAACCTCTCTGACATTTATTTTCTGTTTTTTTGATTCATGCCAGTATTGTGGGAATGAGATGGTATCTCATTGTAGTTTTGATCTGCATTTGTGCGATCATTCTTATCTTTGTTCCTCTGTATATAACGTGTTTTTTTTTCCTTTGACTGCCTTTAAGGTTTTCTGTTTATCACTGGTGTTTAGCAATTTCATTATGATGTACCTTGGGATGGTTTTGTTTCTTTTTTGGGGAGTTCACTGAACTACTTGGTTCTGAGCTTTTATGACAGGCAGCTTCTAAAATGGTTCCCAATGATCCCTGCCCTATGGTACTCATGCCCGTATATAATCCCTACCCCTAGAATGTGGGCTGAACCCAGTACCTTGTTTTAAAGAACAGAATATGGCAAAACTGATGGGATGTCATTTCCAAGATTAGGTGGCAAAACCCTGTCACTTGTCTTGCTTGCAATTTCTCTCTGGCTCTTCTTGCTTGCTTGCTCTGATGAAGCAAGTTGCCATGATTATGAGCTGCACTATGGAGAGGCACACGTGGGAAGCCAGCCTCCAGACAACAGCCAATGAAGAAACTGAGGTCCTCAGTCTAACATCCTGTGAGGAACTGAATCCTGCCAACAACTATGTGGGTGAGCGCAGATGCAAATCGTCCTCCAGTTGAGCCTTGGGATAGATGACTGCAGCCCCAGCTGACACTTCGACTGTAGCCATGTGACAGTCTCTGAGTCAGAGGACTCAGATAAGCCACGTACAGAAACTGTGAGGCAGTAATTGTTTGTTGTTTTAAGCTACTAAATTTTGGAATAATTTGTTATGTAGCAATACGTACCTAATACGGTTTTCATCAAATCTGGAAACATTCTGGCCATTATTGTTCAAGTATATTTTTCTTTCCTTTCACCTCTCCTGGGGACTCCAGTTACACATCTAAGACTGGCTGATATTGTCCTACAGGCCCACTGGTGCTTTTGATGTTGTTGTTTGGCTTTTTTCTCTGTGGCTCATGTTACATAGTTTCTATTACTATTTCCTCAAGTTTTTTTTTATCTTTTCTTCTGCAGTGTCACTTCAGATACTATATTTTTCATCTGTAGACATTCCATGTGGGTTTCTTTTAAATACATTTCACGTCTCTCTTGTGCTAGTGTTTTCCTTTCCCTTCTTAAGCATATGTGGCATATTTATATGCATATTTACATGTGGCAGATTCCTATGCAGACGTCTGTTCCCACCCCTCCAGATATCTCTTGGAAACCTACCCTTTTCTAGGTAAGATCGTGGGGCCCATGGAGGGTCCTCTTCAGCATAAGGATCACTATACTCAACCACGGCTGCTTCCTCTTCTTCATAATCTTCTGGAGGAGGAGGTGGAGGAGGGGATTCATCAAAGACTGGTTCTTCCACAGGTGGTGGTGGAGGTGGTGTATCTGAAACTAAGAACGTATGAAGCTGACAACAAAACTACACATTATATAAAGTTCAGTATTTCCTATATAAGCTTCGATATTCATGGAATATAAACCTTGACTTGAAAATAATCATCTTATAAAAAATAAGTGGGCAAGAGAAGTCGTCCCACCAGCTATAATGTTCCAATTCTCCAAGCGTGACTTTCTTCTCTCTTGGGTTACTACTGATACTGAATAAAGTTTAGCCAAAGTAATTATTATTAACTGAGCCTCTCAAATCTGCTTGTGTTAATACATAATCCTCTTTTTCAAAGAATGAGATCAGTACAATATAGTTTGGCTTCATACTATACCCACGGAGGAGTGGTCATAAAATTTTAGTAATTTAGACATTTATAACCATATTTGATTTATCAAAAACTAGAATATGAGTCCAGTGAACAGTCAAATTGTAATAATCTGCTACTTTCCTCCCAATAAATTATTTTAAAAGCATTTTATAAAAATGAGGGGGGTTACTAACTACTTTAGGTGATTTTATCTATGAAAAAGTTTGTTTTTTACAAAATTTCAATTAATTCAGACTAAATTATGATCCAGAATCTCTTCAGGATAAATGTCCAGGTATCAGCATATAGTAATGTCTAGAAGATTATCTCCAAACTCAGAGAACTCAAATCCTATAAAATGCTTGGTACATACTTGAGCACAGCTCAACAAAATAAATTGAATAAACCTGTATTTATCAACTGCCCAGTTTTTCTGAACACCAGTAATTCTTATTTATGAGGTACCAGTATTGTTTCAGTGCAATTCTCTGGGAAATCCTATTTATTTTCTATTTCTTAAGTCTGAAGCTACTGACTGAAGTAAATGAATTTAAGAATTTGAGAAGACTGCTGATATGTGATGAGAATTATTCATATCAACATCATACTGTTATTCCAGTATTCTTCCCATCTGCTGTACTACTCTGCACTTACTAGCTTCTCTACTTTATGAACTTCAATACTTCATCCATTGAAAAATATACTTTAGTCATAATGGTTTTAATAAACAGAAGATATAGACATGATTTTTGTATATACTTTATGGAAAATTACATATGGTTGATGTGAGAAAAAAATATATCCTATTTGTATCTATAAGGTAAAGAGATCGACTTCAACATGACAAAAACATAGATCCAAAGGAACTTTGTCTTTCAAAACAATCACCTTGAGAAATTACACTACGAAATTATTCAAAGATGCTGCCACTGCTCATTTTTACCTTCTCTTATCACTACCTCAGAGCCAGTTTAATAATACCATCAACATAAGTGACCGTTTTTTGAGGACTTAGAATGCTCCAAGTACTGAGCTAGCACTTTATAATACATTACTTCATTTAATCTTTACAATCTTGGGAGATGGTGTTTTTAATATACTCATTTTATGGATGTGCAAACTGGCTTTCTAAGATTAAGTAATTTATCCAAGGTCCTACAACAAGTAACTGGGAGAGCAGGAATTTGAACTCCAATGTCTGTGATCTTAAAAGTTACACTATGGCATAAGATAAATCTAATAACTTTAAAGTCATATTTCATTATTATTCATTCAACAAACATCAACTAAGAGCCTACAATGGCTACGTATTATGATCAGCAGTGGGCAAGTCATGGAAACATGGACAGGCAAACACTCATTAAGTGTAGTAAGTGCCTTAGGGTATTATGGGAGCACATATTAGGGGACCAAACCTCTTACGTGATTCAGGGAAGGCTTCCTGAGACCTAAAAAATAAGTAAGAGTTAACAACTAGCAGGTGAAAGAGGGGTGGATATTTCATGTTCCATGTAAACAAAAAAAACAATGCAAAGGTAAAATTATAGGAACTCTTTAAAGAACTGACCAATGTTCAGTGTGGCTGGAGTGAAGAGTTGGAGGTAGAAAGAAGCATGAGGAGGCTGGAGAGAACAGGTAGGAAGGGCCTTGTAGCATTTTAGACTCTATCTAAAGAGCAATGGGGAGCCACAGAAGGATTTTAAGGAGAATAACAGGATCATAGTGGCACTACTTAACCCAGTATAACTGGTTCACTACATTGCTGTTGTTGGGTGCTGTCGAGTCAATTCCGACTCAGAGCAAACTGGTTCCATAATTCCAGACTTCTTCCTAAAATCAAACTTAATGCACAGTAAATATTTGTTACCACAGAGTATCTTCAAAATAAGGCAGCTAAAAAACTCTGAAGATAATTCCAAAGATCAGTATATGTACCCTTCCAAGGTGAATGTTTTGAAGAGGACAACATTCATTTGAATGTATAAATTCTGCTATGTCTGTAAAATCAGTCACAGCACACTTCCTATACAAAGTTCCTTATTTTAAACATGTTGTAGGTAAGAAATGTATGTGACCATGAAAAGAGATGAGAAAGGACTATGTCAAAAGGCAATCATAGTAGGCTGGCAGAATTTGGGGTTGACTTTAAAAATGTAGGCAGTGCTGCCATAATATTTTACAATCAACTACTTAAGGCATTTCTAAATCCTGAATTTGTAATCATGCATTTCAATAATATTAAGTTAAACTGGTACTTTTTGGGGTCTGCTGATGAAACATTTTTGATGTTTCTACAAACTTTACAACTTCCACTAATGACTGGTTAAAAACTAATGACATCTTGCTTCATAATCCTGTTCAACTTTCAAATCTAGTTTTTTGCAAAATAATAAAAAATAATAACCTTTTAGCTACTACACAAACACTCCTGGTTTGTTTGATGGACTTGTCTTCAACGTTAGTTTTAAGATCTGGCCTTTACTCTGGAAGCTGCTTAGAACCAGTCAGTTTACAGTGAGTGACATCATGCAGCAACAACTGATGGCTGACGTTCTCCAAAGTGAATGCTCATCATGGTAGTAAAAGCAGAAAAAAATCCTGGTGTATTAGCCAAGTGACTACCTTCATTAATCACTGTGATTAAATTAGATTGTGATGGGAGAAAATGTCTTTTACTGTAATGATGCTTAGACACTTCACCTTACCACAACACTTTATATGGGCATGCAGAATAGAACAAGCTCTGGACATTCCTTCGATTTTGCTACTCTGATTAAATCCCTTTCTATTTGGTCCAGTTTAGATGCAGAAGAGTATTTTAAAAAGAGCAGGGAACAGTGACCTTCTATTCTACTTTTGACTTCACTAGGTTGGCAAAGGGTCAGACTGTGGCTGTGCTGGGCACATGTTGAACAGTTGAACCTTCCTGAGAGGACAACTTCTTTCTGAGCTGGCATGGGTCAACCCAAGCCAAAAGAACAGTGGGTCTCAATAGCATGATTTAAAAAGCGTATGAAATCTACCTGATTATATATGAAAATAGCTCTTAAATTTAACAAAACATCTTAAGAAATCACAGTGTGGTAAATATTGGAGGTGTTCATGGGGGACCTCCCAGTAAACAGAAGTAAAATAGATTGTTTCCAGAAATTAACAAATAGATATGTAAAGGCACCTGGAAGAGATACTAAGCCCTCAGACTAGTATGGCTGGATTACAATAACCAGCTAAAACAGGAACAAATGTAAAGAATGTGTTGCTCAAAGGGGCATTTAGTCAGCTATAAAAGCACAAAAGAGGAGGAATCAAAGGTGCCTGCTCTGTGTCCAACACTTTTCTAAGTGCTAAGGAAACAGCCACTGAACAAACAGGCAAAATTCCCTGCTCTCATAGAGCTTACATTCTAGTATTGGCAACGCCCATTTCCAAAACGTGCAGAAGCCTTAGGCAACAGATTGCAAATGTCTATGCCATTGGTGAGGCCATCTTTATGAGATACATACACTGAGCTACTTCAGTCTGATGACATTAAATCTTTAATTAATGTAATTCCCTTCATTCTGATTCCATGCCCATCGTGCAACCTTATGATTATGTGTCATGTAGACTGCTCACAAGAAGACAATTCCTATACCACACAATCTAAGCTCACTGGTCTCTATGACAGCAATTTCTCACTGAACATTAACACAGGCCTCCTGATTTGTAGACATCACTCTCCTGGACTTCTTCAATGCTTCCCTAGGAGAAGGCTCAACATGTCGATAAAATTAGTTATCTGATCCTGCATGGCTGAACATCAGAACCCTAAGCCAAGCTAAATTCATCACCAATCTATGAGGCTTCGTGGGAGACAGACTCGCAGCTTGGTCTTCTGGTACCTACCACGGAATGGCCATTTTGACCTAGGCATGGAATCAGAGGACTAAAGAAGATTCTGAGACCATTTACAACAGCTCTAAAATTCCAGTGATAGGAAACTAGACTACTACTTGTCCGAACAACCCTGAGAAAAAGATGGGCTATCTGATGATTAAACAACATCTCCCCAGCTGGATGTAATCTTTCCTTTCTTCCATATGCCTCATATTTGTCTTATCTTCAGTACTAGATTTTAAGCTATTTCAAAGTAGAAAACGTCATCTTAATTATTTTATCATTACCACTGGCCACTCATATGACTTGACCATAATATTCAAATATTTGAAGGATCAGTAAGTGAACGACTACTCAGCCAATCATATATAAATGACATTTTATCCCTATAATCTGATCTACAGCATAAAGAAGACATAAACTTACTATTTTCTTGGACTCTGGCCACAAATCCCATTAAAGGTAACTGAGGAGTTACCTGTAGGATGGAGGGAGGAGGAGGAGCAAGAGATACTGCAAAAACAAAAAAAGGCGTGGAGGATAAGGGGTAAGGGCGAGTTACATTAAAAGGAAAGGATAATACAATAAAATGAACATATAAGGAGGGAAACCACTATTCAGAACACTTTATAAGCTATCTTAAGAACCCTCCTTTGAGGGATAATTCATTAACACACAAAACAAAATATTAGGGGAGTTTTTAGGAAGTTTTAAACATTACACCAGGAGGCATTTATTATACACAGAAATTACTATTTATACTTTTCCTTATTTCATTAACAGGCAAATTAACTGAGTCTTTATTTAAACAAGTATTTATTGACTTTCTACTAAGTGGCAAGCACTCTACTAGAAGCTCCGTATCAAAACTGTTCTCTCAGAGTCCAGTGCCGTGTCATTATAATTTTTCATAATTCCCCGCTCGTACCACATGGTCTAGCCAGTTGTATTTCCTCCCTGGCCCTACAGATACGTGCTGTCCTTCTTTCTCCTCCTTCAGGTGTTTTTCCCTCTATCTCGAACCCCTGGCACAGCACCTAGCACTAGCTCTCAACAAACGTCTAATGTATAAATGAACAATTTCCCATGAGGAACTCTAGAGTTATAGTATCCTTCAGAATGGGTATAGGGTATGCCTTGTAAGGACAGAATGCCTTTATTAGCTCCAAATCAGTCATGATTAATAAAACTAAAATGATGAGTAAGAGTCTTTGACCCCAAAGAGATCACATTCCAGTTGTGAAAAGATGACAAAACAATAATCTTAACCCAACAACATTTGTAGCAATTTCCTGGAGGTGGTAGTGGGGTAGTGGTGGCGGTGGGAAGGCTATACAGAAACGATCTCTGAGTAGGTACTTAAAGACAAACGAGCTCGCCAAGCAAACAAAGGTTGGGAAAAACAATCAAGCTGCAAGAACCACATGCGAGCAAAGGCTTGGAGGTATAAAATGGCATAACCGGTTCACCAGACTGGAAATGTCTCCATATGGCTAGTATAAGGACTCCAGAGAGAAAGTAAAAAACCTGGAAAGGGGAGTGGGTGGATATGAAATAGGGAGGGCCTTACATGCCAGGTGAAAGAGTGTTTAGTGGAAAGAGACTGGACTTTACAGTCACACAGCCTCAAATCCTTGATCGACCATATCCCTTGCTGTTCTTTGGGCCTAATCCATGAATATCATATGAAAAGGAGGTAATGCAACCTACTTCACAGAGTGGTTGCAAAGATAAAAAAGAAGATGAATGCAGGAAGTCTAACATAGGGCTTGGCACATAGAAAATCTAGAAGCAGTAAAAACAGAAGGCAGGGAGGAGAGAACTCAGTATGAGTGTGGGAAAAAGAAGAAAAAGTACTTGGTTAACCAACAATTTAACCCACTGCTGTCAGTCAATTTTGACTCATAGAGACCCTACAGGACAGAGGAGAACTGCTCCATAGGGTTTCCAAGGCTATAATCTTTAAGTAAGCAGACTGCTACATCTTTCTTCTGCGGAACAGCTTGGTGGGTTTGAACTGCCAACCTTTTGGTTAGCAGCCGAGCGCTTAACCACTATAACTCCAGAGTTCCTTTTACTAACGATTTATCTACCATATAAAGGAGAGCAAGTAGCTGAAGAGGAATCTTAGATCTTTAACCTTCATAACTATAGAACAGAGGGAAAAGAACGGGCTGGAAGGTGGGCAGGTGGGAGAGAGGGAATAATATGATAAATGAGATGTATAAAATGACTTCTGTATAAATATGGAAGACAACTGGAAATTTTGTTTGAGTTTGTGTGAAAAATCAAGAGCTACAGAGCTAGGAGTCATCAATACAGAACAGTTGTTGCTGTTGGTAGATGCAGGGAGAACACGTGATCTTGAAGAATATCTAGATTTAAGGGACAGAGCAGTATAACCCTAGAAATTGCTACCTGTCTTTAAAAGATACCTTTTGCTTAGGTTTCTCCCTAAAGTTATACTTTTTGGCACTAACTCCTTTATCTGTATGTCTCTGTGTCAAGGCTTAGCAAAACCGCTATGTTCACAACACCCTGTGTTTCTAATTCTTGGGGTAAAAGGAAGACGCAAAGAACAGAACACAGCAGAGACAAAGCAAAATAAACTGAGAAACAGCAGCAGACAGCAACTGGCATTAGAGCATTAGAAAAGTAGAGATTAGATGCATGTTCACATCAAATAAGATGAAATGCTCATTCTCTTCTGTTAGCACATGTCTCAACCACCCCTGTAACAAGAAAGTAGGAAATTTGCCACTTCAATCATTGTTTCTCTTCCAAATGAAAGAACGACCTCTTGGTGCTTGGCTAAAAAAAGAATGACGAGGTGCTTAATGTATAGCAGTCTTTCTGTGGGTAGGCTGAATTAATTATTTTTTTAAAGATGAATATGTTTTATTTCTTTTCTAGTTCTGACAGTGCAAATCTGAATCAACAGTGGTTTTAAAAAGTCCAGCAACAGCAGCCCAGGTGAAAATCAATCCCAGCTCTTCCATTAACAGAATCACCCAGACAGATTTTTTTCAAAGCTAGTGCAGAGTGTGTTCAAAAACCCAGTTCTGTCTGGGATTGAAAAGGTCACCTCAAATTCTTTGTGTGTTGTTTTTTTTTTGCCCAGGGCAAATCTTTCACATGGTGGTCCAAATTACTCCAGAAATCACAATATTCCTTTTTGAACCATATAAGATTTCATCTGGCCAGAACTCCTGTGAACCAGAATACAATGTAACAGCCTACACTTTAGACTAGATTTATCACCCCTAGAGTTGAGTTGACACTGAACTATTCTGGAGAATTTAAGCTGGATTCTGATGCAAAGAATTGTGTGCAATATTCCATCTCTATTCCTATGCATCTCATGAACAGGCAAGAACAAGAAATAATTTTTCAAACTGTTTTTAATTCTGCTTAGCTAAGATGATTGTTTGTATGACAAGACTCTCCACCTTTAACCACTGAAGTATCCATACTTAGATTCAGTAATATGTTCAAGCTTAGCCCTTACACAATAACAAAATTAATATGAAAATGCAGGCTCACCAAGTAACCGCAGCTTATAGAGAGATCTTATGTAGAACAGTGGTTAAGAACGACATGCGCACAATAATATATAAACAGTAAAAGGCTCTGTAAGCAAACCAAACTCAGAGGATGACTCTGTGCTGAAGAAATGTACAGACTTTCCATGCAAGCCCTTCCTGGTTATTTATAAAGTCCTCTGAAGCATAATCTTTCAGGCTTGGTGTTTTAAAATATCCAATTGAAAGAGTTTTGGAAAAAAATTAGGCTTTTACAGCTTTATAAATACTCAGAAAATTAGACAAAATAAACACTGTAAATACTATATCTAAAACCATTACAGAACATCACCTTTAGAGGCCACAGATATTTGATAGCCTATTCAAGTTTGGTTGCTTATACTTAACATTCCAATGAAGGAAATAATTTAAGCAATTTAAGAGTGAAATATTTTCTAAACATGGACAGCAAACTAGAACAAGGGGTATTTAAAAGTGAACTTAACTAATCAGTAAGGGGAGTTCTGCTGATGGAAAAAAAATATGGTTACTTATTAACCATCAATAGTACCAGAAAGATTAAAGTAATTGGGTCATTTTTTTTATTCCTTAAAAAAAAAAAAAAATCACTGTATGATGTTATGCAAAAAAAAAAGGCTGATTAAGGCACACAGTTTAAAAAAATAACCTATGTTTAATAAATCAATGTTAAAGGGTCACTGAGATTATATTATACTTTTTAATTGTTTTCTCTTTCTTGCCCTTTTGTCTCCTAAACATTCTCTAATAAATACTACAGATTACCAGAAATAAAATTTGAAAAGAGCTGCTTGCTACTGCTCCTTATTTAGACTTTGTATAGCCCCACCAGATCTGCATTCTTCCAGAGATTTAAGGTAATGCTATAACTTAATAGTCATCCAGAGAATATGTGATATGGCTTCTCTTCTGCAATATCACCATCCTAACATTTTCTTTTACTAATTCTTTTTGGTTGGTTTTAATATCACTCGGGGTTATTAAAGCCTAAAAATTTCCCTATGTAAAACTGTATACTCATTCAGAAATTCCTCTACCTCATATAATTATATACAGTCATATTTCTTGGAGCCAACATTTCCACTTTATGAATTAGCTGTTTTTTTTTTTTTTAAAAAGCCTTGTATTAAGAAGAGCAGTAAAATGTAGGCTATCTTCTACTAAAGGCTTCACTACTTCAACACCACATTCTCAATTCCCTACCAAACCAGGCTTTTATGTGAATATGTATGCACATATACATATGTGCAGATGTATGTAGATTCTTTACCAACGAGGAGGTTCATATTTACATTTAAAGTAAAAACTGTTAACTCTTGATTAGTCCTATTAGTTTCAATGCCCCTCCTTGCTGCTGGCAAAATTAATGATAAATTGGTATTACTACTTCATTGGCTGGATTAGATTAAGAAACAATGAGAACCAAATGTGTTTCAGTTATGTCCTGCTCAAAGTGCTCCTTTTAATAACTTGTTTCTGAAATAATCTCATTAGAAAACAATTACTGTGCTCCTAGGACTTGACACTAGACACTGGGTATTCCATCTTTTAATTCCTATGTTAAAGGAATAAAAATCAAAACCAAATTTTGCCCTTTCAAAATCAAACCAAATGGTACATTAACAAATACAGTAAACAGGGCTGCTAGACTTAACATGCTCCAGAACCCTGTTATATTTGCAGTAACATGAATCCAGCCTGTCAGCTCACTTCTTCAGAAGCACTCATCCATGGCAAGGCTCCAATTGCAAAACACATGCTCATGAAACACACCTGAGACCATTCTGTTAAATCAGGGAATTAGCTACTTGAGAAAGCATAAAAACTATCGTATTTTAAATACGAAAAAATAGGGACCATTGTGGGACCAGTGGGAAAAAGATGAGATTTTTGCAATATTCTAAAGCAAATAAAATGAAGGTGCATCTAATAGCCTTAGAATACTGGTTTGCAAAGCACTAAGTCCTGATAAAAGAGCTTTTCAAAACACATAGTTTGATGTACTTTTTTTTTTTTTTTTTTAAGTTTACAAAAAACACTCTGATTAACCAACTAACAAAGCTGTGGCCACCTCTTTAACTAGTTACTAAATCTCTGGAAAGAACGCAGAACTTAACAGAGGGAGCACAGGGGAAAAAAAACTAAATTGTCCCACACATTACACCAAGGATCCAACAATTTTGATTCACTGACCTTACTTCTGTAAGTGTGAAAGATCCTTTCATTAGAATCATTCCATAGACTAGGGTATTTTTTTACTTTAACATACACTTTCAAGTACTTGAAAATCAAATTAACGAAGAATTACTGAAATACCTGTTTTATGTGTTTAAAAATCCTTCAAATAAATTCCACCCAGAGGGTTTTTCTAAGTCTATTTTGGTGTGTATGTTTACACAACGGGAAATATTATTGTATATACTTCCCATATATCATACATAGTTGGTCCTAAGCTATAAAGAGTAAAGCATCACAGCATCACAGAGCTCCATTACAGAACCAGCCCATTTTGGACTAACATCACTTCTTTCAAAATTCCATGTAAGGATAAGGAAGGTCAAAGGACCATAAACAATCATTGTCTAAGTTTCCAAGAGGGTCAGGAAGAGAACCTATCCTCAACAGAACTATGAAACAAGCAGCATCTAACAAGCTAAAATTTAAGAGCAATAAATGCATTAAGGTACAAAACAGCACCTGTACAAATGTGAGTTGGGAAACACGGTTTAAAAGCAGAATGTACGAAGGAGACAGGAAGTTTTGTCAAATAAGTTAAAAGCATGGCACACCCAAAAACACTAAGTATGATCAAAGATAGCAGTAAGAGAAATACATTTTAATTTAAGGCAGGTGGTACTCACACTATGCTTTGCAATGGTTAGACGACAAATGAAGTATAACATTTAATTTATAAGAGAGATCCAGAACAATGAAGGGATTTGGATAAAGGCACAGGGATTCATTTGACATTCAACAAATAGTTACTGAGCACATGTCCCAGGATATAGCTATATAAAAGTCTCAGGTTCTCACGTACTTTACAATGGGGCATCCTCACCCTCAGAAAAGAGAAGACTCAGGAGGGTAAGAGAAAGATCTTCAAAAATCTGACGGCAAGTAACATAGTACAATAAACAGAACATCAAACTTAGAGTCAGAAAACCTAAGTTCAATCCTAACCTGACCATCATCACCTCAGCCGGTTTTCTCACTCGTAAGATACAGATTAAAATGATCATCAACTTTATTTTGTGCATGATTATAAGAATCTAAATGAGACAATAAATAGGAAAGCTTTCTTTAATGTGTGTTTATGTAGGAGGAGGATCAGATTTCCTCTACAAGATTATATATAACTAAGGTTTCATCAATAGGTAGTAGCCACAGTAGACAAATTCGGCACCATACAATTCAGGGCTTATTGAAGATGGACTGGGCTGTCCCCTATCATTGGAGGTGTTTATGCATAGGCTTGCTCGCCTCTTGGAAAAATCCAGAAAAACACGGTAAGTTGACAAACCATGTCCACAGCAGTCACAGAGTCTAATATTTGCAATTACCCTCTCTAGGAAAGAAGCAAAATAATGATTACATAATAGTATGAAATGCATGTCTATGCATGATGTGATAGAATGGATAGTTATATTTGGGTGAATCTCTCCAAGTCCCAGTGTTCCCATCTATATACAGAGATGATACCGGCATTATAGATTTGGTATGAGAATGGACTAAGGTAGTATAGTTGCCTAGCACAAATCATCTTCAAAAATGTCGTTTCCCTTTTCCTTTCACACCTCTAAACTCTGTTCATGTACACTCAGCTTTCATTATTTGCTATTCATAGAGCAAGGATGTCTGATTAAAAAGAAGGAAATACCGCTCACCACAGTATTACTTTAAAAAGCAAAAATCCACTAACACATCAAAATAATTGTTTAGAAAAATGAAGTTATACAACTTTACATGGAAGCCATGTATTGATTAAAAAAATAAAGAATTGAAAGATATTAGCAATCCTGTATTCATTCATTCTTCCATCCATTCAACAAATAGTACTGACCAACTATCATGCGCTAGGCATTTGTAATTCAAAATTTTTAAATTAGATACAGTCTACAGAATGTAAAAGAAAATCTAACCTGGATTCTGGCTATAAAAAGGTCCTCCGTTCATCTGATTCTGAAGGCTTGTTTGTGAAGTTATGGAAGGAGGGCGTCTATAGGGCAATGAGCCCCCGATTGTTGGAGGAGTATGGCGAGAGGCAGGTCTATTCATACTGTAGAACTGAACAGGATGACCTGGAAAAGGGATAGAATATAAAGCTGTCATTCAAAGAAAATTATCACAGACAATAAAACACTTTAGGTGCAATGCCTGAATCTTAATAAGATTATTAAAAATAGCAATGCTTAGCTAATTTAATTGCTATCTGACAAACACAAGCTGTTTTGTAATGCAAGGCGACACAGTTATTGTTCAGCTGACATACCAAAATGCAAAAGCAGGAAAGTAGATAAATAAAATTATGATTAAGTTTGGCAAAGCTACACCTAAATAGACTATTCATTAATGATGAATTTATTAAATCAATAATTTGATGGGGTTTCAAAATCATCACAATTAAAATTTATGGCCCCAACCCTCCAAAAAACAGTCACTAAGTACTAGAAACTAAACTCAACAAAATAACATTTGGGAAGGCAAGTGAAAAAATGTGTGACATACAATAGTCTTATTCCAAAATAAGACACAGTCATATTCCAAAATAACAATAGCAAACCTAAATATCAATTTGTTTAAAAGAAAAACATAGCAAAGCAGCAAAAGTCAAGTGACATAATTCCAAATCATCAAAAATATTCAATCAAAAATATCCACCTTCAAAGTGCTAGATTATTTTGCCTTAAAATAGTTCTAGACATTTACAGTTATGTAAAAAAGCTAAGATACAAAAAGTGAATCAAAACATATTTTAATGTCACCCATGAATCTGTACAAATTTATCATCTATCTTACTATATTTTTCTGAGAGTTCTTCAATAGCTAATGCCAACTGGAGACACTTTTTCCTAATCCATTCAATTTCCTAATGCAATCAGGTACCTAAATTTCCTTGATGGCACCTCTACTTACAATCATTCAGGTGAAAGCCTTTTGTTACAGACAGACAGAAAGAAACACAGATAGAGTGCACATGCATGCATACTCCATAGTTCTGGAGCTCCCAGGAAAGAACACTCCAGCAGGTATGAGAGAAGGGAAAGGGAGGGAAGGGAGAAGCGGAGAGGGAGAGAAGAAAAGGAGGTAAGGGAAGTGAAAGGAGAAAAAAAAAATGGGGAGGGAAGGGGAGAAGAGAAGGAGAGAGGGAAAGGAGGAGAAAAAGAGAGAAAAAGTGATCAGGAGGGAAGAAGGGAAAAAAAGAGACAAAGAAAAACACATTTTTGACAATTTTTCGTCTTATCCATGATTTTAAATGGGTCTTCTTGCATGACTAAAATTGGTCTTTAGGAACTCAATAAATTTATCAAACTTGGATTCATATAGATTCATGTATTTTAGAAAAGCACTCAAAATCTGCTATGTCATTTACTCTTCTTACATATGACAGTATCAAAACCTAAAAACCATTTCTGTTGCATAAAAATCTTCAGTATTCAAGTTTATGTATAACCTATTATCAAACAAGATTTCTCTGTAACCAGGATAAAAATGTAAACATATAAACTGATAAACTATTTTTCAAAAGGCACAGTTAAGCCTTTGAACCACCAGATATAAATACATTATTGACATTTTATTAATTAATATATAACTAGCACAAACCTAAGATTATCAGGTTTAAAAACACATGATGATTAACACGTTATGAATTCTACAAACTTAGATCCAGTCTAAAATCATACATGTTATAAGCCCTTGTTGATTCAAAAACACTACAAAAGAGACTCTATTTGTGCTAACTATTAATAAGGCATTTACCTAGTTTGGACTTAAAAAAAACAACTACACTTAATTATCACAGACCTAATGACAAAACTTAAAATTAAAAACTCCTAGAAGAAAACACAAGACAAAATCTGTGTGACCTTGAGTAAGGTAAAGAGTTCTTAGGTATAACATCAAAAGCACAATCCATAAAAGCAAAAATAATTGGTAATTTAAACTTAATAAAAATGAAGACCTCTGTGCTTTGAAAGACACCATTAAGAGAATGAAAAGACAAACTGGGAGAAGATATTTCCAAGTCACATAACTGATAAAGGACTTGTACCCAGAATATACAAAGAACAAAAAACCCTATTAAGGGAGGTAGGGGCAAAACATTTGAATAGGCACTTCACCAAAGATATACAGATGGCAAATAAACACATGAAAAGATGCTCAACATTACTAGTTATTAGGGAAAGGCAAATAAAAACCATCCAAGAAACCAATAAACACCTGACTATAGTGAAATCTCATATATTGCTGGTGGGGGTGTGAAATTTTACAGCCACTTAAGAAAATAGTTTGGCAGTTTCTTATAAACATTCCCATACCATACAACCTAGCAACCCTACTTCCTAGATATTTACCCAAATGAAATAAAAATGTATGTTCACACAAAAACATGTATGTGAACGTTTATGGCAGCATTATTCATAATCACCTAAAACTAGAAATAATCCAAATGTCCCTCAACTAGGAAATGGATAAACACTACTAAATAATAAAAAGGAACAAAATACACCTTCTCCTCACTTATCAACTATCGCTTAAGACTATCGCCATTTTGTATTTACAACAACAGTAAAAAATCTACTATCTGACTAACTTGTGCATTAACAACATACGTCTGGCAGTAACGAATGTTGAGGTGCGAGGTGCTTGGCTGGACCATGATTCTCAGTGGTTTGGCAGTTATGTAATGATGTAGTCATCTTCCATTTTGTGACCTGATGTGGTCATCCTCCATTTTTGTATAATGTCGATTTTGCACAATGACCTGGTCTTTGGAACCTAACCATGCCAGTAAGTGAGGAAAGGGCGTACTGAAACATGCAACCAAATGAATAAATCTCAAACGCATTGTGCCCAAAAAACCAGACCAAAAAGGTCACCTTATTGTATGCTTCCATTTACATCATATTCTTACGAAGGCAGAACTTCAGGGATAAAAATCAGATCAAAGAGTTGTCAGGGGCTGAGGGTAGAGGGGAAGGGTTGACGGTAGAGGGGCACAGAGAAATATTTTGGGATAATAGGACTGTCCTACATCTTGACTGTGGTGGTAGTTACACGATTGTATATGTTTATCAAAACTCACAGAACTTTATACTAAGAATACTGCGTATTTTACATAATTTACATAAATTATACTAAAAAAACAAAGAAAAAAGCATTTGGTGATTCAAAGACACTATATAAGAGAGACTATATAAATTAGGCATTTGCCTTGCTTTTTGTTTAAAAAGAAAAAAACTACAGTTAATTATCCATTCATACAACAAATGTTTATTCAATGCAGACTATAAACCAGGTATCTGTTATTAAGTTACTTAATAACTAAAATGTTGATTTGTCTTTCTGGGCCTACAGCCAATTATAAGATGCATTCTTTCCTATATTGATGTAGCGGCAGAACAAGATCCCTATATTTAACTAGCTACTCTGGCCTAAAGAATTATATGTAGATCAAAGAACAGTACATGTTTATACTTATGCACTATAGAAAGCATTTCTTATGCTGAGTGAAATAAGTCAATCACAAAGGGACAGATATTGTATAATCTCACTAATACGAAATACACAGAATAGGTAAATGTATAGAGATCAGAGTTAATAGTGGTTTCCAGGGGCAGGAGGGAGGTGGAATGGGGGAAATTATTATTTAGAAAGCACTGAATTTTTGTTTATGGTGATGGAAAATTTGGCAAAGGACACTGGTGATGGCTGCACAACATGATTAATATAATTGATCTCACTAAATTATGTATACGTGGCAAATGTTAAATTGCCAAATATGGTGTTATCTATATTTTTACAATTTTTTATAAGTGCTAATTTAGAAGCTATCCTATAAAACACCATCCAAAATCCAATTTAGCTAAAAGTGTCTTTAAAAACATGCAAACAGCTGGTTATAGCAGAAGAACTGAGTTTTTCCTATGAAGGACTTTTATCAGCAAGCTAAACATGAAGGTGATGTGTGTCCAAACAGACATTTTTATAATCTACAAAAACCTGCTTGCTAACCAGCATTACTATTAACCACGCAAACATATTTTGCAGCAATTGAGTCCTTAGCTCCTCCCCTACAAAAACAGATTTGAGGTTGCAATTTTAAAACACTGAAACACCAGTCAACTTAAGTGAACCTGAAATTCTAAAAAAGTTCATTGTCTATGACTTCCCAATGCTGCTATAATAAGCAACAGATTGTTGTAATAGACTTAGAGATCTTCAAACTGTTACAGCAAATACATGCTATAAAATACACCTTAGAATTATTACACTGACTTTTCTTTTGCTAATAACTTAACCAGTAACAAAAAATATTTCTAATAACAACTTCTCAAAACCATACAGAAGATGGCTCCACACTAAATTCACAAATCTCTACTAAATGGAATTCAAGCAATAAAACTGTATATTTGTGCTCTGCTAATAGGAAAATGTATAGTAACTATCCTGATTTTCACAGGAAATTCTAATTTTCAGTCATATGCCATTTTATAGTTAATACATTACTTTTCAGATTTTTTTTAATACAAAGTACAACCAAATAAAAAAAAATTTAAATCATAAAGCCAGAGCTCCAGGTAAGAGAACAGCCAGATGACTGAGTTTGTCTGCTAAGGAATAAGCCAGTACTCACCTGTAGGGGGAGTGGAAGAAACAACAGGGGGAGTTGGAGAAGTGAAGCCATCAGCAAGGGTCTGGGCACCCCCAGCAGCAGCGTCTGGGGCAGTGGAGGAAGGGACAGTAGCAGGAACAAGAGGGGCAGGGGCAGATGCAGAAGTAGCAGGAAGGGGAGGAGTGCCAGCAGAGCCAGTAGGGGCTGAGGGGAAAGAGGAGTAAGAGGCAGCATTAATGAAGCAGTAACATTAGGCAGGATTAGAAAAGGCATCAGAGTATTTAGTGTTAGATATTCAGTGCTTAGCACTAAACAAAAGTATAGAAGAGAATGTTGAAAAAAAGAATGAAGCTTACGTTAAAGGATTATTAGAAATGCAGCAAATAATTCAAGATGCTCAGGGAAAAATTCATGAAAAACACTGCTTTTTACCTGAAAGCTGCTACTCTGGAAGGAAAGTGTTCCCTTTATATTGTTATTTTAAGCTTAAGGTTCTGTAAATAGTATACAAAACTAGATATAACACACTAGAAAATAAGAGTATTCCATTTTGATTTATAAAAATCAGAAAATAGCCAGAAGGCAGAAAGGCAGAAAGGGACAGGAAAGCTGGTGATAGGGAACCCAAGGTTGAATAAGGACAGTGTTGATGTGTTGTGAGATTGTTAACCATTGT
>NW_004443992.1:10685751-10693948 GCF_000243295.1 Trichechus manatus latirostris | reverse complement strand
GGTTGTTAACCAATGTCATAAAACAATATGTGTACTACTGTTTCATGAGAAACTATTTGTTCTGTAAGCCTTCACCTGAAGTACAATTAAAAAAAAAATCAGAAAATAAATATGTATTCCAGACATAACTATCTTACCAAGTTAAAAAATAAAAAAAACCCTCTTTTTCATGATTTTTTAAAAAGGTATTATCTACTTGTTATTTCAAGTAAATTAAACATGTAATATTGTATCCTTATCTCTTTTGTGTCATGCTTTTAAAACTAAATTTTAACTTTGTGTGTCCTCAGAACAGATAAGCACATTTTTCTGCTTCAGAGAAAAGAGGGTACCATGTCAGAGACTATAAAGTTCCAATAGCCCACTAAATTTAACAGTTCAGATTACTTTTATATTTGTCTAATCCTTTGTGTACCAAGATGATTTTCACAGTAGGTACCAACTGTGTGAGAATGACACATGCACTGTCACAATACTCGTAGGAATTAAACATATTACTCATACCACGGTGGTTGGTACCTGGAATCTCAAGCACCAACTGAGCCACTGCACCAAAGGCATAAAACCAACTAACAGAGAAATGCAGAGAGCAGACTTACAAATCACTTGGTTAAAGATAACACATGCATAAAGACTTCCCAACATTTATGGAGTCCTAGAGGGAAAAAAATCCTGATGATGAAGAAAGCCCACTGTAATTCAATCACAAACTGAATTCAGATTTAGAAAGGACAAGTGAAGATGAAGCACCATTAATGTTTTACCTGGAAAGACACTGGGAGGAGATGGGGTAGGAACAGCAATAGGAACCCCCACACTCCCACTTCCACTGTTCTCCCGACTGCTGCTCCGACTACTTGGGTGGCTTCCTCCACTACTCCCGCTGCTGCTAAAGAAATAAGAGCCACCAAAACATGAATATTTATAGACAGTAAGATATCACCAGTATTTCCCAAAATTTTCTGAAATGAATATAGCTACCAAAAAAATACAAAAGCCCTCCACTTCAAATAAGAATTTCTTAATAAAGTAGGTTTTGACCATATTTTAATACACACATATTAAAGAAATTAGGAAAAATGAAAAATTTCTCCATAAATATAAGTGACAAATGTTGGGGCTCAACACATAATAAATATTACCTTCTACTCTAGTTTAATGCCTATCTGAAGATACTTCTTTGTAATAAAAACATAACTTTCCTAAACAGATTAATTTTAATTTGTAATGATATCTTGATGTATTATCCCATACTAATATTTTATTGTGTATAGTTTTTCATCTGTAAAGTTCCACCAAAAAACAACTTGAAATTTCCCACATCTGGTCCATAATTTTCTTTCAGGTCAACTAAACTATAAACCTTGTAGAAAAGTTTGCAGTTCAATATGTCTATCCTTTTTCAAATTCTTGACAGCTCAAAGTTGCATCAGAACATGAGGAGAGAGAGGTGGAAATCAGATGAGGTTTGGGGGAGCAGAGTGAGGAAAAGAACTTAGTGCTTGGAAAATGAAAGAGGTTTAACTGAAGTTATTTGAACAGATTATGGTACTATGACCATCACAGTTTGCACTGAGGTAGAGAAAATACCTGTAAGTTCGATTTCTTTGATTCACAGAAGCTGTCCTCACAGGGCTCTGCTGCGAGGGAGCCATATTACGGGTTGGGCTAGGGACGTAATCATTTGGTACCACTGGAGGACGCACTGGCTCCAGTGTGCGATAGGGGGAGTGCCGCCTACAAAAAGAAGAGCGTATGTATTGTGTGATTAGGCAAATTTCGGCACAATAAATTCAAAGAGTTGCCCAGTAGTGAAATACAATTTGTAATCAAAGATAGAAAAATGTGTTTTAATATACCCCAGCTACCAATTTTCAGTCTTTCCTAAAGCATTACTCTCCACCATTAGGGTTTTGAGGAGTATTGTTTTTTAGTCTCCAACCTCATTTCCCCGTGCTAATGCAATTTTGTTCATTCATTCTCAGAGAACACACCACTTAAAGTAATGTTTCCCAGACCCTGCTTTTTTCTTAGAAGTTCAAATTATTTTAGTACCATGTCAAAGTCTCTAAACTGCACTGCATAAATACATCAATTATCCTCTTCATGCATCTCCCCTAACCAAAGATACTCAAAGATGGGCTAAACAAATCTAGAATTTGGCTCTACAACTCCCAGTGATGATCAATATCAGCTATAACAATTCATTTCTTTCTATATAATACATAGAAATTAAACTATATCTGTACACAGAAATACACAATTTAACCTTATCTCCTTCCATTTCACAACCTTACTTTTCTCCCTCAACTTCTACTTTCATCTCTCTTTCCTATTACCCTCCTCATAGTTCAATATTTAAAAGGAAAAAGATAAAGATCACCCAAGACCTTCTACTTTGTTTACTTCGAACTATAAAGTACAAACCAGACTGGATTTTATTAACATGTATTTCCCTCTTTTTCTCAAAATTTCCTTTCAAAGGAAAAGGATAAGAGTAAGAAAGGAAATAGGAAGTAGAATCCATACTGGAATATTAACGATTACTAAATTAGTTCTCATCTATCTTTAAGTTTCCTCAATTCTTTGTAACAATGATAAACAACTAACATGAAACTGACAGTGAGATGCTGGATTTCAAAAGAATAAAAACTGGCACCTCAAGGTGTAAAAACAAAAAAGTTTTCTTTTCCTAAAGTGATGCTGCTCATTTGACTTTCGTATTTCTCAGTGATTCACTTCCCAAAAGACTCTCAGGGTTCCTTTAAAGATTGTTCTCCTGGGCCACTCAAGTTATGGCTCACTGATTTTGAATGAGTTCACTCAATGACCCCATCCACTCTACTACCTTCAAAGTCTCCTTGCATAAATACATGCATACATATATTAGTAATTAAAAATAAATAAGGGGCACTGCATGTGATACAGGGTCAAAGAAAAAGGAATGTTAACAATTTGGATTTACAATACTAAAAAGTTTAGACATCTCTGAAATTATAAATATAAAAACCAAAAAAACAGGAAACTGATTAATTTCCAAACATCTGATTTCCAAATCATTTTTCCTAGACAATAAAAATGTTCTGTTTATCCAGGGAAAAACTCTTTGCTAACTGAGGACTGTATAGTGAAGGCAATGATAAAAGAACGGTAAACAATGAGGGGCAGAGAACAAATCATGGTGGCTAGGCAAAGACTATGTGAAAAAGCCAGGCTGTGACCATCAACCGGCTGTGCGGTGCTCAGCAATTCTGGTCTCCAAGGATCCTGCAGACCCTTGCTGATACACATGGAAAAAAAAAAAAATACTGGCATATTAGTACCTCTTCAAAATTTGAAAGCAACAGTAAATTTTATTTCACTAGAGACTACAGTAGGTTACCTTGCTACAATCTTGATTTAAAACCATTCTACCCTGCAGTTCAAATCTCACTTGATCCACTAGATTCTTCTTTCTCTAAGAATTTTTTGTCTACCCCAAATAAAACCATTCTATTCCTGTCTGTAATTCACTTTTGTTCTTTTGTCTCCCTCCATCCTAACTATAATTCCTCTTCCAACGTTATCCTCCTTTGTATTTCAACTCATCTTTGACCTGTCCTGATCCACTGTGGTTCAGCAGGTTTTTTTTTTGGTGAGGGGGCCAAAATCAAGATTGTTAATTAAAAACTTTTAAGCATAGACCATAAAGCCAATGGTTCTCAAAGCATTTTGTCTTTGTCTTACATATTTTTAAAAAATCCAATTCATGGTACAGTGTCCCTGAAAGGTTGATAGAGGACAAATATTACCCCCTTTTACAGATGAAAACACTGAAATGCTGAGAGGATGACTATGTGAGACCACAGAGTGAGCAACAGAACTACACCAGAACTTTAGTCATCTGGCTTCTGGGTTGTATTCCACCCACCCAGTCACAAATCTCAATCATGATAAACCACGATAAACTACCATGATGCTATCAGAAGTAAAACAGTAAGCTTTTCCATTAATTGACCATTTTTGCCAAAAGTCAAATCCAGAGCCCGAAATTCGGCATCACTAAACTAAATAAAGCTCAACAGTCTCATAACAACAGAAGTTACACAGAATTTTATCATCTACACAGCCTTCTTCAGAAGAACAGTAAAGTTCAAGTGTAATAAGACTCTAAAAAATTTCTGAAAAAAATCGGAATTAGAGAGCAATTTATAATAAGCCATGAACTTGGGACTGAATTTTCCCTCACATTTAAAATTCATTAGAAAAACAATTTCTAAAACCAAACCCTTTTAAAGTATAAAAATGGCTTTCTTGAGAAAGCGGAAAATTACACACAAAAAAGATAATCCTAGGAAGGAAATGTTCTGTTTTCCAATATTCAAAAACAATTTAACTATACAGTGTTTGGTTTTCACTACATTAAATGGTTTTCAATTATTACTTAGTAATATACTCACCCAAGTGTCCCTTTCCCTGACATAGGGGGGCTGGGGGGTTTCTGAGTTGGAGGTGTTGTACGCGGCAGCCCACCCATCTTCATATTCTGGGTACTCACCTAAAAAATTTTGAGGAAACCTCAACTTAAACTTGCATGCAGTGAAATGATGTGGCACTTTTGGGAAATAATGCTACGCTATTTAACAAAGGAGAAGGGAAGGCTTAAACAGGAAAAATATTAGAGGCCATGCATTTCATACGCAATTTCTACTCTACAATTTTTACAGTTGTACTCAAAGGACTCTTCCTAACATGAGATTTTCCAATGATTATAAACTTGTGTACAAAGACTTTATTTGCCATTAGGCCATCACACCAACAGATCACTGGTTAGACTATTTGATACTACATTCAATTAAAATTCATAAGGATAACTACGAAGACTTTAATTTTAATAAAGAATAATTCAATCAAATAATAATGCATTTAAGCAATTCCTTATTTTTTACACAGCTTTCTTTAAATAGCAAGTATAACATATAAAACAAAACATGTTTCCCAAATCAAAATATGCAACTATGCATATGATCCACTGTAACTAGAGGATATAAAATAAAGTTAAATTGTATAATATAGAGAGAAAATTTTAGTTTCTTGAATTATAAATAAACCTTCTTTAATGCTCTCTTATGAGGGAATCACCTACCTGAAAACTGCTAGAAGCTCAGGCATGTTCTAAACATCTGAACCAGAAAGTTAGGGCTGAGGTATCCCATCCAACTGTGAGCAGCACAGGGGCCAGTGACACTGTCCTAGCTCCAGTGGAAGTTGGGCCCTCTCAGGCCCAAACTGAAGGTTAATTTAGGCGTGAAAGAGATATTACATAGTTCTAAGCCAGAGCTGGACCCTGGCTCTACTCACTAGTCTATCCCCAACTGAAAATGCCAAGTGTAGAAAAAATGGGTAATTTGGACAATGGATGCCATGAAAAGAGTGTTATCAGCATTTAATAAGGAAAGTCCTATAAATCCGTATATCTTAAAGAGCTAAGATAAATCATTCACAAATGTAGCTGAAACGCAATTTCAAGCCGTATGAGACTACCAATTGCTTAGATTTAATGTTCAGTATATAGCATGGCTTCGAACCAGTTCTTCCCAGTTCAGTCATGGCCGAGGAAGAGAAACTGGAACAGACCTGCATTTTCAAAATCTGGGTGAACCGACACAATAGACAGAATGGGAAAAATCACAGGTCGAAGTCCTGCTAGAAACGTAATCTCCCTCTTAGAAAACAAGCATAGCATACGCGTAGAACAGCAACTAAATCTCTTGCCTGACAGATTTTGAGCAGAGTTGGAAAAAGTGGTGACCTGCTCAAGGATGGCGGCCAACTATGCCGCTTTGAATGTGTGTCGCTCTCAACAGTCCTGCCAATAATCCAATCTCAAGCATCAGGCTCCTGAAAGGGCTCACTATATGCCTCTTCCACTCCCATTCCAGGGCTTTGACCTGTAATTTTTTCCATTCCGGTTATCATTCCAGATCACTCAAATTTTAAAAATTCAGGTCTCTTCCCATTTCACTTCATTGGCCATGACTGAACCAGTTAAAAGCCCTAATACATAGGTTGATATCTGACCCTATTTTACGTTCCAAAAAAAAAAAAATTCAACTTTTCTAATAAGAATATCTAGAGTATTCAAATTATACTTGAAAATGAACTGCAAGATATTAAACCATTGAAATTAGAATGCATTTATAATTTCAAAATACATATTTAAAGAAATCAAGTCATAATACTGTACATAGTATTGAAGCTATCACTATAACTCTAGCTTAGCTAGAATTTAAAAGATCCTAAAATTCTACTTGTTATCTGGATAGGAAAGAGGTAATATATCAAGAAACAACTTCTTCAAATGAATAGCCCAGTGAACAAGTTGCGTGTGATGTTAAAACAATCTTTAATGACAAATGATAACTTTGAAATGTCAGTATTCTTAAACTGAAGCATTCATCTGTAATCCTTTTGTTGTTGCTTTTAAACAATGAATACAAAAAAATACTGATTAAAAAGTGAAAATCAAAATTAACTTATCCTTGCTCTTCCCCTCATCAATAAACAGAGGGTATACTAATAATATCTTAAAATGAAAATGCCAGAAGTTTAAAAAAAAAAAATCCACATTTGCGGAAAATTTTAAGACTAATATGACATATAACCAACAGCTCTTAAAACTGTAAATTTTAATTTATGATACCAGAAGATTTTTTAAAGTAGTAACCAAAGTCCTTTAAGCTCAACCTTAAACAACATGAAACCCAAAGTTATTGTAAGTGATAAGGTAGAAGTCGGTAAACCAAATACTAAACTACAGCAATTTGCTCAAAACAGAAAGGAAAAGGAACAGGGATAGAAAAAGAGTAAAATATAATTTTATTCTATACATGGAATAGCTAAAATATTTGAAAACAGCTTTCCAACTCTGATTTTAGGTTTCGGTATGTAAGACATTTTTGTTTAAATTGCAGTATCTTCTGTAAGTCTTTTGAACCTACCCAAAAAATAATATAAAATAATATACAAATTAAAATCTGGTAGACATTTAAGTAACACTTGATGTATTTTATGATCTGTAAAATCATCAAATGATTGTATCTGCTTGGTTAATGGGGTTGAATGAATAGTTTAAATCAATTAAGAAATCAGAGTCCTTGTAGACTATCCAAACTATAACTTTATATTCTTTTTATTAACACTTAACATCACTGATAAATACTGTATCACCTTTATACTGCCAACATCTGTCAGTCTGTCATACTGTGGTGGCTAGCATGTTGCTGTGATACTGGTAACTATGCCACTGGTATTTCAAATAGCAACAGTCTCACACATGGTGGACAAGTTTTAGCAGAGCTTCCAGACTAAGACAGACTAGAAAGAAAGGCCTGGTGATCTACTTCCAAAAATTAGCCAGTGAAACCCTATGGGTCACAACAGTACATTGCTCAACTTACTTGCTTTGGATACATCACCAGAAGGAAGCAATTGTTGGCGGAGGACATCACATTTGGTGAAGTAGAGGGCCAGGGAAGGCAAGAGACCCTTGGTAAGATGGATTGGCATGAGAGCTGAAATGATGAACTCAAACATACTAGTAACTGTAAGTTTGATACAAAATCAGGCAACATTTTGTTCCACTGTACATAAGGCTGCCATGAGTCAGAGTCAACTCAACGGCAGCTATCCACTAACCTACCTACTTACCTACCTTTATATCAGCTAAGAGAGTTTTTCACCGATTCCTCAAAGCAGTTTTCCTTTGTTAAAAATGTTTCTATGCTAAAAGGATGGAATACTCCCAAACTCCCTCTACGTAGCCATCATAATCCTGATACCAAAACCAGGTAAAGACACCACAAAAAAAGAAAATTACACACCAAATATCCCTCATGAATACTGACACAAAAATCCTCAACAAAACTCTAGCCAATAGAATTCAGCAACATATCAAAAAATAATTCAACATGATCAAGTGGGATTCATACCAGGTACGCAGGGATGGTTCAACATTAGAAAAACAATCAATGTAATCCATCACATAAATAAAACAAAAGACAAGAACCATATGATCTTATCAGTCAATACAGAAAAGGCATTTGACAAAATCCAACACAAATTCATGATAAAAACTCTCAACAAAATAGGAATAGAAGGGAAATTCCTCCATATAATTAAGGGCATTTATACAAAGCCAACAGCCAACATCATCCTA
>NW_004443992.1:10682677-10684217 GCF_000243295.1 Trichechus manatus latirostris | reverse complement strand
GAAACAACCTAGGTGCCCATCAACAGACAAATGGATAAAAAAATTATGCTATATCCACACAATGGAGTACTACGCAATGATAAAGAACAACGATGAAGCCGTGAAACATAAACATCTTGTAACATGAAGTAAGCTGGAGATCATTATGTTGAGTGAATTTAGTCAGTCACAGGACAAAAATTGTATAAGACCACTATTACAAGAACTCAAGAAAAGGTTTAAACACAGAAGAAAACATTCTTTGATGGTTACAAGGGTGGCGAGGGAGGGTAAGGGTTATTTACCAACTAGATAGTAGATAAGAATTATCTTAGGTGAAGGAAGGACAGCACACACTACAGGGGAAGTCAGCACATCTGGACTAAACCAAAGCTAAGAAGCTTCCTGAAGACAATCAAACACTTTGAGGGACAGACTAGCCAGGGTAGGGATCCGGGGACCATGCTTTCAGGGGAGATCTAGGTCAACTGGCATAACAAAGTTTATTAAGAAAATGTTCTGCATCCTACTTTGGTGAGTAGCGTCTGAGGTCTTAAAAGCTTGCAAGCGGCCATCTAAGATGCATCAGTTGGTCCCAAACACCTCGAGTAAAGGAGAATGAAAAACACCAAACACAAAAGGAAAGTATTAGCCCAAGAAACAGGAAGGGCCACATAAACCAGAGACTTCATCAATCTGAGACCAGAAGAACTAGATTGTGCCCAGCTACCACCAATGACTGTCCAGAGAGGGAACACAACAGAGAGTCTCGGATGGAGCAGGAGAAAGGTGGTGCGTAGAACTCAAATTCTAGTAAGAAGACCAGACTTAATGGTCTGACTGAGACTGGAGGAACTCCGGAAAGCATAGCCCCTGTATTCTCTATCAGTCCAGGACTAAAACAATTTCCGAGGCCAACTCTTCAGACAGGGATTGGACTGGACTGTGGGACATAAAGTGATACTCGTAAGGAGTGTGCCTCTTAGCTCAAGTAGGTACAAGAGACTAAATGGGCAGCTTCTGTCTAGAGGTGAGATGGGAAGGCAGAGAGGGTCAGGAGCTCGTTGAACGGACATGGGGAATCAGGAGTGGAAAAGCGGAGTGTGCTGTCACAGTATGGGGAGAACAATTAGGGTCACATAATAATGCATGTATAAATTTTTGTATGGGAGACTAACTTGAAACGTAAAGTTCATTTAAACTACAACAATAAACAAAAAAAAGCTTGTATGCTAAGTACAATAATAAATATGCTGTGCAGGATATAAATTTAAAACAAAAAACAAGTCCACTGCCACTGAGTTGATTCTAACTCATAGTGACCCTGTAGGGTTTCCAAAGCTGTAAATCTTTACGGAAGCAGACTGCTACATCTTTCTCCCATAGAGCAGGTGGTGGGTTCGAATTGCTGATCCTTTGGTTAGCAGGTGAGCGCTTTACTGCTGCACCACCAGGGCTCCTTAGAATATAAATACTGCCATCTAACTTCAGGAAAGGTCCCTGGGTGGTGCAAATGGTTTCCACTGGACTACTAACCAAAAGGTGGGCAATCTGACCCACC
>NW_004443992.1:10671770-10681940 GCF_000243295.1 Trichechus manatus latirostris | reverse complement strand
AAAAAAAAAAAAGAAAGAAAGAAGGGGATAAGAAACTGGGAGTTAAGAGGCAAAATAAATAGGTAAAGGTAGAAGAAAATAAGAAGAATGAAGGTGGACAGATTTTTGCCTGATTTTGAAAACAGTTTTTGACAAATGGGTTTTGCCAAAATAGAACTGATGGCTCAAGATTGGAACTGATAGGCAAAAACAGATGGGTCTCTCAAGAGTTGCTGTTACTACAGTTTTTCTTCTAAGCGCTGTGGTAAAGGAATGATTAAAAGTAAACCCTCAGCTCTTCATGAAAGGCAGGAACAGAAGAGGCAATTTATCACACTTCTGTAGGAAATGACAAATACTTGTTAAAGACAGCGCTCAAGTAAATATGTTAGCCGGTTTTTATCTGCCGACCTTTTGGTTAGCAGCCGAGCTGTTAACCACTGTGCCACCAGGGCCCCCCATTTTTAACAGGCTCTTCAAAATCCCAAGCAAAATTGCCAAAAATGTTACATTCTTAACTTGCTAGTTGTAAAATAAACCCTTAACTCCTTATCATTATTCTTATTCAGAATCTGCTTGTGAAATAATGTTCAACTGAAATAAATACTATGGTAACAGATGAGAAGTATTTGTTATTTGTTATTAAACCAGTATGCTTATTTACAAAGTACTGAAGCTTAGCTCCACTACAAACAACTTTACTGCTTTCAGTGGGAAAGCCCATATCAAATGCATTATACTGATCTCAGTAACAGGGTCTCAAAACTCTTCATAATTAAAATAAAGTGTGGTGAAAGGCCCCAGCTCACAAAGGTACATCCCACTTTTATACAGCCGCAGGTATATATTAAAACACCTCCAATCTGGCATTCTATCCGCTGCCCTTTTATGCCCTTTAATGTAAAAATATCACCACACTGCTTTCAAAGGTCTTAGAAATTGAACTCTAACTTGTTCTCCTCAATTGACTGAAGAAATAACAATTAGCTTTCAGATAAAAAGAACCATTAAACACCACCAGAGCATGCCATATAAAATGTTAAAAATTCTATTTTTAAGCAAGGAGGTTTCTTCTGAGTCAAGTCCAATGTCTCTAGTCCCAAAGTACAATGGCTTTGTTTAGAGTCAGTCTGAAAGGTCATGGTTGGTATCAAGAGTCTGCCAGCAAAGACAGAGCTCACTAAGAGCTGAAGAGGAGATAATGGTAGCAGAAGTTGAAGGAAGAATGAAGAACACCAAAGACACAAGGAAAATACTAGCCCAAGAGACTAAAGGACCACATTAACCAAAGATTCCACCAGGCTAAGACCAGAAGAACTAGATAGTGCCCAGCTACCACCAATGACCACCCAGACAGGGAACACAACACAGAGTATGAGACAGAGCAGGAGCAAAGTGTAGAGCAGACCTCAAATTCACATAAAAAGACCAGACTCAATGGTCGAACAAAGACTGGAGGAACCAAGCCCTTCCCCAAAACTCTGGACCCTAGACACTCTGTTAACCCAGAACTGAGACCATTCCCGAAGCCTACTCTTCAGACAAAGATTAGACAGGACTATTAGAACAAAGAGGAAACTCTGGTGGCATAGTGGTTAAGAGCTACAGCTGCTAACCAAAAGGTCGGCGGTTCAAATCCACCAGCCGCTCCTTGGAAACCCTATGGGGCAGTTCTACTCTGTCCTATAGAGATCTATGAGTTGGAATTAACTCGACAGCAGTGGGGTTTTTTTGGTTTTATAGAACAAAAAATAATGCACGTGAGGAGTGTGCTTCTTAGTTCAATCGGATACACGAGACCAAATGGGCGGCTCCTGTCCAGAGGCAGGATGAGAAGGCGCAAGGGACAGGAACTGGTCAAATGGACATGGGGAACCTGGGGTGGAGAGGAAGATTGTGCTGTCACACTGTGGGGATTGCAACTAATGTCACAAAACAAGGTGTATAAATTTTTGTATATTTACTTGAGCTATAAACTTTCACCTAAAGTACAATTAAAAAAAAAAGAAGTAGAAGGAAAAAGGTTTAGGTCTTTAAATATGCTTTAAGGATAAGGAACCCATAATTCTATCTACCATCTGGAGACTTCTAAGGCACTCGATAGAATCTGCAGGTCTCCAAGAAGTTCAGTTGGAAAACCACTGGACTAGTTTATATTTGCAATCCCTTCCAACTTTAACAGTCTTCAATTTTAATCTCTATCTTAACAAATTCAATTATTCCATAAATCACCCTTCCAAACCCACTAATTTTTTTTTTACCAGCATAAGAAGAGGAATGATTTGCTATATTCTGATTTTTTTTTCACCATACTTGGTTTGAGTTCAACCAAAATTAACTATGTGCCACAAGTTTATAGAGACGACCAAAACAGTCACAAAAAGGGGGGGTGGGGAAGGAAAGGCAGAGTACTAGCACATTCTAGTTTCTAGAATAGAACTCAGGATACTCTCCTCAACCTGCCAACTCCACCACTAAATAGGAAAAACACCTATATAGAGCCACAGTACTCAGGAAAGAAGCTTTTTGGTGCAAAGATATTAAGGGCTCTTATCTAAGTGTGATGTCTCCTCGTTATATCCTTCTTTATTAGGGGCTTTCATTTCCCACTCAGCTTGGTCGATCTCCCACATGGGAACAGATTCTTAACTCAGGAGGTCAAGAATCATAGCAGGGTATAGAGGAAATGGACATAAAGCAGTGAAGCTTAGGAAAGGTGGTCTAAACTTTAGGGGGAAAAAGATTTTATCCAATTCTGTGTTTTTTCTTTAATTAATCTTTCTGTGCACTTCTTATCACTTTGTAGGTAACACATCAATAGCCAAGATCTGAATACAGACTTTAGGGGGAAAAGAGCCCAGGTGGCCACACAGCCCACTTTTGGTCTAGTTCACTGAAACCTACCTATTTTAAGCAAAAGAAATCTCCCCACAGCTCCACATGGTAAAGCCTCACTCACCAAGACTGAGGGTTTAGAGCCAAGGCCCAAGTTAATAACACCAGGAGTACATTTGCCTGGGCTCATCTAGTCAGATCTCTCTCCCATGAACCTGGTTAATTCTCTGTGGCCATGGTTTGCAGCTAGTTGTTATGGATGAAATTGTGTCCCCACAAAAGATATGTGTAAGTCCTAACCTCTGGTACCTGTGAACATGACCTATGAAGATTTTATCAGCTAACATGGGGTCATACTGCAATAGAGTGGGACCTAATCCCATCTGAGTGGTGTCTGATAAGAGGAGAAGAGACAGAGAGTCAGAGAGGGGGAAGATGCCACATGAGGATGCATCCACAAGCCAAGGAATGCCAAGGAATGCTGAAAGCTATACAAAACTAGGAGAGATGCATGGAACAGTTCCTCTCTCAAAGCCCTCAGAAGGAATCAACACAGCTAGTACCCTCATTTGGGCTTCTGGCCTTCAGAACTGTGAGAATATATTTCTGTTTTTATAAGCCACCCACTTTATGGTATTCTGTCATAGCAGCCATAGGAAACTATGAGACACTAGTTAAGGATTCAGATCTCAGACATCTTCTAGTTATAACTTTCTACACTAGAGACATGGAATCAACAGGTGTTAGATGGAAAAGAATATATATTTAAAAAAGAAAAATCATAAAATTTGGCCAAGAAAAAAAAGAATACATGCTAAGTGTGGTGAATATAAATTTACTAATATTCTATTTGATAGGCTTCTTGAATATAGCTGAATTTCTTTTACCATTAATCCTATAAGAATATTAAAATGTTATCAAAATTGATCACAAAAGGAAATATTACCCTATTCTTAAACTTGTATTTTATTAAACACTACCATGAACTTTTGATGTTTTACATAAAATTAATACTCAGCTTAAAGACTCTTAAAGGGAGTTTATATTAAAAAGTATATTTTATAGAGCAATTTGAAAAAAAGGACATTTTTGTGCAAAATATACGATACTGCAATTTAAAAAAAATAAAACTAAATATTTTCTGCTTCTCAATTTCTTTACATTCATTAAGAGTCAAGAGATAATGACATACTGGCCACAAGGTGTATAATAAAGCACACCATTTATAGAATAAAAAGGCTATTACACAGGGGGAGGGTTAAATGAAGCACATCAGTTGGCCCTCCAATCCATAACAAAATTTCTACATTTACAAAAATCCAATCAATTTTATTTCACAGTAAAGATTTTATGACAGGGTAACTTGCACTTCAGTTTCACAAAACATATTAACATTTCAAAATAACCATTTAGTCAATGTATTTACTGAGTACTTAACATGTGCCAGGCACTGTTCTAGGTACAAAGCATAGAGCAGTGAACAAAACAGACAAAAATATCTGTCCTCAGAGAACATGAGGATACACCATAAAGTTGCATGACAAAAATAAGAAGAGGAATTACTCATTGGTTTTAAAAGGCCAAGTGCCAAATATATCTTCACTCCCCATATGTAATACTCTACATAAGAACAAAGAATGGAAATCCAGCCCTGGAATCTCTTACCTTAAATCTAAGCAACCACTTAATGCATAAATGGAGCAAATAAAAGGGTAAGGAAAAAAAGCATTGAAAGGTTAGTTGGAACTTCAGGATGTGAAGAGAAAGGAAAAAAACAAAAAACAAGTTAAGCATTCAGCATTAACAAAACAATGTTTCAGTAGATCACAGAAAGAGTGGTTAAAGCAGAATGTGTTATGAACAGGAGATTTTTTTTTTGATGAATTATTTCAGATACCGTTTTATTCAAAATCTTAATTTTATTAAAGATTTCTTCAAAGTAGTGACCCCTAAACACTAAAAGTCCAAAAATGAAGGGGATACTGAGTTCCGAAGTATTGAATAACATTTTATTTTGAGGATTTAAGCAAGAATTGGGGGGGGGGATCATCTTTTTATTATATAAGCAGGCAAGCACAAATATGTTTTATATTCTATGTGCTTTTCTGTCAGTACCCTAAAATATTCTATTAGCAGCTGTTTGCCTTGAATAAATCTCAAAAGATTTTCCCAAGTTAGAATAAATTTCAGTTATTAATTATCCATCCAATTACACATCCTATTTTAACATGCTCTAATTAGTACAGTAATTTAAATGCATGTAGGTATCAATTATAAAATTAAATATCAAATTCTAGATAACAGTGCTTATATCCAAACTATGAGGAAAAATGAGATTTAAAAAATAAATTTACACTGTACATTTTTTTACCTGATCTACATTAAACTTAGATCTCAACTAATTTCAGCCATAATAGTGCAGCATGCTTCAATTAGTATTATTAATATAAGTAGTATATACTTATTATATAAGCATTAATTTTTATAGTATAATATGCTTATGTCAAAAATAAGTCAACTGCATGAACTGTATAGTGTGTTAAATTTCATCTATAGGCATATATATTATATATTCAAAGTCACATTTGATAAATCATTATCTTCCAAATTACCGATCAAATGTAAATTTTAAATAACTCAATACCTGGCTGAAGCTCTGAATAGTTTCTTAAGTGCAAACACCAATTTAAATGAAATTTATATGCCTCTCACTTTTGATTATGGTACTTTATATACACACTAGGCACTCAAATACATTTTAAGATAGTCAAAATATATAATGACTATATACTCAAAAGCAGTAGAAATATTAATTCATAATTTTATCTATACTTTTATTACACCAAAAACTTGAGATAAAAATATTTTTGAGAAATTCAAAGCACGTTTATTTATATATGCTGTTTCTAAAAACTAACGTCAAAAATCTGCTGATAAATTTTTGAGGTAAGGTAAATAATAATAAACTGAATACTTTTTTAATCAGTCTTGTTAAATCATTAAAAGATTAGAAAGGTTACATCACATTTATTTACCAGCCCTAGATAAGGTATTATTATAACTGATTAAGCAATGTAATTCACTCAAAGATAACTGATTTAAAACTTGAGAACACAGCACCAAGAAAAAGTAAAAGGGAAAAAAGTTATAGCAGCAAGGAATCCTCAGAGCCACAAGTGGGCCAAGGCTTGGTCTTCTAAGGAAGGAAAGATAAAAGCTTAATTTTCTAAAGACTTAGTTTCATTATGGGTTACTGTTCTTAAAAGCTTGACAAAAAGTATACCTACCTTTACTCCATGTCCAATATCATCTAGAATTGTATAGTCAATAGGTTTTCTAATGTAACGAACTGGTCGTTCAAGGTTGGCTGGGGCAATAATCTTATGTGTCCTTGAAGTGTTTTTATTGGTAGTCAAAATACCAATTTCTCTTCTTGCAACTTTCTCTTTATGAATGTCGACTGTCTGCAAAATATAAACACAACACAAAAATGTATAGCTCTAATATCCAGAAAAATTAAAATATAAATGGCTAGAAATTTAACATTGCTATCCAGATTATCAACTATAATTGCAAAATTTATTCCTTTTTTGGACTTTTGAATTTCTCCATTTTTAGGTTAAACCAGAGGTTGGCAAACCGTGACTCACAGGCCAAATCTGGCCCAATACCTGTTATTTATTTATTTTTAAATAGTTTTTTTTTTTTTTTTTTTTTTTAAGAGAAATTTTAGGTTTACAGAAAAATTGTGCAGAAAGTAGACAGGGTTCCCCCATATTCCCCTCTCCCCTGCACACTGTTTCATCTATTATTAATATCTTGCTTTCTAAGGTATGTTTGTTACAATTGATGAACCAATATTGATATATTATTATTAACAAAAGCTCATAGTTTACATTAAAACCAGTTGCCAGCAAGTCCATTCAGACTCATAGCAACTCCATGTGTGTCAGGGTTCCATAGGGTTCAAAGGCTGGTTTTACTGAAGTAGATTGCTAGGCGTTTCTTCCGAAGCATCTCTGGATGGACTTGACCTGTCAACCTTTTTGTTAGCACCTGAATGCATTAACCATTTGCACAATCCAGGGACTCCATACTTTTCATCACTGTTGTTATTGTTAGGTGCTGTCAAGTCAATTCCAACTCATGGCAACCCCATGTGCAGAGTAGGGTTTTCGGCTCCACAAGAGTTTTCAAGGCTGTGACCTTTTGGAAGCAGATCACCAGGACTGTTTTCTGAAGAACCTCTGAGGTTCACAACTTGTGTTGTACTGTCCTATGGATTCTGACAGATGCATAACGTAATGTGTCCACCATTACAGTATCATACAGAATACTTTCATTGCCCTAAAAATGCCCTGTGGGGGCAGTGGTGGCTTATTGGTAGAATTCTCACCTTCCATGTGCAAGACCTGGGTTCAATTCCCGGCCAGTGCATCTCGTGCATAGCCACTACCCGTCTGTCAGTGGAGGCTTGCGTGTTGCTATGATGTTGAACAGGTTTCAGCACAGCTTCCATACTGAGATGGACTAAGTAGAAGGTCCTAGTGACCTACCTTTTAAAATCAGCAACCAATCCGGGGGATGGCACTGGACCAGACAGCATTTTGTTCTGTTGTACGTGGGGTCAACTTGATGGTAGCTAACAACAACAACAAAAATGCCCTGTCTCCACCTATTCATCCCTGTCCACTCCTCCTGAGCCCTTGGCAACCACTGATTTCTTCACACTACGTTTAGAGTTTTGCTTTTTCCAAAATGCCATATAGGTGGAATCATACAGTATGTAGCTTTTGCAGGCTGGCTTCCTTCACTTAGCAATATGCATTTAAGGTTCCTCCATGTATTTTCATGGTTTGATAGCCCACTTCTTTTTATTACTGAATAATACTCCATTGTATGAATGTACCACTGTTTTGTTTATTCATTCACCATTGAAGGACACCTTGGTTACTTCCAATATTTTATAATTACGAATAAAGTTGCTACAAACATTTGTGTGCAGATTTTTATGTGGATTTAAGTTTTCAACTCATCTGGGTAAATACCTAAGGAGTGCAGCTGCTGGATTTTATAGTAAGCCTATATTTAGTTTTGTAAGAATTTCCAGACTGTCTTCCAAAGTGTCTGTACCATTTTGTATTCCCACCAGCAATGAACGAGAGTTTCTATTGTCCCACATCTTTGTCAGCATTTATTGTTCTCAGTGTTTTGGATTTTAGCCATTCTAATAGGTATGGTATTGTTTTCTGTTGTCTAATAGGTTGCACTGTTGTTCTGAATTTCAATTCTGTAATATATGATGTTGAGCATCTTACCATATGCTTATTTGCCATCTGTATATCTTCTCTGATGAAGTTTCTGTTCAAATCTTTTGCCCATTTTGTAACTGGGTAATGTGTTTTCTTATTGTAGAGTTTTAAGAGTTCTTTGTGTATTTTGGAAACCCTGATGGCGTAGCAGTTAAGAGCTACAACTGCTAACCAAAAGGTCGGCAGTCTGAATCCTCCTTGGAAACTGTATGGGGCAGTTCTACTATGTCCTATAGGGTCGCTTTGAGTTGGAATCGACTTGACGGCAATAGGTTTCTTTTTTACAGGTTGTATATTCTGGAAACAAGTCCTTTACCATATATGTGTTTAGCAAATATTTTCTCCCAGTCTGTGGCTTGTCTTTTCATTCTCTTAATAGTGCTTTTAGAGTATAAGTTTTTAATTTTAATGCAGCACAGCTTATCAATTTTTTTGTTTTATGGAGCATGCTTTTGACGTTGTATCTAAAAAGTCATCATCAAATGAATTCAAGGTCACCTAGATTTTCTCCAATGTTTTCTTCTAGAAGCTGCACAGTTTTGCATCTTATAAATAGGTCTATGGTCCATTTTAAGTTAATTTTTGTGAATGATGTAAGGTCTCTGTCTAGTTTTTTTTTTTTTTTTGCTGTTGTTCAGTTGTTCCAGCATCATTTATTGAAAAGACTTCTTCTCTCACTGAAATTCCTTTGCTCCTTTGTCAAAGATCAGTTGACTATATTTGTGTGAGTCTATTTCTGGGCTCTATATTCTGTCCCACGGATCTATTTGTCTATTCCTTTAACAATACCACACTGTCTTGATCAGTGTAGCTTTATACTAAATCTTGAAGTCAGGTAGTGTCAGTCCTCCAACTCTTGTCTTCTTCAGTATTGTGTGGGCTATGCTGGGTCTTTCCCTTCCTATATAAATGTTAGAATCAGTTTGTCAATATCTACAAAATAACTTGCTGGGATTTTGATTGGGATTGCATTGATCAAGTTGGGAAGAACTGACAATAATATTAAAGTTTAAAATCAGGAAAGTTGTGTGTCAGGGTTGTGTCTTTTCACCATACTTACTCTATCTGTATGGTGAGCAAATAATCCAAGAAGGTGTCCTATATAAAGAACGCAGCATCAGAACTAGAGGAAGACTCATTAACAACCTGCAATATGCAGATGACACAAGCTTGCTTGCTGAAAGCAAAGATGATTTGAAGCACTTACTGATAAAGATCAAAGACTACAGCCTTCACTATGGATTACACCGCAACATAAAACAAAAATCCTCACACTGGTCCAATAAGCAACATCATGATAAACGGAGAAAATATTAAAGTTGTAAAGGATTTCATTTTACTTGGATCCACAATCAATGCCCACGGAAATAGCACTCAAAAAATCAAACGACGTATTGCACTGGGTAAATCTGCTGCAAAAACCAAAAAAGAAACCCATTGCCGTCAAGTCGATTCCAACTCAAAGCGACCCTCCAGGTCATAGTAGAACAGCCCCATACAGTTTCCAAGGAGCACCAGGTGGATTCAGACTGCCAACCATTTGGTTAGCAGCTAACCTCTTAACCACTACGTTACCAGGGCTCTTATGCTGCTAAAATCTTTTTAAAGTGTTAAAAAGCAAAGATGTCACTTTGAGGACTAAGGTGCGCCTGACCCAAGCCATGGTATTTTCACTTGTTATTTTCGATCGTCTCATATACATGTGAAAGCTGGATGATGAGTAAGGAAGACTGAAGAAAAACTGATTCATTTGAATTATGGTGTTGACGAAGAATACTGAATATACCACGGACTTCCAGAAGAACGAATAAATCTGTCTTGAAAGCAATACAGCAAGAATGCTCCTTGGAAGTGACAATGGTGAAACTCTGTCTCACATACTTTGGACATGTTACCAGGAAGGGAACAGTTCCTAGAGAAGGACATCAAGCTTGGTAAAGTACAGGGTAAGTGAAAAAGAGGAAGACCCTCAACAAGATGGACTGACACAGTAACTGCAACAGTGGGCTCATCACAGCAATGACTGTCAGAATGGCACAGGACC
>NW_004443992.1:10669616-10671503 GCF_000243295.1 Trichechus manatus latirostris | reverse complement strand
TACAATTGTTCATTGCTGGTCCATCCGTTTTTTAAAAGCCACAAGCTGAATGGTATTTACATTTTTTAATGATTGAAAAAAAAGAAAAAAATGTCATGAAATGTGAAAATTATATGAAATTCAAATTCCAGTGCCCATAAATAAAGTCTTATTATTCACATTCATGTGCTTAGGTATCATCCATGGCTATTTTCATACTACACTGGCAGAGATGACCAGCTGGAAGAGAGACCTTATAGTCTGCAACAGTTACTAGCTGGCCCTTTACAAAAAACTTTACCAACCCTTGGGTAAAGCATACTCATTTTTCCCTCTCCACTAAGATTTAGCCCAGGATAATAACTAAGAAAGTCCTGGTGATTAATCTGGTTACATCTAAAAATAATCTGTTAGTGGGGACAAGACGGTGGAATAGTCAGACACTTCCGGTGGATCCTCTTACAACAAAGACCTAAAAAAAACAAGTGAATCAATTATATGTGACACTCTAGGAGCCCTGAACATCTCAGGGAAAGCTGAAGAACTGGACAGAGTGGCAGGGGGAGGAAGAGACAGTTTGGAAGCAGCAAGGAGTTACCAGACCTTACCCGGCAAGAGCCTGAACCCTTCACACCTTATTAGCTCATGGGTGAGCAGTGAAGCAGGCAAGCAGCTGTGTTCGGGAGGAGCATTTTCCACACTTGGAGAGACCCAGCACCAGAGAGTCTACACGGCCACAGACAACCAGTGAGAAGTAGCCCGCATCAGGGAAAGATAAGGACTTGCATACGGCCTAACGCGTGGATCAAAAACAACCCCCTTAGGGAAAAACCCCTCTCCCATTTACCTCCCTGCTCCCTGCTCTGCCCTGGGTCCCAGACTGGCTTCAGCAACTGCCAAGTCCCCTGGGCCAGAAGTAGGATCCGTCACAAGCCCTGAGCCATTCTCCAGCCTTGGAGAGTGAATAAATTAACAAATGGGAAAAAATAAACTGCCGGCTCCCCTAAGCCAGGAACTCAAGATAGGCGCAGCTCCTTGGCCTAGGCACAGGCATAAGGGATCCACGGACTCTGAGTGCCTCTCCTCCTGCAAAGACTTGTGTGGGTCCATTTCAACAGTATAGGCCCTCACTACCACACTTCAACAGGGTATATACCTGAAGTCTAACTTGAACTGTTTCAACTGTGAAGTGGCAGCTTTGTGACATACGAAACAGCTCTACCTATTAAACAGGGTCTTCAGCTACTCACATCACTGGCCTGAGAACTGGTGGCTCCACCCACATCACCTAAACACTGGTGATAGGGGACCAAGAATAAGAGATGCCCCCCAGTCCGTATGGTCAATAGCACTGGGTGCTCGCAGTCCGCCTGCAAAACCCACCCACGTACACGCTCTAGCAACAGAGACACGCCTTCCTCCTGGACATTCAGGGATAACCATCAGCCCCCTGCCTTGCTCACAGTGTGTCCCCCTGCTGCAAACGTATGACTATACCTGTATCAATCACCCATGCCTGTCTAGGACTGTAGGTGAGAGCCTACATCACACACTTGGTGGCTATCTACCTGGGCACCTAAGCTGAATCCATACAGGAGGAGTGGGCGGATTCCTGAGCTCACACACCTAGTAACAGATCTAACCACCTGGTGACAGGACATTAGAGCTTCAAAGATGCCAATAATCAAACTAGCTCATATGAGCAGCCTATGTGGGCATATCAAAAGAAAACAAGAAGCTAGGACATAGTAAGCAAACATAAAATAAATAAATACAATAACTTACTGATAGCTCAGAGACAACAATCAATATCAAATCACATAAAGAGGCAATCCATGATGGCTTCAGCAAGCTCCCAAAATAAAGAATCAAGAAATTTTCCAGAGGAGGAAGATTTCTTGGAATTAC
>NW_004443992.1:10645520-10664614 GCF_000243295.1 Trichechus manatus latirostris | reverse complement strand
GGAGAAAGGTGGGGTGCAGAACTCAAATTCCAGTAAGAAGACTAGACTTAATGGTCTGACTGAGACTGGAGGAACTCCGGAAAGCATGGCCCCTGGATTCTCTATCAGCCCAGAACTAAAACAATTTCCAAGTCCAACTCTTCAGACAGGGATTGGACTGGACTGTGGGACGTAAAGTGGTACTCGTGAAGAGTGTACCTCTTAGCTCAAGTAGATATGAGAGACTAAATGGGCAGCTTCTGTCCGGAGGTGAGATGGGAAGGCAGAGAGGGTTAGGAGCTGGTTGAATGGACATGGGGTATGAGGGGTGGAAAAGAGGATTGTGCTGTTATAGTATTGGGAGAGCAATTAGGGTCACATAACAATGTATGTATAAATTTTTGTATGGGAGACTCACTTGAAATGTAAACTTCATTTAAACTACAACAATAAAAAAATAATCTGTTAGAATTAAGTTCTATTTGTGTTTAAACACCTTTTAAGAAAAAAGGGAAGGGGCTAAAGTATAGCTACAATGTTAAAAATGAGTTTTTACCAAAATAACTTACAGTTGCTTGAGTAAAACTGCTTATATTTCATCATAACACAAGATGATTTCCACCATGTTTGTAAAATATTTTATTTATTTTTATTAAATGCTCATATAAGACAAAATTTAATGGCGAATGACAACGTTTTTACTCAAAACAGTCTTCTATTTGCTTAACAGCACGGTGAATTTCTATACAAACACAGGTAGTTAATACAATAAAATAGTATTTTTGAAAGTGCATGCTGCAATTTAGTGGGATGTAACCAGCAATTATTTAAAATGAAATGGTATAAAAATACCAGACTGCATGTACACGTAGTAAAGCAAGCACTGTTTCTTGAAACATTTGTTTGCTATATGTATATACGGTCACGCGTCGCTTAGTGCCCACAATACGTTCTGTGAAAGATGACATTATGTGATTTGGATATTGTGCCAACATCCTATTACATACTGGCAGTCCCCAGGTTACAAACATACAACTTACATACAACCCATAAAACATTATTATTATTATTATTACTGTATTATTATGTTAAAGCCGTTTTAGTGTGTGTAACTTTTTTATGCATAGAAATGTACATTCTATACTATATACTGAGACAAACATTTGACTAACTGACGTTAGATACATTTGCCAAGTCCCATTCTGCAACTGGGATTTTTGTTATAACTTTATAGGACCACGGCCATATATGCAGTCAGCACGTTGCCTGAACTAATGTTATGCAGCACATGGCTGTACATATATATGTGAATTGTGTACTGGATACAATGTAAAATGGCTTTTTGTTTTTTACTGTGGGTTGCAGTCCTAAAGTTTGAAAAACACCAAAATGTTTTCACATGTCTTACCACCATCCAAGCAGCAACTAACAGACACTTTTTTACTGATTCCTCCCCAGTCCAACTTCAACGTCCTATTTCTAAAAGGAGAACCAGGTAATAAAAATGGAAACAAAAGATGATAACTATGTGAAAACTAATCAGTTAGCCTTCTAAACTACCTAACATATAAGAGAAACTTGAAACAATTCAAAGCCTCCTATTTCTCTACAACTAAACCAAAAAACCAAACCTGTCACCATCAAGTCTATCTGACTCACAGCAACCCTGCAGGACAGAGCAGAACTGCCCCATATGGTTTCCAAGGCTGCAAATCTTTTCAGAAGTAGACTGCTACATCTTTCTCCCGCAGAGAAGCTGGTGGGCTTGGACCTCCAAACTTCTGGTTAACACCTGAGCACTTCACTACTGCGTCACCGGGGCTCCTTTTCTCTACAACTAAGAGATCTTTAAAGCAACAGAATCTGTAAGTTTCAGAACTAATAAATATTTAAGCCAAGCATCAAATCAAAGACTGAGCAAGGCAGTAACCCTGTAATTTATTTTTTAACCCTTTCAAGAACAAATTATTTTCTCCTTTGAATTTCTTGTTGCTACGTCAGTTATTACTGATGAAGGCATGCTGATTAAAGGACCAATTCAGAACTTTTGTTCTGCATTATGGATTTTGATACCCATTATCTAGGATCACATATATCCCAGCAGATGCTGGACATCATAAATTCTACGTATATGAGCCAACGATAAAATCGTTTTTAAATTTTTTTAATTTGCAAAACATGAGGTAAAACATGAAGGCACCTGGCAATGATTGCACGTAAGTTTTATTCTAGCCTCCTTCTTCTTAGCCTTTTTCATGAAACTTTTCAAAACATAGTACAATGCATTCTTCCTTACTGCAAAAGCAGTACTTACAGCCCAAATAAATGAAGCCAAGGGACTTTTTTTATCTCAGGAAAATTACCAATACAATGCATTCTTCGTTACTGCAAAAGCAGTACTGGCAGGCCAAATAAATAAAACTAAAGGAATTTGAATCTCAGAAAAATTACCACTACTATGTATTCTTCATTATAACAAAAATAGTTAGCTAACAGATAAGAAGCAGAAACAGTTGCCTTGGAATACTGCAGAACTGCTCACAGTGATGCATTCCACCTGCTACATGTAGAAGCAATGACTGTGCCCTAAGACTGAATGTAGAATAATTTATGGAAGTTCCAATCTCTTGAAAAGTACCACTGCAATGTATTATTTTTTATCTCAAAGGCATTATTTACTGTTTAGAAGCTAGAAAAGCAGAGAGCCAGTAACACCTGGAAACAAGGAATGGCATCAAGGAAAATATGGCCCCTATGACTGAATGAAGACTGGCAATAAGCTTATTCTCGCTGTAAGCACATTCTGAAGAGCCCATAGTAATAGGAAACACAGTGAGGGGACTTACCTCACAGAAATAAGAGCAGAGTGCTGGCGGTGCTGAGGCTGATAGCACGCCCACCATCTTGACTAAGCAACGGGTTGGTGCCCACCATCCTATGTGATATGAGAACTAACTCCTTATATGTAAGCTATCTCTTTATTAGGTAATATAGGAACTAACCCCTGTCTTTAAGGTATCTCCTTATTTAGGTATACTTCCAGTTCTGGCTCAGTTAAGAAAAACGAGACTGGGGTCTCAAGACCAATCAAAACTGATCTGGAACCAGGTTTGGCCTGCCTGACACCCGCAGTACCAACAACTGTGTCCCTTGAATGACCTATTGACATCAGAGGCTGAAAAACACACCCCCCATCTACTCCCTGGATGTGGGGAAAATGCCATCTTTGTGCCCCCCCGCCCCCCCCCCCCTTAGCCTGAGCAGACGCAGAAGATCGGACTGCCCCAGGAATGCCTTTATGGGCCAAACCAATCAGCAAGCTGACTCCACCTTGGGGTAGCCCTGACACCCCAGACCCAATTTTACTCTCCCCATATAAACCCCTCAGGCCATTGTTCAGGGAGCCACCTTGGAAACACAAGTCCCAGTGGGCTCCTTTACTTGGCCAAGTAAATAAAGCTGCTGCTTCCGCTTTCACCGCTTCCTGTGTTTCTAGCCATGCAGAGCAGACCTGGAAGCGCCCGGTTAAAACGCAGTGGTTAAGAGCTCAACTACTAACCAAAAGGTTGGCAGTTCAAATCCACCAACCGCTCCTTGGAAACTCTATGGGGCAGTTCTACCCAGTCCTATAGAGTTGCTATGAGTCGGACTTGAGGGCAACAGGTTTGGTTTTTTTTTTAATTTGTTTGAAATTTAGAAAATTCACATATCCAGGAGGCATCACCTAAGTCAATGCTCAATCTACACAAAAATGAGGCTCCAACTTAGCATTTTTGAGGTGCATACATTTCAAGAAGCTCCCACCTTGAGGCTCAACGCATTACAATTCAGCTATCCCCTTTCCAAAGAACTCCAGAGGCATAAAAAGTGGGTGGGATGTCCCACAGGTTTTGAAAGGGTTGAAACAAAAATAGTCTGTGAACTTTTCCTATGCATGTTACATAAATTATGAGGTGTTTTCCTTTTGACTGCTTGGGAGAACTATAACAGAAAAAAGAAATTTGCAAATCAGTGATGATACTGGAATTTTCTTTACTTTTAACTTCACAGCAATGAAAATCACATGTTGAATAACTTAATGAGTCATGCTAAATTATTAAAAATATGGGCTAGGAAGATTATTGCATACTTATGATCAAGTGTGCTCTAAAACAAAATATGGCACTTGTTTTTTATTTAACTGGGTTTTGTCACATCAATAAAAGGAAGTTTATCAGAAAATATAATTCTCCTGAGACACTGTTGTCACTCTACTCAGTTTTTATAAATGTACTTAACTTACCCAAAAATGAAAAGAAAAGAATGCAACCCTGGCCAACCATAATAGAATTTCAAGCTTATAGTAAATTGGAATTTCAAATCAACTTTAAATTTTCATGCTAGAAATATTTATGAACCCCTGGGGAATGAACGGGGTGAGCAATTTCCCACCTATCATTTGCACTAATACACAGTAATATTTTTATAGCATGCATGTATTTTAAAATTGTCTGAAAAACGAGATTTTTTTAAAAAAATCATTACAAAATAAATTAAAAATCTGTTCATTTTCACTTAAACGCTGTTTAATGGGAATGTAAAATGGTATAACCACTTTGGAAATCGATTTGGCGCTTTCTTAAAAAGCTAGAAATAGAAGTACCATATGATCCAGCAATCCCGCTCCTTGGAATATATCCTAGAGCAACAAGAGCCGTCACACGAATAGATATATGCACACTCATGTTCACTGTAGCACTGTTCACAATAGCAAAAAGATGGAAACAACCTAGGTGCCCATCAACGGATTAACAAATTATGGTATATCCACACAATGGAATACTACGCAATGATAAAGAACAATGATGAAGCCGTGAAACATCTTATAACACGGAGGAATCTGGGGGGCATTATGCTCAGTGAATTTAATCAGTCACAGAAGGACAAATATTGTATAAGACCACTATTACAAGAACTCAAAGGCTGAAACACAGAAGACAACATTCTTTGATGGTTACGAGGGTGGGGAGGAAGGGTCATTCACTAACTAGATAGTAGATAAGAATTATCTTAGGTGAAGGGAAGGACAGCACACACTACAGGGGAAGTCAGCACAACTGGACTACACCAAAGCTAAGAAGTTTCCTGAATACAATCAAACACTTTGAGGGGACAGACGAGCAGAGGTAGGGGTCTGGGGACCATGCTTTCAGGGGACATCTACATCAATTGGCATAACAAAGCTTTTAAGAAAATGTTCTGCATCCTACTTTGGTGAGTGGCATCTGGGGTCTTAAAAGCTTGCAAGCGGCCATCTAAGATGCATCAGTTGGTCCCAACCACCTGGAGTAAAGGAGAATGAAGAACACCAAAGACACAAGGAAAGTATTAGCCCAAGAGACAGAAAGGGCCACATAAACCAGAGACTTCATCAGCCTGAGACCAGAATAACTAGATGGTGCCCGGCTACCACCAATGATCGCCCTGACAGGGAACACAACAGAGAGTCCCGGATGGAGCAGGAGAAAGGTGGTGTGCAGAACTCAAATTCCAGTAAGAAGATCAGACTTAATGGTCTGCTGAGACTACAGGAACCCCAGAAAGCATGGCCCCTGGATTCTCTATCAACCCAGAACTAAAACAATTTCTGAGGCCAACTCTTCAGACAGGGATTTGACTGGACTGTGTGGCATAAAACGATACTCGTGAAGTGTGCTTCTTAGCTCAAGTAGATACATGCGATTAAACGGGCAGCTTCTGCCCAGAGGTGAGATAAGAAGGCAGAGAGGGTTAGGAGCTTGTTGAATGGACACGCGAAATCAGAGGTGGAAAGGAGGATTGTGCTGTTATAGTATAGGGAGAGCAATTAGGGTCACATAACAACGTATGTATAAATTTTTGTATAAGATACTAACTTGAAATGTAACTTTCACTTAAACTACAACAATAAACAAAAAAATAAACATCCTGTCTTAGTCATCTAGTGCTGCTACAACAGAAATACCACAAGTGGATGGTTTTCACAAAGAGAAATTTATTTCTTCACAGTAAAGTAGGCTAAAAGTCCAAATTAAAGTAGGCTAAAAGTCCAAATTCAGGGCATCAGCTCCAGGGGAAGGCTTTCTCTCTCTCAGCCTTCTCATCAATGTTCCCCCGGACTAGGAGCTTTTCAGAGCAGGGACCCCAGTCCAAAGGACGTGCTCTGCTCCCGGCACTGCTTTCTTGATGGTATGAGGTCCCCCAATTCTCTGCTTCTTCCCTTTCCTTTTATCTCTTGAGAGATAAAAGGTGGTGCAGGCCACACCCCAGGGAAACTCCCTTTACATTGGATCAGGGATGTGACCTGGGTAAGGGTGGTGTTACAATCCCACCCTAATCCTCTTTGACGTAAAGTTACAATAACAAAATGGAGGCCAACCACACAATTCTGGGAATCATGGCCCATACTGATACACACATTTTTTGGGGGACATAATTCAAACCATGACACATCCCAATACTTTTTTCCCAAAAAAAAAAAAATCTGTTCATTTGATCCTACAGAAGTATGAATTGGTCTGGGAATTTGGGAGCATTTACATATTACTTGTATGTTCTCTTCATATACACAAATACACACAGCTCACAGTCATTGTACATTATTACAGTAAGGATAAAAGACCAATATAGCAAAGGAAAAAACATAACTATAAGCCTAAATAAGAAATCACTGCTATAACAGAGCATAAAATTTGCCTTAGCTTCCTGGGAGAGAAGGCAAAATCGAAACATCATAAGTTACAAGGAAATATACCCCTACATCAGGAAAGTGACAATTTTCTCAGCACTAAATTCAAAAAGGAACTTAAAGGAATTATAAAGGAAGAGAATGTTCTTTGCTGCTTCTTAACTCGATGTCTGTAAAAACTGACACCATACTTTTAAAACATAATTCTTAAGAGTATATATCTATAGAAAGTCAAAGTAATTTAGTTTGGCTATATAATATTTCTGGTTGTACACTCTAAAAGAGTGCCAACTGTAACATTACTGACATTTTGGACCAGAGAATTCTTTGTTGTGATGGGCTGTCCTGAGCACTGTAGGATCTGGAGAAGCCATCACTGGCTTCTACCCAGTAGATACCTGTAGCAAACCCACCAATCCCAAATTATGATGATCAGAAATGTCTCCAAACATTGCTAAATGTCCACCTGAGGGTAAAATCACCCTGGCTGAGAACAAATGATCTAGAAGAATGACTAATTCGCCTGTCCCTTACACTATCACTCTCCAGTATCAATTGTTTCCAAACTTTTCACAAGAGTTGACTCAAAATTTAATGCATCTAGTGACTGCCTAAGTAGATACTTGATGTCATTAACCTAAAAAAAAAAGTTCCACAATAATAAAGATAACACATGATTAAAAAAAAAAATCAGAGTATAATCTGTATTCTTGCCATCTCACTACCGCATCAAGCTGAGCTACAGGAGTTCCTGTAAACAGAATCAAATATACCTTCAGAAAACAGCTTTGGTTTTATTTGGAGTTTGAATAACTTAATGGAGAGCAATAAATCCATTCCACAAATAAGGAAGGGAAAGTTTGGTCCAGAAGATTCTTAAGTTTTCAGTAATCTCCTACTCCATTTTGTTTTAAAGCTTTCTATTATTTGAACTGCCAACTTTTTGGTTAGCAGCCAAGCTCTCTAACCACTAGACAACCAGGGATCCGCAGAAAATATAAACATATTCAAATTAGACAGAATAATATAACGAGCACCCTCACATACCTATTACCTAGCTTCAATAATCATCAACTCAGTCAACTGTCAATTTTAAAACAACTTCAGTAAAGCTCCTATAACATATTTTTACATGGCTACTATGTTTTCCTAAATCAAATTCATAGCTTTCAATAATCACCATTGCCAAGAGTGTTGACATGTCATGGGGTTGTTAGCCAATGTCATAAAACAATATGCATACTAACTGTTTAATGAGAAGCTAGCTTGTTCTGTAACACTTCATCTAAAGCACAATAAAAAAGAAAAAGATCACCATTGCCTTTGCCTTCGTTATATTCTTTGACATTACAATGCTAAAATGCATTAAGTTAAATTTTGAAAGCACAAGTTCAACACTGATGCTTGGGAAGAATTTTAACAATATGAAAATTATTTCAAATTTATATCTGAGTTTCTAAAGTTGTATGACAATAAACTTACTCTTATTTAGAACGGACCTCAATAGTATCACTCACCTGTGTCAAGTAAAAAATGCATTTAGCTAGCAAACAAGGAAGACCAAAACTAATGCAAGTACACTACTATTAACTATTATTGTTTGCCACAGAGTCTGTTAACCAAAAACTACACCAAGGAACATCACTGCAACTGTGCAGAACTTTTACATCTATTCTCCCACCCATAAAAAAAAAAAAAAAAAAACAACTCATTGCCGTCGAGTTGATTCCAACTCACAGCGACCCTATAGGACAGAGTAGAACTGCCCTACACGGTTTCCAAGGACTGCCTGGTGGAATCCAACTGCTGACCTTTTGGTGAGCAGCCATAGCTCTTAACCACTACGCCACCGAGGTTTCCCCATCCTTCTCACTGCTATTGCCAAGCTGGTCTCGCATGCTGCAGGCTCCCCCAGTGAGACTTCAGCCACGCAATGCCAAACCCAGGCTCCACTAGGATACCTCTTATCACCTTGAGATAACTGTGCTGACTGCCAGCTCCCCTGCAAGCCTGAGCCCCACTCCCACATCTCCCTCATGGACCCAAGCACATGCTCAGGCCACAGCAGATGATAAGAAGGTACTGTATAAACTACCCAGTTTTAATATTATCCATGCATTGTTGTTTCCCATTACCACAGACAATTGAGAGTTGAATGTACTGGATAGCACTACCTCAGTTAGCTGCCCATCAGTGTGGGAAAACATCTGCAATCAAATAGTTACAGTGGATTAACTCAACTAAGTTGGGTGTTTTTAAATACGTCTCATTGGTAGTAAGATAATATTTCAGGCAAGCATTTAATGGTTTAAGTAACAAATATTATTCAAATTATGCATCTTTCATAAAACAAATCAGTCATTAACAAACAGGTAATTTTCAGTTACTCATTTTTTATAAAGCCATATAAAAAAACTATACATATGAAATTACTTAGGAAGTATATATTCAACTTTCTATGCATAATTACATACTGATAACCTTCTGTGGTATCTCAGAAGAAATTTTTAAACAAGGCTATGAAAATAAAGTTTTTAAAGAAAAACTTACCTTACATAGTGATTCCTCAGATCTCTTTTAGACCTTCTACTGCCTTTTAGTACTAACACTTGAGAAGAATCATTTCCATTCTTGTGTTATTTTACAATTATTCCTTTGTATCTCTTTTACTTGCTACCTGCTAACTACTTTTAACATTTTGCCCAGTAAGTTCTAACCAGCTCTTGTGAGGACCGGAGGGGTACTACTTTTTAAGTTCTTTATGTTGCCTTTTGACCTGTCTTGATCTACTTATTTCTAAGCCATGATGAACTGAATATAGACAGTAGTGACTTTTTACTAGCTGAGAGAAGAGACTGGCCTGGCTTAGAAGCAAAAAGTTCAGACTGTTTGCCTTTTCTTGAATTGATAATTACTGATCAAAAATGTATTTTGATTTTACAAGAATTTTAGTTTCAATAATATTCTTTAAACTCCCCCCCCCCTTTTTTTAACTTACTGGAAATGAACACAAAATCACAGACACAGTAAATAATATTCACTCTTATACATAATTCTATACTGATTTAAAGGAAGCTATGTATGCACATACAAGTATTCAGTAAAACTAAATGTTTGCTCTGATAACTACATATTCTTGAAAAATATTTGATATTACTTTAACTCTTACTATCAGTTTGAAGATTTTAAATTTCAATTCATTTTTAAATGATTATGTTTCCACAGAATTGACTGGGTAATTGCAACAAAGCTAGAGATGGAATTTCTCTAAAATTTACCATCCATACAATATCTAAAGTAATCCATGACAAGAATTCATCCTAATACTGCATTATTGACGTGGTGAGTGGGACAAGTTAGTACACACACTACTTAATACTATATTGTCCTTTTAATACAAAAGGGTATCTGATACTTAATATTCCTAGTCAATTCTACCTAGTTTTTCAAAATGCTTGATTTAGAGTAGAATGGGTTTATATTTGGTTTCGACGGAGTATTTCTTCCTGATAAATAGTTGGTAGAGTTAAAGGAACTCCCATCCTTAGATTCAAATTCAGAGTAATTCAGAACACAGTTCAGCTATATCAGAGTGATAGAGCTGAGGTCCGTGGGCACAGATTGAGGTGGGGAGCAATAGAGTAGAAAGAGAAAGAAGCAAATACAAATCAAGCTCATTTGTGAGGATCTCAGAAGAATAAAGAATTCGGTATGGAAAACAATTTAGAAATCATCTAATCTGCCTTATTATTTATTTTACATATGAGAAAACTGAAGTTCAAAGAAGTCAAATGTCACTCAAGTTATAGCAGAAGAGTTACAGCAAAACCTAAATTCCCTGTCCCTCCCTCTCCAATCCTACCCAGTGCTCATTCCCACTAAAGTGGAGAAAAGGACTAACAGTAGGAGACTGAAAAGTGTGAGGTTCTTTCTTACCCAGGAGGCAGGAAAAAGATACTGATGGGAAAAGTAGCCAAATACCTCCGATATTTAATATCTACTGGTCTTGAACAACTTTACCACACAATTCTGACAACTCTTGACATCTACTACCATTCTAATAAACATGTGACCTTTTCTTTGATCTGACTGAACCTTCATTTTTTGGCCTCTGCAACCCAATCTTCTCCACAAATTCTCAGAATCTAGTATTTCTGATCAAGTTGCACAAAAATCTGGTCTCCAGGTAAGAGCTCTTTGGCTCTATCTAAAAATAAAACAATACTTTTAATAATAATAATAAATTTTAAGAACCAAACATTATAAAACACAATATTTAAGAGCAGTGGTTAGCAAAAACTACGGCCCACAGGCTAAATCTGGCCCACAGCCTGTTTCTATACAGCCCACAAGATAAGAATAGTTTTTACATTTTTAAAGAATTGTTAAAACACACAAACGAAAGAATAAGTGACAGACACCATCTGTAGCCCACAAAACCTAAAATATTTACTATCTGGTCCTTTACAGAAAAAATCTGTCAACCCCTATTTTATAGTATTTATTAAATACTCTAAAATTTAGAGTATTATCTAAGTAAATAAAGATTACTATAAACAGAAAATATTTTCTCTTACACTATATATAGAACAATAATCCATCTAAGAGGCATCAAATAACTTTGATATTCAATTGTGCTTTTAAAGAAAGGATTCTACCCATATATTAAATATAACTGAAAAAAATTTCAATCATTGAGGCGAACACTAAAAAACAAAAAATTGCTACTCTTACTTCTTACATTACATTCTCCATCAGCCCATTTCTATAATGAAACCCCTCATCCAAACATTCTAAGATATATTTTGTACAAACTTAATACTTGCTTTAGAATCCCAGATCCCTCACCTCCCAGTACTGCCCTCCAGGCACTCAACTTCAAATAAAGAAGGCTCAACATATTCTTTTTTTCTTTTGTTTTATTTACAAAAAAGTTTATTTACGTAAAATATTTCAGGACCATATCTATGGCATTTGGCAGAGTTTCCTTCAGGTTCTAAAACACTACTTGTAGAGCATTCCATAATATATTTTCAAAAATACAGTCAATCAGTTACTCTACTAACACCTGAAGAAAAAAGAAATGCAGCTTAGCTGTCAGCTGAGATACCTGGTCCTTCAAATACAATTGATTGGGCAACATCTGCCTCCCTCCCAATTTCCCTGGGGATGATGGGGTATAGCTTTCATCTAGTGGTTTCTCTCCTGAGATTTCTTGCTATCTTACGGAGTTAGCTGTCCATTCTTCAAAACACTACATTCTCCCAAATGTGGAACATGTGGACAACTTTATTTAAGGGTTGATGGATATAAAATAAATGAAAATATGCAAGGGGAATTATTAATGTCCACCAAATCTGACATTCCTATTGCCCAAGGGAAACCAGTAATACCAGTTGCAGTAGAGTTGATCCTAACTCATGAGTGATCCTCAACATATTGACAGCTCTGACTCAGTCCTGTTATTTCTAACCTGCTAATCTATAGCCATTCACTTTTCCCATTTTCTACTTATTCCACTGGAATAGCTTTAAAAAAAGACAGAATTAATTAGACCACACTAACTGGATATCAATTAGTGTGATATTCTAAAACAAAATGTTCTCATTAACTGAATTACCTACAACCTAGGGTAAAATCGTTTGTAGTTGTGTCTATCCCGACTTGTGGCAAATTCATGGGTTACAAAGAACTGAGCTCCATAAGGTTTTCTTAGCTATAATCTTTATGGAAACAGATCACCAGACTTTTCTTTCACAGTGACACTGGGTGGATTTGAACCACCAACCTTTCAGTTAGTAGCCAAGAGCAAAGATTTTGCACTTTCCCAAGGACCTCAATTTAGGGTAGACTTACAGTATTTACCTTCCTCCTTGAGGTTGCTACCCTTTTCTACCAAAGACCTACAGAACTCCAATAAGAAAATATATATGATAAATACTCTTCATTCCTATTTGCTTGTTGTCATTCTCTACCCACATAATCTCTCTGACTTCCCCCTACAAACTAACAAAAAGTTGTCCTGTCTTTTGTGAAACTCTACTATATTTACTACTCTTTTGCCTTACTCTTTTCTCCTCACTTTCTTTTTTTTTTGGACTTCAAACATGCAGACATTTGAAAATCCTAAAGAATTGACTTTGAACTTCTATATCAGACTAGCAACTTGTCAACTTCCCTCCCATTACAGAAAATTAAGTTCATCTATCTCATTTAAAATGTCAGTGATTATTTCTTTACAAGGCCTTAGCTGATTAATATTTATCTACCAATTTCATTAAAACTCAGCAGTTCTTTTTTTTTTAATTTATGAGACACAGCAATACAAGAAGCAATAAATTATACAATATCTAGAGAAGTTTAGATGGGATGTGAAGAAATCCTTAAAGCGACAAATTCAGATTTAAGATCAAATAAGATTAAGGAACAAGAAATCCCTCTGAATCATTTAATGAACTTTCAAACAACAAAAATTTAAGGTAGACCACCTATATTTCATTTAATTATCTGGACTATATTTGATTTAATTATCTGAATTTTCTAAACTTCAGATGCTCAAAAATGGTTGGATTACTCTATTTCAGAGGAGTCCTAAACTCTCAAAATGTACTAAAAAACAATAATATGCACATTATTAAAATTCTTTTTATTCCATAAGAGTTCTAATCACTTAGGTCTAATAAGGGTGTTGAATACTACCAAATTACTCTAATGACAAGAGTACTAAAACAGACAAGCTCCAAAAATCTCTTTAAAAAGAGTCAGGCAGATCAAAACCACTGTCATTTTAATTTTTAAAATCCATTTTGCAAGTAAATTAGTTTTTTATTGCAGTGCTATTTAAAATGGTTCCAAAATATAGGAATGGTTATGAAAGTTATATGGCACATACATGCAACATTATGGAGCCATTCAGAATGTTTATCAGAAGCTTACAACATAATGTGAATGCTTGTTTTGTTGGTAAGTTAAAAAAGCCCAACCCAAAATTCTACACATAATATAATCACAACTACATTTTAAAAACCATTTACAGAAAAAAAAGCAGTGGAACAAAATACATCAAAATATTAACAGTGAAAATCCTAGATAGTAGGGAAAGAGTCTGTTTTTCCATTTTATCACTCTTTTTCTGTATTTCATGAGCATGACTGTTACAATAAAAAAACTATAACATTTATTTTTTAAAGTTCTATGTAAAGATAATTTTATAAGGTTTCCTAGTCACTTATACTCTGTCCGTTGTTGAGGTATGGCAGCATCCTAGTAAACATAAAGCCTACCAACAGGAAAAAAAGAAATTAAACTAGTCAAGCCACCAAGCCATCATTTACATTTTAAAAAATATTAAAAAGTGTGAAATTTGGTGGAAGGTGGAAGAAATCAGAAAATTTTACCTCAGGGCTGATTATTTTAATGACATGTGAGTTTTAGTAGAACTCATAAACATTTACTTCCCTATCAAAATCACAAAGAAGATAACTACCCCACAAAAATAATCAGAAAACAGCTTAATATTGAGTCTGTATGTTGCAAATTACACATGTGAGTTAACTCACATAATGAAGGCTGCTAGACTATAGACTGCCAGTGTTTTCACAGACAAATAGGAAAATAGTGTGGACTCACTTGTGAAATATGATTGATTGAAGATTCCATTCTTCGTAGCTGGGATGCCTGGATATCCAGCATCTGCAGAACATTGTTGGCCAAGGTGTTTATCAGATAGGCAACACTTGCTAAGGACTGGGTGGTGTAGGCTTTGGTTTCTTCTAGGGCTCGTTGCTTATCTGCTGACTAGGGAAAGAAAAAACCACAATGCATTACTAATTCAAAGGTAATCCATTTCTAGCAATCTAACTGACAAAAATATTCATTAAACTATTCTCTCCCTGAATCTACATACACAGTCCAAAATGTTCTGAAAACAAATTATCGGTATCATGTAGACTCAACAACTAAACTATGTATTGAGTTCACACATATGTTCATGCTGAATAGATAACATCTTTATACAAATCCAAATAAAACCCTAAAGCCATTATTTTAAAACTGAAATCCAATGGAAAATTTGAGCAATGCCAGCAAGTGAACAGCTTCTCAAGGTCACTATTTAGAAAGGTTAACAGTCTTTATGAATGTATAAATTTTGGCATGCTTTTTCTACCTTCCTGAATTCCCCTTTCCTTTCACACTTACATGTGAAATGTGGTTATAAAGTAATGTCTGAATAAAGTAAAATAATGATAAACAAGGGAAAAGTCCTTTCTTCCAGGCCATTTTAAATGTTATAACCCTATGGAATATACTAATATAAAACAGAGACTACAAAGCAAAAAAGAGGTTAAGTGATATTTCCAATGTCACAAAACAAAGCAACGGTAAAATAACATATTCTATGCTGCTAACTGCCAAGTACCATCTTTCTGCCCTAGATCTGTAGAAAGACTGTGGTTCAGTAGAAAGTACACAAAGCCTCTGAACCAAAAACCTTTTATCTTAATGTCATTTCTACCATTTACTACACATGTCAACTTGGACAAGAGTTAAGAGTTTCTCAGTTTCCTCAATACAAAGCAGAGGAGTTAAACCTCTGTATCAAGTATTCTGGGTTGTGGGGAACATCAGGTAAGATAATGACTTTAAAAGCAATTTCTAAAATTACAACTGGGCTATATGAAGAAGAACAGGGCATCAGGATTAGAGCAAGACTCATTAACAACCTGCGTTATGCAGATGACACAATCTAAGAGGACTTGAAGCACTTAGTGATGAAGATTAAAGATCACAGCCTTCAGTATGGATTACACCTCAATGAAGACTAACGAGCACCTGACCCAAGCCATAGTGTTTCCAATTGCCTCATATGCATGCGAAAGCTGGACAATGAATAAGGAAGATCCAAGAAAAAGAATTGAGGACTTTGATTCTGGTGTTGGCCAAGAATTTTGAATATACCATGGGCTGCCAAAAGAACAAACAAATCTGCCTTGGAAGAAGTACCCTCAGAACGCTCATTAGAAGCAAAGATGGTGAGACTTCAAGACTTCGTCTCACATATTTTAGACATGTTATCAGGAGGAACCAGTCCCTGGAGAAGGACATCATGCTTGGTCAAGTAGAGGGTCAGTGAAAAAGAGGAAGACCCTCGACAAGACAGATTGACACAGTGACTGCAAAAATGGGCTCAAACATAGCAATGACTGTGAGGATGGTGCAGGACTGGGCAGTTTTGTTCTGTTATACATAGGGTCGCTATGAGTCAGAATTAACTCACTGGCACCTAACAACAACAACTTATATATTTAAGCGGTTATTTTACTATTCCAAGTCCATTGTGTCCCAATCCTGGCTCTTGCACATACTATAGGAGTCAGAATCAACAGCCTAAATTTTCCCCAGGTAGGGGGAGGGGGAGTAAAGTTCTTCTGAGGAAGAAGCAGTTAAGAAAATAATCAAATAATACTACTTTAACTTGAAAAGAGCTAAGAATCAGTCTCTTAGCTTTTTTTTGCTTTTCAATTCTAATCCTTAACTTCAATCTTATCAAAGCTTGAATTAACAGCAGAGATAAAATGAAATTTGACTAAAAATAGATACTTTAAAAAAAAAACACATTCTATGATTCCATAACAGCAAATTAAGACAGCATATCTGTTTTAAATTTTGTAACTGTTGGCGTAAACAAAAGATGTTAAAAGTTATATTGCCATTAAAATTATTACTCAAATAAAATCAGAATCATACTTATAAATTATACCTATAAAATTAACATTATTTTTAAAAAATTAGCATACCCTGGTACACAGTGGTTAAGAGCTCGGCAGTTTGAATACTCCAGCTGCTCCCTGGAAACCCTACAGGGCAGCCCTACTCTGTCCTATAGGGTTGCTATGAGTCGGAACTGATTCAACGGCAATGGGTTTGGTGTTTTGGTTTGATGTTATACCTAAACGTAACAAAATCTAAATTCTTCTATTCTAAAATTTGCCAAAATGTTTCACATTAAGACAGCCTAAGTAGATAATTCCAACAAAAGCCATGAATTTTAGAATTTTAAATGTATCAAGTTGCAACTATTTAAGGATAACTGTAAGACTGTGGAAGTTCCTGCATGGTGCAAATGGCTAACATGCTTGGCTGCTAAGCAAAAGGTTGAAAGTTCTAGTCCCCAGAGGCACCTCGGAAGAAAAGCCTGGCAATCTACCTCTGATACAAATGGGGTCTCCATAAGTCAGAATCAACTTGACAGCAACTGGTTTTTTACTGATTGTAAGAGTGATGCCAGATCACCATTTCCCAAACTGAAGTTCACAGACATTCTCCGGAAACCAGCAGTTCTAATAATTTATTTTTGTATTTTCTTATTTCCACAGTAATTTATTTATAACATCTACAAAATTAACATATTAACATAACACAACCTGGATCCTCTAGAATGATTAATCGGTAAACAAGAGGGGCACTATGAGGAAAGAGGCAGCTTAAGAACAACGTTAATGATGTCAGATGCTTAGATTTTAACCAAGAAAAATAAATTCTGAGTTCTTAACAGTCTATACACAACTGATTCGGAAAAATAAATGCAGTTCCACAGATTGTGTCGTATATAGCTTTTTAATCACGTAAACCGTTTCATGATGAGCATTAAGTAAATGTGAAAAAACTGAACTACCCCTATTAATCTTCAAGTAAAAATGTCAGGAGATTTCTACATCATTATTATTTGTACCAATAACAAAAACAGGTTCCACATTGGAGACACAAGTAATTTTGTCATAGGATGAATACTTTGTTTATAAACACCATATATATAAAACCAACTATGTAATTTTTTTTTTAATTTGCAAAAAGTTTATTCTGTCTTGGTTTCCAACTCATGAGACTGTAATACTGAAATCAGCAAATGTTCATAAATCTACATATTTTTTAATTCTTTTTTATTTTTTTCCCTACAAAAATTTATACATACATTGTTATGTGACTCCAATTGCTCTCCCCATACTGTGACACCACATTTCTCCTTTCCACACGATTCCCTATGTCCATTCAACCAGCTCCTAACCCTCTCTGCCTTCTCATCTCACCTCCAGACAGAAGACGCCCATTTAGTTTCTTGTATCTACTTCAGCTAAGAGGCACAGTCCTCATGAGTATCACTTTATGTCCCACAGTCCAGTCCAACCCTGTCTGAAGAGTTGGGCCTCAGAAATTGTTTTAGTTCTCAGCTGATAGAGAATCCAGGGGCCATGCTTTCCAGGGTTCCTCTGGTCTCAGTCAGACCATTAAGTCTGGTCTTTTTACTAGAATTTCAGTTCTGCACCCCACCTTTCTCCTGCTCCATCCGGGACTCTCTGTTGTGTTCCCCATCAGGGCGGTCACTGGTGGTAGCCGGGCACCATCTAGTTCTTCTGGTCTCAGATGGATGAAGTCTCTGGTTTATGTGGCCCCTTCTGTCTCTTGGGCTAATAAACTGTGTCTTTGGTGTTCTTCAATCGCCTTTACTTCAGGTGGTTGGGACCAACTGATGCATCTTAGATGGCCGCTTGCAAACTTTTAAGACCCCAGACGCCACTCACCAAAGTCGGATGCAGAACATTTTCTTAAAAGCTTTGTTATGCCAGTTGATGTAGATGTCCCCTGAAAGCATGGTCCCCAGACCCCTACCTCTGCTCATCTGTCCCTCAAAGTGTTTGACTGTATTCAGGAAAGTTCTTAGCTTTGGTGTAGTCCAGTTGTGCTGACGTCCCCTGTAGTGTGTGCTATTCTTTTGTTCACCTAAGGTAATTCATATCTGTTATCTAGTTAGTAAATAACCCTCACCCTCCCTCCCCACCCTCATAACCATTAAAGAATGTTTTCTTCTATGTTTAAACCGTTCCTTCAGGGGACTTCCGGCAAAATCACACCCTAGGCAGAAGCACCACACCATCCTTCCACAGCAAAGATCCGAAAAACTAAGCCAAACAGAAAAAACAGCAATACTGAAACCCTAAAACATCAAATGAAGAGATAAAGAAGTCAGCCAATCACCAAATGGAGTGAGAAAACTGACAGAGAAGGGAGAGCAAGAAGAGATTCATGCAGAGGTCCCCTATCAGCTAATGCAGCACAGATCCACCATCTTGGACTCCTATCAGAGACCAGGAAATAGGGGGTACAAAAAAGCAGCTTCACGGAGCTTCCAGCAGGAGACAAAACAACCGGTAATTTGCGATAAACGCTTTCCCACCGCACACCCTTCTTCACCCCGACTCGACCTCATCTGCTTCCCACAGCCAGAGTCTCTTGTCCGGGAAGCACAAGCTGCTTGGATTCCACCTGCCTGCTACGGCCAGCTATCTCAGTGCCATTTGATGGCTGCTGGTGTTGCTTTTTTCCGCTTCTTTTGATTTCTTCCTTACCTCTC
>NW_004443992.1:10636941-10638053 GCF_000243295.1 Trichechus manatus latirostris | reverse complement strand
GCTGAATAGTCCGAGCTGATTCTTACTGACTCTCCTTTGTAGATCACTTTTCATGTATCCCTAGCCACTCTTAAAATTCTCTCCTTATCTTTGGTTTTGTCAAGTTTGATGAGAATATGTCTTGGTGACTTTCTTTTGGGATCTTCCTTATGTGGGGTTCGATAAGCATCTTGGATAGATCTCTTATCTTTCATGATATCAGGGAAGTTTTCTGCCAACAAATCTTAAACGATTCTCTCTGTATTTTCTGTTATCCCCACGCATTCTGGTACTGCAGTCACTTATAGGTTACTCCTCTTGATAGAGTCCCACATAATTCTTAGGGTTTCTTCATTTTTTTAAATCCTTTGATCAGATAAATCTAAATATTTTTTCTGAACCATTACTTTTCCACCCAACCAATTACCAAAGGGTATCATGGGAAGGAAAACCATTCCCATCCACCTCTCCTTCATTCTCCATCAGCCCCTTCTTCATTCAATTAAAGTGTTAAGAAAACACATTTTCAAATTCTACTTTTCAAATTTATATCTGACCCTTAAATCCTCAAATATGACAATTTCAGAACCATGTCAGCATACCATCAGCAAAAAAGTATTATGATATACCTGAGGCTGACACTGTGAGACACCATTCTCTGGTTTTATCAGGCCATAATAAGATAACCTCAAAATAGTTCCCTGACCACACCAAGGGTTTCAATATTTTAGTCTGAACTTATGTTAAGTCCCATTACATTTGTAGCTCTCAATTTATATTAGAAAAATCATATAAAAAATGCACAGACGAGGATGTCATTTACACAGTTATTAATGGTGAAAGACAGACAAGAATGTTCATTGACCCAGCTAATAATGGAAAAAGAAAACAACATGAGACTGATTAAACAATATATTGTACATTCATGTGGTAACTAAAAATAGTATTGTTATGTATTACTGATAAGGAAAGGTATCTACAGTATATCTAAGGGAAAAAGAGCTGGTTACCAAGCATCTGAAACTGTGACTGTATTCTTACCATTTGCTATAGCCAAATTTGATTATTAACTGTATCATGATTATGGTTCATGCATTAAAGGCAACATGACAATCCATCCCATTTATCTAATA
>NW_004443992.1:10635270-10636441 GCF_000243295.1 Trichechus manatus latirostris | reverse complement strand
ACAGTTCAAGCATTTCTAAAGATCAGCAAGCCTTAAGTTGGAGATGAAATGCCAGTCTTTTAGCAAAATACAAACAAACAAACACACACACACACACACACACACACACACACACACACACACACACACACTTCTATTCATGAAAATACAGAAAGCTAGGGGTTACAGAAGCAGTTTCATCTTTCAGTAGGTCCTATATGAAATGATCTAACACCCTTTATTAAAATGTGGAGATAATTCTTGTATGTTGTTCTTAACTTTGGAGCCTGAACTGTAACTCAAAGGCAACAGGAAAAGTTGCTTTTTAACATCTTGTTACGCGAATAATTAGAAACCATCTGAATGTGTAACATTAGCGAAAGGAGTAAATAAATTTGGCTCAATTAAATCAAAATATTTGGAGCCCTAGTGGCACAGTGGTTAAGCATTTAGCTGCTGTTATGGATTGAATTCTGTCTCCCAAAAATATGTATCAACTTGGCTAGGCCATGATTCTCAGTACTGTGTGATGGTCCACCATTTTGTCATCTGATGTGATTCTCCTATGTGTTGTAAATCCTAAACTCTATAATGTTATTGAGGTGGGATTAGCAGCACTTCATTCTTCCATGGTACATTCAATATTCTTCACTAACACTATAATTCACAGGTATCAATTCTTCTTTGCTCTTCCAGATTCACTGTCCACCTTTCACATGCATACAAGGCAACTGAAAATACCATGCGCTTAGGTCAAGTGCACCTGAGTCCTCAAAGTGACATCTTTGCTTTTGAACATTCTGAGGTCTTCTGCAGCGAACTGGTGAACACAATATGTCGTCTGATTTCTTCACTGCTGCTTCCATGAGCGCTGATTGTGGATCCAAGTAAAATTAAATTCTTGTACCCGGTTGTGTCTATATGAAAAGACAGGGGAACATCCTTTTGGCTTTCTCTGTTTCAGCCAAATCTGACATCAGCAATGATATCCTTCATACTATCTTTCTTTGAAATAGGCACAAATATGGATTTTTTCCAATTGGATGGCCAGGTAGCTGTCTTCCAAGTTTCTTGGTATAGATGAGTGCATGCTTCCAGAGTTGCATCCATTTGTTGAAACATATCAATTGGTATTCCGTCAAATCCTGGAGCCTTGTTTTTCTCCAATGACTTCAGTGCAGCTTGGACTTCT
>NW_004443992.1:10544488-10634262 GCF_000243295.1 Trichechus manatus latirostris | reverse complement strand
GATGTCATCCCCAAATTTGTCTGGTCTTCTGTCATTAGGATTCAATGCACCAAATCTATTCTTGAGATGATCTCTAAATTCAGGTAGGATATACTCAAGGTTGTACTCTGGCTCTTGTGGACTTTTTAAAATTTTCTCCAGCTTCAGCTTGACCTTGCACTTGAGCAATTGATGCTCTGTTCCCACAATCTGCCCCGGCCTTGCTCTGACAAAGTCACTGTACCAAAAAGAATTGGTTGACATTCAACCACTTCAGGAGACAGAATATATTCAATAATTGATGGTACTTGAGGAAGAAGTCCAAGCTGCACTGAAGACACTGGCAAAAAACAAAGGTCCAGGAATTGACAGAATACCAACTGAGATGTTTCAACAAATGGATGCAGCACTGGAAGCACTCACTCATCTATGCCAAGAAATTTGGAAGACAGCTACCTGGCCACCAGACTGGTACAGATCCATATTTGTGCCCATTCCAAAGAAAGGTAATACAACGGAATGCAGAAATTATCAAGCAATATCACTAATATCACACGGAAGTAAAATTTTGTTGAAGGTAATTCAAAAATGGTTGCAGCAGTACATCAACAGGGAACTGCCAGAAATTCAAACCAGATTCAGAAGAGGATATGGAATGGGGGATATCACTGCTGATGTCAGATGGATCTTGGCTGAAAGCAGAGAATACCCGAAAGATGTTTACCTGTGTTTTATTGACTATGCAAAGGCATTCAACTGTGTGGATCATAATAAATTATGGATAACATTGTGAACAATGGGAATTCCAGAACACTTAATTGTCCTCATGAGGAACCTGTACACAGACAAAGAGGCAGTTGTTCAAACAGAACAAGGAAATACTGTGTGATGAAAAATCAGGAAAGGTGTGCATCAGGGCTGTATCTTTTCACCATACTGATTCAATCTGTATGCTGAGCAAATAATCCGAGAAGCTGGACTATATGAACAAGAACAAGGCATCAGGATTGGAGAAAGACTCATTAACAATCTACAATATGCAGATGACATAACCTTGCTTGCTGAAAGTAAAGAGGACTTGAAGCACTTACTGATGAAGATTGAAGACTACAGCCTTCAGTATGGATTACACCTCGACATCAAGAAAACAAAAATCCTCACACTGGACCAATAAGAAACATCATGATAAATGGAAGTTGTCAAAGGTTTCATTTTACCTGCATCCACAATCAACACCCACGGAAGCAGCAGTCAAGAAATCAAATGAGGCACTGCATTGGCCAATCTGCTGCAAAAGACCTCTTGAAAGTGTTAAAAAGGAAAGATGTCACTTCGAGCACTAAGGTATGCCTCACCAAAGCCATGGTATTTTCAACTGCCTCATATGCATGTGAAAGCTGGACTTTCTAAGGAAGACTGAAGAAGAATTGATGTACTTTAATTACGGTGTTTTTGAAGAACACTAAATATACCATGGACTGCCCAAAGAACAAACGAATCTGTCTTGGAAGTACTGCCAGAATGCTCCTTAGAAGCAAGGATGGCAAGAGTTCATCTCACATAATAACACACTTTGAACATGTTATCAGCAGAGACCAGTTCCTGGAAAAGGGTATCATGCTTGGTAGAGGATCAGAAAAAAGAGGAAGAAGATCCTCAAGGATGGATTGACACAGTGGCTACAACAATGGGGTCAAACATATCAACAATTGTAAGAATGGTGCAGGACTGGACAGTGTTTTGTTCTGAGTCAGAACAGACTCGACGGCACCTAACAACAACATCATGTCTTTCCACAGATGCAGTCGGTTTGATTCCTGTGTATTCCATCTAGTGAGGTTCGCGTGTATAACCACCATTTATGTTGGTGAAAAACAGTATTTGCAATGAATAAATCGTTGGTCTTGCAAAATTATATCTAGCAATCTCCAATGTCGTTTCTATCACCAAGGCCATATTTTCCAACTACTGATCCTCCTTCTCTGTTTCCAACTTTCTAATTCCAATCACCAGTAATTATGAGTGCATCTTGACTGCATGTTTGATCAATTTCAGACAGCAGAAGCTGGTAAAAATCTTCAATTTCTTCATCTTTGGCATTTGTGGTTGGTGCATAAATTTGAATAACAGTCATATTAACTGGTCTTCCCAATAAGTGTATGGATATTATCCTGTCACTGACAGCGTTGTACTTCAGGATACCCATTGCTGTCGAGGCGATTTCAACGCACAGCGACCCTACAGGACAGAGTAGAACTGCCTCACAGGGTTTCCAAGGCTGTAATCTTTAGAGAAGCAGACTGCCACAACTCTCTCCTGAGGAGCAGCTGGTGGATTTGAACTGCCGACCTTCCGGTTAGCAACCTAGCTTTTAACCACTGTGACACCAGGGCTCAGGATAGTACTTAAAATGTTCTTTTTGACGATGAATGCAATGTCATTCTTCTTCAATTTGTCATTCCCGGCATAGTACACATCATGATTGTCTGATGCCAAATAGCCAATACCAGTCCATTTCAGCTCACTAACGCCTAGGATATCAATCTTTATGCATTCCATTTCATTTCTGACGACTTCCAATTTTCCTAGACTCATACTTCATACACTCCACGTTCTGATTATTAATGGATGTTGGCAGCTGTTTCTTCTCATTTTGAGTCATGTCACATCAGTAAACGAAGGTCCCAGAAGCTTGACTCCATCCATGTCATTATGGTCGACTCTTCTTTGAGGAGGCATCTCTTCCCCAGTTGTATTTTGAGTGTCTTCCAACCTAAGGGGTTCATCTTCTGGCACTATATTAGACAATGTTCTACTGTTATTTATAAGGTTTTCACTGGCCATTTTTTTTTAGAAGTAGATCACCAGGTCCTTCTTTCTAGTCTGTGATAGTCTGAAAGCTCCACTAAAACTTGTCCACCATGAGTGATTCTGCTGGTATTTGAATTACCAGTGGCATAGCTTCCAGTATTACAGCAACACACAAGCCACCACAGTATGACAAACTGACTAGTCCATAAAGATTACAGCCTTGGAAACCCTATGGAGCAGTTCTACTCTGGTCTATAGTGTCACTATGAGTCAGAATCAATACAATGGCAATGCAGGAGAGGAATGGGCCTATAGATAATTTTAATTTTATTCTTTATCTTTTCACAGATGTTCTACTGTTATGTATTTCCACATTTAAAAATAATCTTTCAATAATCACCTATCACGTTCAGATGAAAATAAGACCAACAATAGCACATTCTGGATGTCACATTATTTGTACGTTCACTTCACTTGTTTTTAGCACAAGAGTTTGTCTTTGTCTTTGCCACAACTATGGAACTGGACTAGTTGGTCTATTGCCATTGTAATCAAGATCACAGGAACCATGTCATTCGGGGTCCAGCATACTAATGAACTAGCAATGTACTACCATGCTCATCAACTGCAAAGCTCTTTTCTTTCCAAACTGATCTGAAACAAAACCCAGTAGAAATGTTTCCTCTAAGCTACATCATCTGAGGCTTCATGAGGACCACAAAGGAAGCAATAATTCTTCACCAGCCTTCTCAATCACTATAGTAGAATCACCTAAAATTTCTATACCCACTACTTTAGCACAGACATAGCTTTGTAAAAGGGTATTCCTTCACTCAATAAATGATCCTAGCTATAAAACACAGGACACAATTTAATCTTGGTAAAGGGGGGTAGTATGTCTATGTTAATGACCCTTTTAAATTTCTGTATTGCACACAGCAGTCATTTTTTAAAGTAGTAATAAACAACAGTCTACTTGAAAATAGGATCATTCCTTTTCCGTTTATTGTCATGCAATACAACAGGCTCTGTCTTTGTCGTTTAGCATTTTCATTCTGCTTTTCTTTATGCTTTAGCAATCTGTCTTCTATACCGTCTCTTGTTAAAAAAAAAAATTTACTGCAGTAAAGCAGTATCACTGTGACCATTATTTCTTGTTCAGCATCTAATATCATTTTTGGGGCAACAAAAATTCCACTTTCATGTGGGGAATTCAGTCTGTGTGGGCTGATTCCTACTCCTCCAACTTAACTATGGCCACAGGAATGGAATCATGACCCAAGCCTACCAAAAGTACACCAACCTCGTGGACACTACGATTGATTTATTTAAGGAAGGGCACTGAATCAAGCTAGGCCAGTAAGATTCTTCTCTGGCACTTTTCTACCACGTTTATTGGAAAATATTTCAGCAAGAGTAGCCGTAGTGGCCATGGAGACACATTTCAAGAAAATATGCTGAAGGCAGCACAGTTGACTGACAGCCACCAGCTGTCACCTCTATATCTGGTGCTCATGCTGAGACCACACTTCTCCTGAGTAACGTACTACTCCTGAATAATAACTTAGACATCATCCTTGAAAGCAGGTATCTTCATTTTGATCCTTCCTGACTTCATAAATGATATCAGCAACAGGATTAGTGGCGAAAGAAACTAGGCAAGGGCCTTATTTAATGTTTGGGTTGATTCGACATTCTTAACTCAGAAATTTCCACATCTTAGAAAGCCATAGCTCTGAATATCCATCCAATCACTCTCATTTGCCAAGTAAACTTTCTTTTCTACATGTTAGGCTTCTCATTCACAATTTATTGCTTCTTCCCTAGGCCATATCTTGAGTTCCAATTCTACTCGTCTCTAGGCATCATCAGTTGCTACTCTTAATCACGCCAGTAGTGGTGATTAATTCTCCCTCTTGTCAAACTGCTCCTTTGGCCTCTTCATAGCTCTCTATGCTACCATTTCTGTTCTCCATCACCTTCAAATTATCACCTCACATTTACAGCTGCCCAACTGTTCTACTCTAACCCACTATATTTGCTCTCCCTCATCACACCCCATTGCCCCCTTCCAGCCTCTCAAAATTGAAAGTCAAATATTCCTCTCTACGTCAAACTTCATCTTCTGTTTAAAATATTCCTTATCCTATTACCAATCAGCACCTTCATCATACATGACCTTTTATGGCAATACAAACATTTTAAAATCATCTAAACCTATTGCTGTCAAGTCGATTCAGGCTCACAGTAACTCTACAGGACAGAGCAGAACTGCCCCATAGGGTTTCCAAGGAGCAGCTGGTAGAGTCGAACTGCCGACCTTTTGGTTGACAGCCAAGTTATTAACCACTGCGCTACCAGGGCTCCTTAAAATCAACTAACTGTTTTAAATTCTATCACAAAATAAAGAGACTGCACAGCAAACTTACAAGTGCCTTATATGTAAATTGCTTCAATTTCTAAATACCCACGTTTATATACATAAAAGATATTGCCAAAACATATTTACATTTTTAGAATATCTATAAGCTGTATGTTCTAACTACAACACATCAAGACTCTTGACCCTTTCAAATCAACCAAAGCATAAAAGATTTGGGATCTCTGTAGATTCTACGAATGTGAGAGAAACTGCAGACTGAATATGTGAAAATTTTACGGTGCACAGAGGTTTAGAAATCTCAAACTAGAAAGATGACAGTCTCCCACCTCCTTACACACACGTACATTTACCACCACTCAACAGAGGGAGCCTCAAAAAGAACTAGGCAAAAAGCCACAAAAAGAAACAAAAGAAAACTCCCTATGGTTTGTAAGTTATTGTGATTCTTAATTATAAATGAAATGAGCTGGCTATGAAAACTTTTTCAAGAGGGTTTTCCATTTTGCAATGGGATTTCCAGACAGTTTTACTGGTAAAATCAAATGTATCTCAGAGAACGTCAAATGAAAATGTAATCAGTGAAAATTCACCTATCAACTGGGGAATTAGAAGATGTTATAAGTTCACATGGAAACGAGGAAAACATAAATGCATACATAAAAAGACTGATGGTGATCCTTATGGAAATCTTTATTTAACTTACAGTGGATTGCATTTTTGTCTAGGTAGTTTTCTTTCCATCCTGATTAAAAAGGAAAAGAAACACCTCCTCCTCACCCCATTCCCCAGGATTTGACCTACCCTGGACCAGTTCCAATACTTTCGCCCACGTTATGCGCCACAGTGATTTTATTCAAGGGATAGGATCATGACCCAGATCTTTCCCTGGATTTTTCAAACTGATTCTAGAAGAAAGAATTCCCTTTTCCTCTGGTCGCTGGACTATTAATATATGACATCTGAAACGCACATAAGGATGTGACACAGTGTATGGAGTATACAGATATCAAAGGATGAAGCCAATATGCAGAAAAGAAGCAGAAATGAGACGTAGGGTTCTAAGTGTGCTTGAATCTTTGATTCTAGTCCTTCCTGTTCCTTCGCATGGTTTAGTTAATAACTAACCGTCTTAGTTATTTAATGCTGCTGTAACAGAAATACCACAAGTGGAAGGCTTTAACAAAAATTTATTCTCTCACAGTCTAGTTGGCTAGAAGTCCAAATTCGGGGTATCAGCTCCAGGGGAAGGCTTTCTCTCTCTGTCAGCTCTGGAGGAAGGTCCTTGTCATCAATTTTCCCCTGGTCTAGGAGCTTCTCAGTGCAGGGACCCCAGGTCCAAAGAACACGCTCTGTTCCTGGCACTGCTTTCTTGGTGTATGAGGTGCCCCTGTCTCTCTGCTTGCTTCTCTCTTTTATATTTCAAAAGAGATTGACTTAAGACACAATAAAATCTTGTAGATTGAGTCCTGCCTCATTAACATAACTGCCTCTAATCCTGCCTCATTAACATCATAGAGATAAGGATTTACAGCACATAAGAAAATCATATCAGATGACAAAATGGTAGTCAATCACACAATATGAGGAATCATGGCCTAGCCAAGTTGACACACATTTTTGGTGCACAAAATTCAATCCATAACACTAATCAATTCACGTTTTTGTTGTTTAATCTTGTTCAAGTTGAGTTTCTGTCACTTGAAACCAAAAAATACTTAAAATTGTCCACTTCAATAGTTTAGCCTATCTGACTTCAGTTTTCAACAACATGGCATCTTTAAAATAGTCAATTGCTATGCTAGCTCCCTAGACAATCTATGTAGAGGGAAACTGGAAACAGAGGCAGATAAAATTAATATTCACCTACACACCAAAAGTGTCAGAAGAAGCCAGAGAAACAGGAGGTTATTTTGGAAATAAAACAACTGACCACAGATTATATTTCTGAGATTAAGAAAATAAAGCCACCTAGCTATTTGTTGAAGGAGTACTGGTGGCGCAATGGTTAAGTACATGGCTGCTAACCAAAAGGTCAGTAGATTGAAGCCACCAGCCACTCCACTGGAGAAAGATGTGACAGTCTGCTTTTGTAAAGATTTCCAGCCTTAGAAACCCTATGGGGCATTTCTTCTCTATCCTATAGGGTGGCTATGAGTCAGAGTTGACTCAACAGCAATGGGTTTGGTTTTCATTTAGTTCTTTGCTAAGACTATATATGTTTGGCTGTTCTTGGGAAACCTACCACTAAAGTGAGTTAAAGTGAGGTTTCTAGAAAACAGTGGATAATACAAAGGATGAGGGTTGGAAATCAGGCATTTTGGGTTCTTATCCTAGGTCTGCCACTATCTTACTTGTCCTTAAGAGTTACTTATACTTTCTAATACTCAGTTAATACACACTACATTGAAAAGACTGGATTATTAGATCATTTTCAACTATAAACTACCATGATTCTTTTCTGGAACATATTTGGAAGTAGGTCCCTTTAGATTAGACTAATTAGGCATGCCTATCTAGAATGATAAATTACAAATTTTACAGGAATAGCTATTTTAAATTAGGGGGAAAAAAACTGTTTGGTAAGAAATCTCATGTGAACTGTGCATTTTAAAAACAGACCCAAGTTTTAAAACTCTTCTTTCCTCATTTACCTTTTAAAACATTCCAGATGCCTTCCTCCTTCAAAGAAAGGAAGGCCGAATGTTAAAGATAACTCTGTACCTGTAAGCGTAAAATGCTTGTAATTCTTCCAGTACCATCCTATTTCCTAACAATCTAAATAGGAGAAGAATGGAAAAGGGCTCCAAGAAATATGTCTCCTGGGGGGAAAATAAATGAAACTCACATTCAGAGACAATTCTCCATGGTTCTCTTACATTTTTGCACATCTAGTGAGCAATGGCACAGACTTTCTTTGTTCCAGACTATTTTCTGAAGGACGTTTAAATAAAAAACAGTTTTAGAAGACAGGAGATAGTGTCTCCCTCTGGAGCAAAGGACAAGATTCCTTATGGTCCTGGAAGACAGAGATAGTGTCTCCCTCCAGGGTAAAGTGCAGGCATATTCACTGACCATTATAAAAGAATCATGGTTTTTCCCTGGCCCTCTTAGTTATCTAGTGCTGCTGTAACAGAAATACCACAAGTGGATGGCTTTAACAAACAGAAATTTATTCTCTCACAATCTAGGTGGCAGGAAGTCCAAATTTAGGGTGTCTACTCCCAGGGAATGCTTTCTCTCTCTGTTGGTTCTGGGGGAAGGTCCTTGTCATCGATCTTTCCCTGGTCTAGGAGCTTCTCAGCACATGGACCCGGGGTCCAAAGGATATGCTCCCCACCTGGTTCTTCATTCTTCGTGGCATAAGGTCCCCTGTCTCTCTGCTCACTTCTCTCTTTAATATCTCAAAAGAGATTGACTCAAAATACAATCTAATCTTGTAGATTGAGTCCTGCCTCATTAACATCATAGACGTATGATTTACAACACATAGGAAAATCACATCACATGACAAAATGACAGACAATCACACAATACTGGGAATCATGGACCAGCCAAGATGACACACATTTTGGGAAGACACAATTCAATCCATAACACCCTCTTCATATCATACTGTGACAACCGGGTTGGTTCAAGGAACCAACACAGTGCAAGAAAATTCTCATACTCTGGCTATTGCTCTGAATAATAAAGTCCTAGGTCTCTGACCAAGGAGTCTCATGTCTTTTGTCAGTATGAAAAACTGGTGGCTAACCTGTGGACTTGCAGGTAAGGCAAAATCTCAGACCTTTTACAGTGACAACTGAGAGATTTAACAATACATTTTAGCATGTAGAGGTAAGATTTATACATCTAGGGGAGAGTATACAGATGAACTAGAGAAAGATAACTCAGCAAACCGAAGTTAATTTCCTGATTTTGATGGTTGTTTGTGGTTTGGAGCCCTGGTGGCACACTGGTTAAGAGCTCGGCTGCTAACCAAAAGGTCAGCAGTTCGAATCCACCAGTCGCTCCTTGGAAATCCTATGGGGCAGTTCTACTCTGTCCTATAGGGTTGCTATAAGTGGGAATCAACTCGATGGCAGTGGGTTTGGTTTTTTTGTTTGTTTTTGTGGTTTCAGTAGGAAATATGTTCTTGTTTGTAGGAAAAACGCATGAAAGTGATGAAGAGTGATGGAGCATCAAGTCAGCAACTTAAATGATTCAGAAGAAAAAAAAGTTGTACTGCACTAAAGAAATCTTTTTTCTAATTAAAAATAAAAGAAATTCCTCACTTTACCCAGGTGGGGTGATCTTAAATTCTTGTTGAATAAAAACAAAATTAAGGAACTTAAAAATAATTTTTGTCCCCATTTTTTAACTCAGGTTTCACTATTAGATTTTGGCTTATCAATCTACTAACATACAAAATTTAATTATCCTCTCAGCATATAATTTATAATCAACCATGTCCAAAAAAAATCTTCTATTGATATTTCATCTTATAAAAGAATTCTATATAAATTACGCATGTTTTTACCATGATTTCTTAAGCTAATTGCCTCCTGCAGGCTTCATATCAATCAAAATGATGACTGAGTTTTAAAGAACTTTTCAGGTTTAACGTGAGGAGTATTTATTACTCACCAGGAATGATTAAAATTAAAAGTACTAGACTAAACCTTTACTGCATCTACTCTTACTTAAGATGCAGTAGCTAGATCTTTTCTCTTTCAAATCATTTCTATTTCATGTTAATATCCGATCACCTGGTTGATGACCAAATTCTAAACGTCTAATAAAGCATCCAAGTTACCAAATTATGAAAACATTTAAAAAAAAGATAAACCCTTGATGTGAATTTTCCTAACACAACTGCCAGGCCTTAGACAAACTCCCAAACCAAAACTCATTACCAACACTCAATAACTAAACAAGCAACTATATAATTTCCCAGTTTGAAACCTAAGGGTCCTAATGGTTAGGTGTTATATAGTACACAGTTGGTCTGTTCAAAATAAGTCTGAAGTATTTCAAAACTGTCATCTCAATCCTTATATGATTTCTATTCCCGGCTCTCTAAAACACAGACTATTACCTGAGTTTTCTCTGTTCTGCTAGATTCTCTCAGCTCACCAGAAAGGCTGTCACATAGTGAAGGTCAATAAATATCAACTGAATTAAACTTTCTTCCAAGTTCCCACTGCACTTTTTCTTTCAGAGGCTAAGTTCACCATGCCACTTATTACATGCTATGGTTATTTGTGTACTGTACCTAATTCCATTACAGGATTATAAAATTAGATGTCTTAAGAACATGAATCACAGTTTTATTGACTGTTTCAATCCCCTTTGCCACCAGAGTTTCACACAAAAGAAGAAATAATAGTTAAAAACCAGTGTAGCTTTAATCTATGAACAAATCTTGAATAAGGTAAGAGTTAAGACACCATCTTTCTCATTTTCAGATAGAGGAAAAAAAGAACATAAATTAATTATGAGGAAGGGTAAAACTGAAGTTTAGATCTTAGGATATTTAGACAAAATAAAGCTTTCCACAGTTAACTAATTCAATGGTTTGGCTACAAATCAAATTCCTTGGGGAAATCACTATAGCTTAATTGTGATTTAAAAAGAAAAACTTTGTTTGAAACTTAATATAGGAAAAAAATCCTACCTTACTAAAAGTAAACTACACAAAACTGAGACAAATAAAATTTGCCCAGTCCTGCACCATCCTCACAATCATTGTTATGCTTGAGCCCATTGTTGCAGCCACAGTATCCATCCATCTTGTTGAGGGTCTTCCTCTTTTTCGCTGACCCTCTACTTTGCCAAGAATAATGTCCTTCTCTAGGGACTGGTCCCTCCTGATAACGTGTCCAAAGTATGTAAGACAAAATCTCATCATCCTTGCTTCTAATGAGCATTCTGTATGTACTTCTTCCAAGACAGATTTGTTCGTTCTTTTGGCACACCATAGTATCTTCAATATTCTTTGACAACATCAAAATTCAAAGGCATCAGTTCTTCTTAGGTCTTCCTTATTCATTGTCCAGCTTTCACATGCATATGAGACGATTAAAAACACCATGGCTTGGGTCAGCCCTATCTTAGTCCTTAATGTGACATCTTCACTTTTTAACACTTTAAAGAGGTCTTTTGCAGCAGACTGGCCAATGGAATGTGTTGTTTGATTTCATGACTGCTGCTTCCATGGGTGTTGACTGTGGATCCAAATCAAATAAAATCCCTGACAATTTCAATCTTTCCTCCATTTATCACGATGTTGCTTATTGGTCCAGTTGTGAGGATTTTTGTTTTCTTTATGTTAAGGTGTAATCCATATTGAAGGCTGTGGTTCTTTCAACCTGAGAAATGCCAAGCATGATCTTCGCTTTTGGTTTTTTAACTCCACGTCTTTGCACATTTCATTATAGTAATTTACTTTGTCTTCTTGAGCCACCCTTACAAATCTTCTGTTCAGCTCTTTTACTTCATCTCTTTTTCCATTCATTTTAGCCAATCTACGTTCAAAAGTGCATGTTTCAGAGTCTCCTCTAACATCCATTTTGGTCTTTTCTTTCTTTCCTGTCTTTTTAATGACCTCTTGCTTTCTTCATGTATGACGTCCTTGATGTCATTCAACCACTTGTCTGGTCTTCAGTCATTAATGTTCAATGCATCACATCTATTTTTGAGGCTATTCTTCAGATAGTCTCTAAATTCAAATAGGATATACTCAAGGTCACACTTTGGCTCTCGTGGACTTGTTCTAATTTTCTTCAGCTTCGACTTGAACTTGCATATAAGCAATTGATGGTCTGTTTCACAATCGACCACTGGCCTTGTTCTGACTAATGATATTGAAATTTTCCATCGTCTCTTTCCACAGATGTAGCTGATTTAATTCCTGTGCATTCCATCTGGCGAGGTCTATGTGTGTAGTCACCATTTATGCTGGTGAATAAAGGTATTTGCAATGAAGAAGTCATTGGTCTTGCAAAATTCTATCATGCGATCTCCGGCATCGTTTCTATTACCAAGGCCGTATTTTCCAACTACCAGTCCTTCTTCTTTGTTTCCAACTTTGGCATTCCAATCATCACTAATTATCAATGCAGCTTGATTGTATGTTTGATCAATTTCAGTCTGCAGAAGTTGGTAAAAATCTTCAATTTCTTTATCTTTGGCCTTAGTGGTTGGTGCATAAATTTGAAATAAAGTTGTATTAACTGGTCTTCCTTGCAGGCTTATGGATATCATCCTATCACTGACAGCGTTGTACTTCAGGATAGATCTTGAAATGTTCCTTTTGACGATGAATGCAACGCTATTCCTCTTCAAGCTGTCATTCCCGGCATAGAAGATCATATGACTGTGTGATTCAAAATAGCCAATACCAGTCCATTTCAGCTCACTAATACCTAGAATATTGATGTTTATGCGTTCCCTTTCATTTCTGATGATTTCCAATTTTCCTAGATCATTCTTCGTACATTCCACTTTCCAAGTATTAATGAACATTTGCAGCTGTTTCTTCTGATTTTGAGTCGTGCCACATCAGCCAATGACAGTCCCAAAACTTGACTTCATCCACATCATTGAGGTCAATTCTTCTTTGAAGAGGCATCTCTTCCTCAGTTGTCTTCTGAGTGCCTTCCAACCGGAGAGGCTCATCTTCAAGCACTATATCAGACAATGCACCTCTGCTATTCTTAATGTTTTCACCGGCCAATTTTTTCAGAAGTAGACTGCCAGGTCCTTCTTCCTAGTCTGTCTTAGTCTGGAAGCTCTGCTGTAACCTGTCCACCAAGCGTGGCCCTGTTGGTATTTGAAATACTGGTGGCAAAGCTTCCAGTATCACAGCAAGACACAAGCCACCACAGTATGATAAACTGACAGACACGTACTTATAAACATGCTTACTAGTCCCTTACTTCCCCAAGAAGAAATATTTCCTCTAAAATACAACAAAGCATTTTTTTTATTAGCATAAACTTGAAAAAAGATGCCAAATACCAAAACAGCATCTGGCAGAACTCTGTGGCTTGTGCATGCCTGCAACACTAATCTTCTCAAAGATTTAAGTCTTGGGGGAAAAATTTATTATTCTGAAATGTTATTTGGAAAAGTCAATACAGGTTTTGTTCCAACAACTATGTCATAAGTCAGTTCTGACGTAAGTTGAATATCTTTTTTTGTTTGTTTGTTTTCATTATTACTGCCTTTTATTATCAGTATCTTTATAACTCCAATCTTTGTCAGTGTCAGTGTCACAACAATGAAGTTGGAATTGTAATGGCTGTTGGGCACATGCACTGTTCAACTGTCATATGTCGTTAGAGTTGAACATTATCCAACTTTCTATCCATTACAACTCCCTACACCGACACCGACACAGACTTACTGTAGACCAGTCACAGTCTGCTATATGGCAGTGTTTTGATCAATAAATCATAACACTAAACATCTGCAAGTGAACATCTGAGAATGACAACACCAACAAATTACACACCGTAACACTGTATGTAGTATATACTACTAACAGTACACAAAAACCCAAACCCATTGTCATCAAGTCGGTTCCTACTCATAGAGACCCTACAGGACACAGTAGAGCTGTTCCGTAAGGTTTCCAAGAAGCGGCTGGTGGATTAGAACTGCCAACCTCTTGGTTAGCAGCCGAGTTAGGACTGTCGTAAGTGCAGTCTGTCATAACTCGAATACATCATAAATTGAGGTCTGCCTGTACAGAGCTTCAAGCAAGTTTTCATCACAAGCAACTTCATATTTTTTGAAAAAATATATTTATAAAAAGTTATCTTAATATTGTGTTTTTCATCAGAATATACTATTGGTATTTAAAAGTAATTACTGGTACAGTTGGTTTTTTATTTTTAAAGATTAAGTTCCATGTGTGAACACAGCATATATGCATGGCAATCTTTACTAATTGTGAGACTGTACCTTTATGCTGCTAGGTAAGATTCTTCCTAGGTAAAGCTTAAGCACAAAGCTTTACTTTGAATGTTATAAATGGCTGGAAAAGTATAAATCAACAGTAAAATCTGTCATTTCAAGCCACAAGAAATCAGAAATACCTTTAAATTCTTAACTGGCTTTATGTTATTTATACTTTGATTAACAGAGAATTGTAATAGATCTGAAATTATTAAACTCTGAAATTTAAGACAAAATAAAACCATTTGAGAACTTATCCACTTTCTCCACAATTCTGAAAATTATTTATAACTATAATGGCAAACACTGGAGCAAACACTGGAACAATTATTTATAGACTGACTTCCCTTTTCATATTTACTTTTAATTTATCTACAAGGAAATTAGGAGCCCTGTTGGCACAACGGTTAAGCACTCGGCTACTAACTGAAAGGTTGGTGGGTCAAACCCACCAGCCGCTCCATGAGAGAAAAGACCTGGCAATCTGCTCCCATAAATATTTCAGCCTAGGAAACCTTATAGGGCAGTTCTATTCTGTCCTATAGTCTCTGAGTCGGAACTGACTCGACGGCACATAACAACAACACAGGAAGTATCCAGAATGAGAAAAAATGTTAAAGCACAGATGATCATAAATGTAAACAAAAATTCAAGTTAGAAGTCCCTGCCACAGAAAAACTGAATGTTTCCACACTGTTCCAACCAGCACACCATAGGTAGAGCAGAAATGCAATCTCTCACCCATTTCTCTCCTTCAAATCTCACATGAGGGTATCTAAATCAGCATGTTATAAATCCTGGAAAATAACCAACGCCTGCCACAACCAGGGGAATATTTAAGAAAAACCAGTTTAATCTCAGTAAGAACAGCGAGCTTTATAGCATTATAACTTAGCAGAGACCCAGGGCCACTCCCCATCTCAGGGGTGACCCTGAGCCCACATTCCTGGTACAGGTACCAGTATTGGAGGCAGCCAAATGGACATCATTAGCAAAGAATTGTGGCTGTTTGTTTTGACCTGTCTGGTGGCTCCCTAGTGGATCAGCTCAAAGGGCTTGCATTTATCTCAACTACCTCAGAGCTCTTCCAATGCTAAGGCAACTTTCCAGAGAGCATTTGTCAAAAACATTTATAGGCAAATGCCTTAGCTGCTGCTACTGCTGCATGGGGCAATGTGTAACAGTTGAGGCAAAGAAAAGACTAACCAAACTTTTGAGGAAAGGCTGAAGAACAAGATGCTTTAGAATAAGGGCTTTGAAAATCTCCGAAAAGGCCAAGTACATGCCCAGGGCTGTGTGCATGCCCAAGAAAGAACTGAGAAGACTCCAACCGCCAGGAAAGAACTAAGCAGATCCTAAGTTCTCATCTCCAGCTAATCTTCAGGCTTTGCACAAGCAGAATAGTGATCACTAAAGCAGAGCTGTAAACTACCTAGTTAAGTGTTGAAGGCATGCCCCAACACACACAGACAGCCCATCTGCAAAGACTAAGAAATTTTTTTTTTTTTTTTTTTTTTGGTTCTCGGAATTTAAGGAAATTGCTATCCAATTACTAGCTGACCACTAAGCTAACAAAACAGACTTCAGGTTCACACACAACAAAGAGTACAGACTTTACAAAATTAGTTCAAAAAGGTCACCAGTCAACAAGCAAAAAAAAAACAGTGACAACAAACTCCAGGGGAGGGTGAGAATGTGATTTCCACAGCCACTACATTATAATATAAAAAATGTCCAGTTTTCAACAAAAAAAATATGAAGCATCCAAACAAATAAGAATGTATGTTTGGGCCATGCATGTGGGAGAAAGGAACTAAAAGAAACTGTCCCTGAGGAAGCCAAGACACTGGCTGTACTAGACACCAACTTTAAATCAGCTACTTTAAATACATACAAAGAGCTAACGGAAACCATGGACAAAGAACTTAAGAAAACTTGGAAAATAATGTCTCACCCATTAGAGAATATCAATGAAAAGATAAAATGATTGAGTACCTAAAGTGAAATTATGAGGCTGAAAACTACAAAACTAAAGTGAAAAACTCAACAGAGGGGCCCACAACAGATTTGAGCAGGCAGAAAAAAGAATCAGCAAACTTAAACATAGGTCAATTGAGATTATCCAATCTGAGAAACAGAAAGAAAAAAGAATTTAGAAAAATAAAGCATACTTACTTATATAAAATAAGAATCCCAAAAGGAGAAGAGAGAGACAAAACGGCAGAAAGAATATTTGAAGAAATAATGGCTTAAATTTTCCCAAGTTTGAAAACATCAAAACATCAATCTACACATCTAAGAAACTGAATGAACTCTAAGCAGGATAAAAACAAAGAGAGACACACCAAGACAATTTTAGTCAAATTGTTGAGAGACAAAAAAAGAAAAAGAGAAGCAACTTACCATGTACACAGGAGCCTCAATATTATTAACAGTTGACTTCTCATCAGAAACTATGAACACCAGAATGCAATGGGATGATATATTGACAGTGATGAAAGAAAAATAACTGTTAAGCAATAATTCTGTATCTGGCACAAAAAAAGGACAAATAAACACATCCTCGGATAAACAAAAACTGAGAGAATCTGTCACTGGCAGACCTGGCCTACAAGAAATGCTAAAGAGAGTCCTTCAGGCTGAAATGAACAGAACTAGACAGTCAGTTGAATCCACACAAAGACATAGAGAACACTGTCAAGATAACTACATACATAAAATAAAAGGAGGTATTAATGCATTTCTTGTTTGTAACTCTTCTTTTTTTCTATCTGATAAAAGGCAGTATAAGACAATTATATATATATATGGGCATACAATGTATAAAGGTGTTATTTGTGACAGCATAAATAGGAGGGAAAAGGGAATATACAGAAGTGTTTTGTATAATATTGAAACTAAATTGGTACTAACCTGAACCAGATTGTTATAAATTAAAATGTTACTCGTAATCCCCAAGACAACCACTAAGAAAATAACTCAAAAATATATAGTACAAGAAACAACAAAAGAACAAAAATGGTACAATAGAAAATACCTATTCAGCACAAAATAAGGCAATAAAGGAGTGAAGAACAAAAAAACATATAACACAATTTTACTATGTCAGCAGAACAGCAAAACGGCAAAAGTAAGCCCTTCTTTGTCAATAATTATGTTAAATGTAGATGGAGTAACCCTCCAATTAAAAGGCAGAGACTGGCAGAATGGATTAAAAAAACATTACCTAACTATATGCTATCTATAAGGAGCTCACTTTCAATTCAGTCACAAATAGGTAAAAAGTAAAAGTATGCAAAAAGATATTCCATGCAAACAGTAACCAAAAGAGAGCTGGGGTGGCTATAGTAGTATCAAAAATATACTTTAAGACAAAAATTGTTGAGAGACAAAGAAGAACATTATATGATAAAAGGGCCAATGCATCAAGAAGATATCACATTTACAAACTGCTTACTTGTTTTAACAACAGAGCATCAAAATACATAAAGCAAATACTGACAGAAGAAAAGGGAGAAACAGTCCAACGATAATAGCTGGAGATGTCAATACACCACTTTCAATAATGGGTAAAACAACTAGACAGAAGACCAGCAAGGAAGAGAAAACCTGAACAAAACTATAAACCAACTACACCTAACGAACATTTCTAGAGCATTCCTTCAAACAGCAGAATACACATTCTTCTCAAGTGCACATGGAACATTCTCCAAGATAAGTCATATGTTAGGCCATCAATAAATTTAAAGAGATTAAAATCATACAAATATATTCTCTGGGCACAATGGAATAAAATCAGAAATCAGTAACAGAGGGAATTTCTTAAAATTTACAATTATGTGGAAATTAAACAACACGCTCCTAAATACCATTAGGTCAAAGAAAAAAATCACAAGGGAAATTAGAAAATACTTTGAAATGAATGAAAACAAAAACATACCAAAACTTATGAGATGCAGCAAAAGCAGTGCTCAGAGGGAAACTTGTAGCTATAAATGCCTACATTAAAAAAGAAAGATCTCAATCAGTAACCTAACCATCCACCTTAAGAACTTAAAAAAAGAGAAACTAAACCCAAAGCAGGCAGGGGAAGGAAATAATAAATATTAGAGCAGAGATAAATAAAACAGAAAATAGAAAAAATAAACAAAACCAGAGGTTGGCTCTTTGGAAAGATGAACAAAACTGACAAACCTTTTGCTAGCCTGACCAAGAAAAAAAAAGACGAAGATTCAAATTACTAATACCAGGAATGAAAAAGGGGACATTTCTACTGAACTTACATAAATAAAAAGGATTATAAGAGGATACTATGAACAGTTCTTTGCCAACAAATGAGATAAGCTAGATGAGACGCTTATATTCTTAGAAACACACAGACTACCAAACATAATTTTGAAAATCTGAGAGACCTATAACAAGTAAAAAGATTGCATCAAAAAATCAAAAAAAAATTGTAACAAAAGTCTAGCACCAGGTGGCTTCACTGGTGAATTCTACAAAATGCTTAAGAAAAATTAACAGTACTCCTTCTCAAACACTTCCAAACAACAGAATAGAAAGCAACACTTTCTAATTCATTCTATGAGGCTAGTATTACCTTGATTCAAAAGCCCACATAAAGACAGCACAAGAAAATGACAAACATTCCTTATGAGTATCGACAGAAAATTCCTCAAAAAAATACTAGCAAACTGAATCTGGTAGCACAGCAAAAGGATTATACACAATTATACACAGTGGGATATATCCCAGGGTTGCAAGGGTAGTTCAACATTTGAAAATCAATGTCATACAGCACATTAATAGAATGAAAAAAAAAAAAACATGATCATGTCAACAGACACACAAAACAAGCATATGATAAAACCCAACAACCTTTCATGATAAAAACACTTAAACTAGAATTGGAGGGGAACATCCTCAGCTTGATAAAAGACATATATATTTTTTAAAAAAACACAGGCTTCAAACTGCTTCTTGCCAGTTCAGTCGCAGCCAAGGAAGCAACACTGGAACAGATCCAAATTTTTTAAATTTGGGTGAACTGAACTATAACTGGAACGGGAAAAATTATAGGTCAAAGCCCTGCTAGAATATGAATCTCCTTCTTAGAAAACAAGAGCGGCATACGCGTTGCACAGCAACCAAATATTCTCTCTGTTAGATTTTGTATAGAGTCAGAAACAGCAGTGCCTGCTCAAAGATGGCAGCCAACTGCGCTGCTTTGTCGCTCTCCTCAGTCCTGGCGATACTCCAATCTCATGCATCAGACTCCAGAAAGGGCTCACTATGCCTCTTCCAAGTCTCCCATTTCAGGGCTTTGACCTGTAATTTTTCCCATTTCAGTTATGGTTCCCGATCACCTAAACTATAAAATTCCGAGTCTCTTCCAGTTTTGCGTCATCGGCCATGACTGAACCAGTTAGAAGCCTGGAAAAAAAAAAAAAAAACACAGCAACCATCGTACTTGATGGTAAAAGACTGAAAGCTTTCACCTAAGATGAGAAACTAGACAAGGATGTCTACTCTCACCATTTCTCTTCAACACTGCACTAGAAGTTCTAGCCAGAACAATTAGGCAAGAAAATAAAAAGCATCCAAATTGGAAAGGAAGTAAAACTATCCTTATTCACAGATGACATGATCTTATATAGAAACCACCATAAAGAATATTAAAAAAAAAAAAAAAAATAGAGCTAATAAATAAGTTCAGCAAAGTTACAGGATACATCAATATAAAAAAAGCAGTTTTATCTCTATATACTTGCAATGAACAATCCAAAAATGAAAATTAAGAAAATAATCCTATTTACAATGGCATCAAAAAACAATAAAGTACTTAGAAATAAATTTAACAAAGAAGGCACAGGACTTGTACACTGAAAACTAAAATACATCATTGAAAAAAATTAAAGAAGACATAAATAAATGGAAAGACATCCCATGTTCATGTACTGCTGTTGTTTTAGCTGCCATCGAATTGGCCCATGACTCACGGCAACCCCATGTGTTAAAGAGTAGAACTGCCCCATAGAATTTTCTTGGCTGTAATCTTCACAGAAGCAGATTGCCAAGCTTTCCTTCTGCAGAGCCACTGGGTGGGTTCAAATGGACAACCTTCCGGTTAGCAGTCAATCACACACCGACTGCACCACCCAAGCTCTTTTGTTCATGTATAAAAACTCCTTGCCATCAAGTCACTTCCAACTCATAACAACCCTACAGGACAAGAAGGCAGAAATGCCCCATAGGGTTTTCCAAGGAGCGGCTGCTGGATTCAAACTGCCAACCTTTTGGTTAGCAGCCAATCTCTCATGTACAGGAGACTTAATACTGTTAATAATGGCAATATTCCCCAAATGAATCTACAGATTCAATTCAATCCCTTTCAAAATCCCAGTGCTTTTTTGGAGTAAGGGACAAGCTGATGCTAAAATTCATATGGACCCTGAACAGCCAAAACAATCTTGAAGAAGAGTAACAAAGTTGGAAGAGTCACACTTCACAATTTCAAAGCTTACTACAGAGCTATGGTAATCAAAATAGTGTGGTACTGGCATAAGGATAGACAAATAGGCCAATAGAATAGAATTGAGAGTCTAGAAATAAACCCATACATCTATGGACAATTGATTTTTGACAAGGGTGCTAAGTCCACTCAATGGAAAAAGAAAAGTCTCTTCAACAAATGGGCTGCATTACAATAAAGGTGGACCCCTACCTCACATCATACACCAAGATTTAACTCAAAATGTATCAATGACCTAAATTTAAGAGCAGAAGTATAAAACTTTTAGAAAAACAAACACAGGTGTAAATCTTCATGACCATGGATTAAGCTACTGTTTTGTAAATATGACGCCAAAACACAAGTAACAAAGGACAAAAAATCAGATAATTTGAACTTCATCAAAACTATAAACTTTTGTGCATCAAAGGACACTATCTAGAAAGTGAAAAGACAACACACAGAATGGGAGAAATATTTGTTAATCATATATCTGATAAGCGACTTGTATCCAAATATATAAAGAACTGTTACAACTCAACAACAAAAAGATAAACAACACTATTAAAAAGTAAACAGATATTTCTAAAAAGAAGATACACAAATGGCCAATAAATACATGAAAAGATGCTGAACACCATTAATCATTAGGGAAATGAAAATCAAAACCACATGAGATAATACTTCATATGTACTGGGATGGCTAGAATTTAAAAAAAAAAAAAAAGGGAATTAGTTTTTAGGGGGGTTTTGAAATTTTTAGAGCCCTCACATGCTGCTGGTGAGAATGAAAAATGGTCCAGCTACTATGCAGAACAGTTTGGCAATTTCTCAAAAAGATAAACATTAAGTTACCATATGACTCACTGTCTTACTTACCTAACCAAAAAGAAAAACCTGCTGACATCGAGTTGATTCCAACTCATAGCAACCCTATAAGACAGAGTAGAACTGCCCACATAGGATTTCCAAAGAGCCACTGGTGGATTTGAACTGCCAACCTTTTGGTTAGCAGCCATAGTTTGCCATAGCTCTTAACCACAGCGCCACCAGGGCTCCCTCAGTTATCTAGTGCTGCTGTAACAGAAATACCACAAGTGGATGGCTTTAATAAACAGAAACGTATTTTCTCAGTTTCAGAGGCTATGAGTTCAAATACAGAGCACCGGCTCCAGGGGAAGCCTTTCTCTTACTGTTGGCTCTGAAGGAAGGTGCTTGTCTCTTCCTCCAGCTTCTGCTTCCTGGTTCCTTGGAGATCTCCACCTGGCACGTCATCAGTCTTTCCTGATCTACGCTCTGCTCACTTGTTTAATCTCTTTTATATCTCAAAAGAGATTGGCTCAAGATGTACCTACCCTACATTAATGCTACCTCATTAACATAACAAAGACATCACATTCCCAAATGGGATTAAAACCCCAGGCAACAAAAAAAAACCCTACTGCTGTCCAGTCGATTCTGACTCACAGTGACCCCATAGGGTTTCCAAGACTATAAATCTCTACGGAAGCAGACTGCCACATCTGTCTCCTATGATGCTGTTGGTAGTTTCGAACTGCCAACCTTTCAGTTAGCAGTTGATTGCTTTAATCACCAGGGCTCCTTAACTGCAGGCATAGAGGTTAGGATTTACAACACATATTTTGAGGAGACACAATTCATTCCATTTCATTCCACCCTTTGGCTCTCCAAAAAATTCATGCCCTTGCCACATGTAAAACACAATTCACCCCATTACAACATCCCAAAAGTCTGAATCAACTCCAAGTCCAAAATCTCATCTTCTGAATCATCTAAATCGAATATGGATGAGACTTTAGGCATATTTCATCTAGGGCAAAATTCCTCTTCATCTGTGAACCTGTGAAATCTAGACTACAAATTTATCTGTTTCCAAAGTACAATGGTGGAACAGGCACAAGGTAAAACATTTCTATTACAAATGGGAGAAATTAGAGGGAAAGAAGGGATAACGGACACCAAGCAAGTCTAAAACCCAGCAGAACAATTTACACTAGCTCTCAAGGCTTGAAAATAACCCTCTGTTATCTGGGCAATGGCCCTGCCCTCCAAACACTAGTTGTTAGACATGTCTTCTGGATTCTGGATGGAGGCCCCTCGGCCCTGGGCTTCAGTTCAACCTTCCAAATCTGCTCCCTGTGCTTCAGGGAGCCCAATTTTCCTAGTTCACCTGAGAGGCAACTCCACTCCCTCAGCCCCGGCAGGCCCTGTTCTTCTGACCCTTGAGCATAACAGCCTCACCCCCTCAGCTTTGGGCCTCAGCCCCACCCCCCAGCACACATTAACAGCAGCCCTGCACTCCAGAACCAAGATGGCAAAGATCCAATTCTTTGAAATCTAGGAGGCTGTGGCCCCACCTTTTGAGATCTAGGAGTCTGTGGCCCCGTCCTTTGAAAATTGAAAAGGCCCTGCTTCCCATTCTTCTTCCAACATTTCTACTGATCTCCGAGCTGCTCCAGGGATGGTTTTTTTATTTTCTTGGAAGACAAAAGACGTAGCTCCTTTGACCTGTTTTCTGCCTGTAGAATTTCAAGAAGCAGACAGTGCTCTCTCCTTTCATTGCTTCTCTGTTCCCTTCAGTCTAAGCTGCTGGGTTTTCTACTGTGGTCATTGGTTAAATCCATCAGTCACAGGTTTAATCTGTTTAATAAAAGACTGCATAACCACGCACTTGGTGAAAACTCTAGGACACATATGCCTAGTTTGTAAACAGACTTTTCAAATCTTTAAGTTGTTTTCATTTGCACAGTTTATTTTTAAGTCCATCTCTTTCCTCTTGCATCTTACTATAAAGAGCAGGGAGAAACCACACATCCCCTTTAAGATTTTGCTTAGAAATCTCCTCAGCCAGATATCCAAGTTCATCACTTACAAGTTCTACCTTCCACCAAACATTGGCACATAATTCACACAAGTTCTTTGCCACTGCATAAAAAGCATCATCCTTTATCCATTATCCAATCACATGTTCATCATTTTCTTTTAAAGCCTCATCAGAAGCACATTTAATGTCCACATTTCTAGAAACATTCTGTTGCTGGTGCCATGTGTATTCTCTAAGACGATAGTGACTTTATGGCTCTCTGCACTTCCTTCTGCGCCCTCACCAGAACTGCCTTTATAGCTCTCCTCATTTCCTTCTGAGCACTCATCAAAATTGTCTTTGACATCTGTAATTCTACCAACAGTCTCTTCAAGGCAATCTAGGCTTTTACTATTATGCACCTTAAAACTCTTCCAGCCTCTACCCATTACCCATTTCCAAAACCACTGCCACATTCTAGTTATCTGTTAGAGCAGCACCTCACTCTTCCGGTACCAAATTCTGTCTTAGTTATCCAGGGCTGCTGTAACAGAAATACAAGTAGATGGCTTTAACGAACAGAAATTTATTTTCTCACAGTTTTAGGAGACTAGAAGTCTGAATTCAGAGCACTGGCTCTAGAGGAAGGCTTCCTCTGTCGGCTCTGGAGGAAGGTACTTGTCTCTTAAGCTTCTGCTTCCTTGCAGATCTCCATGTAGCTTGCCATCAATCTTACCCCATCTATGTTCTGCTCATTTGTTTTATCTCTTTGATACCTCAAAAGAGATTGATTTAAAATACACCCTATACTAATCTTGCCTCATTAACATAAAAAAGACAACCCATTCCTAAATGGGATTATAACCACAGGCATAGAGGTTAGGATTTACAACACATATTTTTGGGGGACACAACTGAATCCATAACACCCATCAATTCTACTATATGTAAGAGAACTGAAAACATATGCTTACAGGAACTTGTACACAAATGTTCACAGCAGTATTATTCATAACAGCCAAGTGGTGGAAACAACCCAAATGTCTATAAACTGATGAATGATAAATAAAATGTGATGTATCTATACAACAGAATATTATTAAGCACAGAAATAAATGAAGTACCGGGACATGCCACAACATGTATGAACCTTGAAAACATTATGCTAAGTGAAAGAAGTCAGATATAAAAAGCCATATGTTGTACGATTACATTTATATGACATGTCCAGAATAGGCAAATCCATAGAAACATGAAGCTGATTAGTGGTTGTCAGGGGTTGGGAAGAAGGGAGGAATGAGGAGTGACTGCTTAATGGGTATGGGGTTTCTCTTTGGGGTGATGAAAATGGTATAAAATTAGATAGTGGTGATGGTGGCACATACATGTGATTATATTAAAAGGTACTGAATTGTACAGTTTAAAACTATTACAGTGGTGACTATTATGTCATGTGAATTTTATCTTAATAAAAAAACTTCTTAAAAATTAATGAAATACAGTTTTAATAAACTGATGACAGTTGTTACCTTTGGAAAGGTAGAGAGGGGACGAGGATTGAGAGTTGTGTCCAAAGAGGACCCAATTTACTTACACAGTTTATGTCAGAAGAGCTTATGTTCAAATAACATCAAATAATATTAAACTAATCTGAATGAATCAGAGTTTTTAAATCCACTTTAAAAAAAAAAAGTTAAGAACCCTGGAGATTCAGCCTTTAATCATTCATTTCAAAAGAAAAAAGCTAGGGTATAACGCCTTGTCAGTACATGTACATAACATCTGTATGACAAACTAAACTACAGACATTAAATTTACAGTATGTGTAGATTTTATTATTTACAGGTGAATAAATAATATTCATAACCTGGTCTGGCTTTTATTTAAGATAAAAGGTCTTGAGGGAGAGGAAGAAGAATCATTCAAGTACTGCACCCTGCCACAAGACTGCTGGTACCAAATATCAAAAACTGTTAGCTTCCTCTATTTAACTTTGTATTGTAGGTTCTGTAAGCTGCTAACAATGCATCTCCTTGTCTTCATTCAAAGTTTTCAGTAGATAAATGGAAAAGGCCAAAAAAAAAAGGTCAATGAGAACAACAAAAGAAAAACAGTCCCAAGTTATACTTAATTCAAACACCCACTAATTCAAAATTTACTACAGAGGCTCTTTATAGGAATCAGTGTAACACAACTAGACTATTAGCGTCATGAGTTAGTCACTAATGATTTACAGTATGAATGGACGTCCAGTAAATATTTTCTGAATAAGTGAATAGGAAGAAAAAAATAAAATAAATTTAAAAGTGTGAGCCATAAGTTCAATCATTTTACTCAACAAAAATGTACTGAACACTAAGCACTGAGAATACAGGCAAAAAGGAACATACTTCCTCCCTTCGCAGAATTTTACTTTAGCAGAGTCACAGGTAAACTTCAGTTTATTTATATAATTTTTTAAAATACTGACATCTCCCTTGGTTACTTCCTAGGAATGCTGTGGGTCAGCTCAGGTATTTGGTGAGCATCCACTATAGAATAAGCCCTGTATTAAGTAAAAGTAACTGAATTGCTGCATAAACTCTAAAGCACCAGTTATGTGTAAAATATTAGCATCAACTCTGTGGTACATCTACATTAAATATGCTGAACAAATGAAAAGTTATTAGCCAGCTTTCATTTTCATGGGCATAAATCGACATACTCTTCAAATCTGGAAAACCAATTTATTTCACTGGCCACAAATAGATATTTTCTACGGCTTATTAGAAAACCCACTGCTGTCAAGTCGATTCCGACTCATAGCAGCCATATAGGACAGAGTAGAACTGCCCCATAGGGTTTCCAAGGGTGGATTTGAACGGCCGACCTTTTGGTTAGCAGCCGAGCTCTTAACCACTGCTGCCAGCAGGGTGCAGAGAAGAGCTAATTTACTCATTTAATAAATATTTATTAAGTACCTACTTTGGGCCTGGCACTGTTCCAGGTGCTAGCAATGAACAAAAGACAAAAACTCCTGTCTTCATGTAGCTCACATTCCAGTGGAGGGAGACAGACAAACAAGTAAATAAAATACATACTATACTATGTTAAATAAGTAATATGAAAAAAAAACAAAGCAGGGAAAGGAAGTGCAAGCAAGTGGGAGAATGAGCAAGGGGCAGGAATACGTTACAATTTTACACAGAGTACTCAGGAAGAACTCACATAGAAGGTGACATTTGAGCAAATACCTGAAGGAGGTAAAGAAGCCAGTCATGCAACTATCTGGTGGACAAGTACTCTTGGCTGAGGGCATAGCTAGTACAAAGTACAAAGGCCCCTGAGGCAGAAGCGAGCATGCCTGGTATGTTCAAGAAAAGAAGGCCAAAGTGGCTGGAGAAGAATGAGCAAAGGAAGGGAGAGAGGTCTAGCAGGAGATGAGGTCAAGGCTAGGAGTCAGATCATTTTTGGTTTGTAGGCAATTTTAAGGACTCTGTATCTTACAACGGTCGAAGTGAGACTACTCTGGAGTGTTTTGAACAGAGGAGTGGCAAGATCTGACTTAGGTTTTAAAAGGATGACTCTGGCTGCTATTCTAAGAACAGAAGAAAAGAGACTGGCTGTTACTAATCTAAGTGAAAGATGATGGTGGCCTGGCCCAGGGTGGTAGCAGAAATAGTTAAGCAGTCAGATTCTGGACATATGCTGAAGATAGAACCAACAGTATTTGTTAACCAGTGTAAACAAGAAGAGTCAGGATAGTACCAAGGTTTCTGGCTTGAATTATCAGAAGAGGATGGAGTTGCCATTTAGTGATGACACAGGAGGGACTATGGGAGAAGTTATATTCACATACTGTGGTAGGCTGAATAACGACTCCCCTAAAAGATGAACACATCCTTATTCCCCAAACCTGTGAATGTTACACCTCACATGACAAAAGGGGCTTTTGCAGACATGATTAAGATCCTGAGATTATCCTTGGTTATGTGGATGGGCCCAGTGTAACCATAATCCCCTTATAAGAGGGAGGCAAGAGGGTCAGAGTCAGAGAAGGCAATGTGATGATGGAAGAAGAAAGTAAGAAGGTGAAGTAAAGACAGAAGCAGAGGGACAGAAGGAAATGTGACAACAACGCAGAGGCCGGAGTCATGTTACTATTGATTTGGAAAATGGAACAGTTGTAAGCCAAGGAAAAGCAGACAGGCTCTAGGAAATAGAAAAGGCGAGGAAACAGATTCTCATCTACAGTCTCCAAAAGGAATGCAGCCCTGCCAACCTATTTTAGACTTTTGACCTCCAGAACCGTAAGATGATAAATGTGTGCTGTTTTAAGCTACTAAACTTGTGGTAATTTGTTACAGCAACAATAGAAAATTAATACAGATATAATGGTTTACATATTTATAAAATAACTGTATGAGTTATTAGAATTTTGTACTGTCAAAAAATCCTCAAAAGTTGAAAATAATACCAATAGGATTATAAAGTTGTGTGCTCAAAAAGTATTGGGTCACATCACATAAATGTCCTAACATTTTAAATAAATTTCTACATGCATATAATACAAAATGAGAACTATAATACTCATATACTAAATGATAATACTTGGTCACATGTGATCTGAAGACTTATCTCTGAACCTCTGAACCTTATCGAATTTGTCACTCTGGTAGATCTAAGCAGGCCTAACCCATGTAAATCCCTCCATTTTGGTAAATTGCTGGAGAGGCTGAAAGTTATTATGGTTATGCCCTAAGTCAGTATATAACCATAAAATGGACATAAAGTGGGAGGGTGATGTTTATATTTATCAAAAGAGGGCAAGAGAATGTAAATGGTTAAGAAATATCACTCTAAAGGAATTAAGTTTGAGGGCAAAGCCCTTTAACTCAGAACATCAATAACTAGTATATCACTATTTCCAGAAAATTAAAATGTAACTATATGTGTGCCTGTACATGTCAACTACTTTACATAATATATTTTAGTCATAAAAGCTGTGATAAGAAACTCAACTAGAAAAATCCAACCATAACACACATGTAGTTCAATCAAAACCCACTGCCATCGAGTCAACTGCAACTCACAGCAATCCTATAAACGTGATTCAATAGGATATGGAAAATTAGCACCACAGACACAAACTCTCTGAACCCCAAATACAGTCAGATCTCGACCTATCAAAATCTTAAAAAGGAGGTAGGGGGGGCAGTTAAAGACATATGCCCCAAAAAAGCACTGTAAAAAGATCACAGGATAAAATATATAAATCTTCAAATGTACATTAATAATGACTGTAGTAACAGCACTTACATACCATGTATCCTTGATTCTAAGACATTTCTTCCTATTTTAATTTAACATCATTGAAATTAAAATGCATCTTAGCAATGGGTCAGTTTAAGTGGCAGTGTTTATTGCTTTTCAGTGGCACATAAAATAATGGTGTATCTTAACTGATGGAGTCTTCAGCTGGATTAAACATATAGTGTTTTAGCTGTATTAACTCATTTAATCTTCAAAACTACCCTATGAAGTAGCTGTTATAACTGTACGACGTTATCAACAATAAAAGTGTAGCACACAAAGGTTAAATAAGTTTCTAGTCACACAGCCATTAAAATTAAATTATCTTCAATATATATTACAACTTATTTAAATGTGGGGCTCTGGTGGTGCAGTGGTTAAGCATTTGGCTGCTAACCAAAAGGTAGGCAGCTTGAATCCATCAGCCACACCCTGGAAATCCTAGGGGGCAGTTCTACTCTGCCGTATAGGGTTACTATGAGTCAGAATCGACTCAACGGCACACGGGTTTGGTTTTTTCTGGTTTTATTTTAATGTAAACTACATATTTTCAACTTTTTTAACAGTAACAATATGAAAGAAACTTAAGCCTTTTTTATAATGCTCTTGGCCTTATAAATAATCATTTGCATATGCAAATATAGCATGGAATAGAGTACATAAATAGTAGTCAATACACATTTGCTTGTCCAAATTTGCTTCTTGTAACAAATTCCCAGATGTCAGTATGTCTATTTATTGTAACAGTCTATAATTCAGAATACATATTATTTTACTGACAAAACTTCCAATTACAAGTACAAATTTTTTAAAAAAGATTGTTGCAATCAGTGTCATTCAACTTATCAACAGCCTTAAAAAAAAATGAAAATCCCAACAGATGAAGAACAAGTACATGATGAAATAAAACATCCATTCATAGTTTATAAAAAAAAAAGAAAGAAAGAAGAGAAAAGAGAACCTCTGAGAAAACTAGAAATAAAAGAATGTCCCAACCTGATAAAGAGCATCCAGGAAAAAAAATCTATCGCTAATATCATACTTAATGATGAAAGACTGAACATTTTCCCTCTAAGACTTAGTGAAGAATATATGCTGTCATCGCTGATATTCAACATCATATTGGAGGTCCCAACCCATGCCATAAGGCAAGAAAGAGAAATAAGAGGAAAAGAAAAAGATTAGAAAGGAAGAAACAAAATAACTTTATTTGCGGATGACATGATTATCAACATTTAAAAAATTCCAACCTTCAAAAAAAGCTACTAGATTTAATATGTAAATTTAGAAAGGTCACAGGATATATGATCAATACACAAAAATTAATTCTATTTCTAAATACTACTAATCAACAATTAGAAGTTGAAAATTTTAAAACAGTATTTATAATAGTACCAAAAATCATAAAATAATTTGGGATAAATATGGCAAAGTATGTGTACAACGTGAATGCTAAACAAAAGAAATCAAAGAAAACCAAAATATAGAGAAAGGAATACTAAGTTCATGGATTGGAAGACTCAGTATTATCAAGGTATCAATTTGCCCTGAATTGATCTAATTTGCCAGCAAGCTGATTCTAAAATTTAACTGAAAAAAGCAAAGTATCTAGAATAGCTGAAACAATGATGAAAAACAAAGTAGAAGACTCATACTACCTGATTTCAAAAATTACTATAAACCTACAGTATGATATGAACTAAGGATACACAGATCAAAGGAATGTAATAGAGGCCAAAATAGACCCTCACACACATGATCAACTGATTTTCAAGAAAGGTGTCAAGGGAATTAAATGGAAAAAGGAGAGTCTTATCCACAAATGGTGCATGAAAAAATTGGTTAGTCATTTGCAAAAAACAAACCTTGAACCGTATCTCACACCATAAACAAATTGTAAATGGATCATAGACCTAAATGTAAAACATAAAACTATAAAACATCTAGGTGAAAACAAAGGAGAAAATCTTTGTGACTTCAGGTTAGGCAAACATTTCTTAGCTACAACATCAAAACCATGACCTTCAAAATAAAAAAACAGAACTTGAACAAAATTTAAGTTTTCTTCCATGAAAATGCTCTAATAAAATGCAGACTGTTGGGGAACATCTAGTTCAACTGGCATACCATAGTTAATAAACAAAATGTTCTACATTCTACTTTGGTGAATAGTGTCTAGGGTTTTAAAAGCTTCTGAGCGGCCATCTAAGATACTGTACTGGTCTCAACCTGTCTGGAGCAAGAAAGAATGAAGAAAACCAAACATATAAAGGAAAGATTATGCCAAAGGACTAATGGACCAAAACTACCACACCCTCCACTAGACTCAGTACAGCACAACTAGATGGTGCCCGGCTACCACCACCGAATGCTCTGACACGGATCTCAGTAGAGGGTCCCGGACAGAGCTGGAGAAAAATGTAGAACAAAATTCTAACTCACACACGCAGAAAAAAGACCAGATTTACTGGTCTGACAGAGACTGAAGAAACCCCAAGAGTATGGCCCCCAGACACCCTTATAGCTCACTAATGAAGTTACTCCTGAAGTTCACCCATCAGCCAAAGATTAGACAGGCCCATAAAACAAAAAGAGACTAAATGGGTACACCAGCCCAGGCTCAAGGACGAGAAGGCAGGAAGGGACAGGAAAGCTGGTAATGGGGAACCCAAGGTCAAGAAGGGGAGAATGTTGACATGTCATGGGGTTGGCAACCAGTGTCACAAAATAATATTTGTATTAATTGTTTAATGAGAAACTGGTATGCTCTGTAAACTTTCATCTAAAGAACAATAAAAAAGAAAAAGAAAAAAAATCAGTCTTGGAAAAAGTACAGTCAAAGTGCTCCTTGAAAGTGAGGATGGCAAAACTTCATCTCACATACTTTGGGCATATTATTAGAAGGGGATCAGTCCCTGGAGAAGGACATCATGCTTGGTAAAGTAGATGGTCAGCATAAAAGACCCTCAACGAGACTGACTTTGACACAGTGGCTCCAACAATGGACTCAAACATAACAATGATTGTGAGCATGGTGCAGGACCGGGCAGTGTTTCGTTCTGTTGAAAATTGGGTCACTATGAGTCAGAGTCGACTCGACGGCACCTAACAACAACAAGAGTACAATTCCATAAGCATTTGCTGAGCACACCTGCAAGGCACTGGGAGTTGTGCTAAAGATGCCCAAGACATCTTCCAATTGGTCACAGCTTCCTAGAGAAACTTCAACCAACCCTCCCAGCTAAGGTTCACTGGACCAGGATAGGACAACAAATATGAAAGAAATGAATTCACAGGCTCTCCTAGTCTCTCCTCCTCAACCAATTTATTTCTCAGGAAAATTCTGGACTTCATAACCAAGAATAAAAATATGTATCTGTTAAAAAAAAAAAAAAGAAAATGAAAAGACAAAGGGATGAGCCAACATGGCACTATCGACAGAAGCACCATGGCATCCCTCTGCAGCAAACACCCAAAAAACTAAGTAAAACAGATACAAACGTCAATCCTGGAAACTCAAACATCAAATGAAGAGATAAATGACTCGATCAAGCACTGAATGGAAGAAAAAACTGACAGAGCGAGGAAAGCTATGGAGTGGAAGTCCCCTGCCAGCTAACACAGCATGGATTTGTCATGCTGGACCACAGCCACCAAGGACCTTTGACAGGGAGTATAGGAAGGCAACTTCATGGAGTTCCCAACAGGAGACAGGGCAGCCACTCCGCACATCACATCCTCTCCCTTCCCTCCTGCCTATGTGCACCATGCACTGAGCACCGTGCCCCCAAGCAGCACCAGAACAGGCCCCCAGGCCCCACCCCATGCTGCTCTCCAGCCCTGCCCTGCCAGCCCCAGTTCATGCCGCAGACAACTCACCCCACCCTACCCCCAGCTGCTGGACCTGTCCTGAAGCACCACAGTTGAGCAACCAGCCCTGGCCACCTGGACAAGGTGGTAAGAAGTATTATGCCTAAAGACGAGCAAGCAGCAAAACACACCCAGCTCGCCTGACCAGACATAGCCAAATAGAACAAAAAAACAAGACGAAACAAATCTAAAATCAGTAAACAAAAAAACAGTAATAATTCCTGAACATCCTAAAGACAACAGACAATATTAAAATAGATTAAAAAAAAAAGACATGATGGCTCCAATAAGTGACCAAAATAAAACACTATATGACCCTCTGGTAGAAGAAAAGGCATTGGAACTACCACATAGGGAATTCAAAACTCTAATATTCAGGACTCTCCAAGATTAGGAAAGAGGTGAAGGAAAACAAAGACAAAACTAAGGAAAAATGGAAAATACAGACAAAATCAGGGAAAACACAGACAAAGCAATGGAGGAAATCAGGAACGTAATACAGGAACAAAATGTCAAAATAAATAAAACAATTAGAAATCATAAAAAAAAACAGTAATTAAAAAACCAAAAGATAAACAATGATTTCAGAAATAGACAATGTAATAAAAGGTTTAAACAGTAAATCTGAAACGGAAGATGGTTTAGCAAAATTGAAGATAAATCCTTGACTACCACTTTGTTTGAAGAAAAGAGAATGAAGAAAATGAAGAAAACCTGAGAACTATGTGGCATACAATCCAGAGCAAAAATTTGTGCATCTTCAGAGTTCCAGAACAGGGGGTGAAAACGGAAAACACAGAAAGGATCATTGAAGATTTGCTAACAGAAAACTTCCTTAACATCATGAAAGATGGAAAGCTGACCATCCAAGAAGCTCAACAAGCCCCATATAGTAAACATTCCCAAAAGAAAATCAAGAAAATATATCATAATCACACTCACCAAAACCACAGACAAAGAAAGAATCCTGAGAGCAGCTCAAGAAAAACAAAAATTCACATACAAAGAGGAAAACAATAAGACTAAGCTCTGATTACTCGGCAAATACCATGCAGGCAAGAAGGCAACAGGATGATATAGATATAAAATCTCGAAAGAAAAAAAATTGCTAACCAATTATAATATATCCTGCAAAACTCTCAAACATGATGGCAAAATTAGGACAATTCCAGATAAACAGAAGGTAATAAGAGAAATGAAAGATGAAGTCAAAAAATTCCTAGAATCAAATGAGAATAAAACACACCATACCAAAAAACCTTTGGGACACAGCAAAGGTAGTGCTCAGAGGTCAATTTACAGCAATAGATACACATATCAAAAAAGAAGAGACAAAATCAAAACATTAGCTGTATGTCTTAAGTCATCTAGTGCTACTATAACAGAAATACCACAAGTGGATGGCTTTAGCAATGAGAAGTTTATTCTCTCACAGTCCAGTGGGCTACAAGTCCAAATTTAGGGCGTCAGCTCCACGGGAATGCTTTCTCTGTTGGCTCTGGAGGAAGGTCTGTGTCATCAATCTTCCTTTGTTCTAGGAACATCTCAGTACAGAAACCTCAGGTCCAAAGGACGCACTCCACTCCGAGCACTGCTTTCTTGGTGGTATGAGGTCCCCGTGGCTCTCTGCTAGCTTCTCTCTTTTATATCTCAAAAGAGATTGGCTTAAAACACTATCTAATCTTATAAACTTCATCAGTATAACTGCCACTAATCCATTTTATTACATCATAGTGATAGAGTTTACAACACATAAGGAAATCACATCAGATTACAAAATAGTACACAATCATACAATAGTGGGAATCATGACCCAGTCAACTTGACAGATATTTTTGGGGGCCACAATTCAATCCATGACACTCTACAACTCAAACAAATAGAAAGACAACAGCAAAAGAAGTTCACAGCCACTAGAAAAAGGAAATAATGAAGATCAGAGCAGAAATACATGAAATAGAGAAAAGAAAAACAATAGAAAGACTCAACAAAACCAAAAGTTGGTTCTTTGAAAGGATCAACAAAATCGACAAGTCATTGGCCAAACTGACAAAAGAAAAACAGGAGAGGGCATAAATAACTCAAATAAGAAATGAAACCGGGGACATTACAACAGACACAACTGAAATAAAAAAGATCATAACAGAGTACCATGAAAAATTGTATTCCAACAAATTTGAAAACCTAGAGGAAATGGACAAATTTCTGGAAACACACTATCTACCTTAACTAACACAAACTGAGGTAGAAAATCTGAACAGACCCATAACAAGAGAAGAGACTGAAAAGGTAATTAAAAAAAAAAAAAAATTCTCAGCAAAAAAAAGTCCTAGCCCAAATGGCTTCCCTGGAGAATTCTACCAAACATTCAAAGAAAAGCTCACACCGGTACTACTCAAACTATTTCAGAACATAAAAAAGGAAGGGATACTTCCAACTTCATTCTATGAAGCCAGCATAACCCTGATACCAAAACCAAGCAAAGACACCACAAAAAAAATTACAGATCAGTATCTCTAATGAATATAGATGCAAAAATTCTAGCCAAAAGAATTCAGCAACATATCAAAAAATTAATACAACACAACCATGAGGGATTCATACCAGGCATGCATGCATGGTTCAACTTTAGAAAATCAATCAATGTAATCCACCCCATAAATTTAAAAAAAAAAAGAATCACATGATCATCTAAATTGACGCAGAAAAGGCATTTGATAAAGTCCGACACCCATTCCTGAAAAAAAACTCTCAATAAAATAGGAATAGAAGGGAAATTCTTCAACATGATAAAAGGGACCTTAACCCTATGGACAGTTCTACTCTGTTCTGTAGGGTCACTATGAGTCAGAATTGATTTAACGGCAACAGTCTGGATGGTTTTTATACAAAATCAATAGCCAACATCATTCGCAATGGAAAGAGGCTGAAAACACTCCCCTTGAGAACAAGAATGAGACAAGTAAACCCTTTATCACCACTCCTATTTGACATTGTGCTGCAAGTCCTAGCTAGAGTAATAAGTCAAGAAAAAGAAATAAAGGGCATCCAAATTGGTAAGGAAGAAGTAAAACTATCCCTGTTCATGGATGATATGATACTATACATACAGAACCCAAAAGAATCCACAAGAAAACTACAAGAACTAACAGAAATATTCAGCAGAGTAGCAGAATACAAGATAAACATACAAAAATCAGTTGGATTCCTTTACATCAGTAAAGAGAACTATGAAAAAGAAATTAGGAAAGCAATACCATTTATAATCACCCCTTAAAAAAAAGAAAACAAAAAAACCTCAGAAATAAATCTAAGCAGGTACGTAAAAGGCCTATACAAAGAAAACTACAAAACACTACTGCAAACAAGAAACCAAACAAGAACTACATAAATGGAAAAACATACCATGCTCATGGACGGTACACTCAACGTTGTGAAAATGTCAATTCTACCCAAAGCGATCTAGAAATACAATGCAATGCTGATCCAAACACCAAAAGCATTCTTTAATGAGATGGAAAAACTAATCATTAACTTTATATGGAAAGGAAAGAGGCTCCAGATAAGTCAATCACTATTGAAGAAAAAGAACTAAGTAGGAGACCTTGCACTACCTGATCTCAGACTACTATACAGCTCCAGTAGTTAATACAGCCTGGTACTGGTACAACAACAGACACATTGACTAATGGAAAAGAATCAAGAACCCAGATGTAAATCCATCCACCTATGGCCACCTGAGCTTCAACAAAGGTCCTAAGTCCATTAAATGGAGAAAAGACAATCTTTTTAACAAATGGTGCTGGCAAAACTGAATGTCCATCTGTAAAAAAAAATGAAACAGGATCCATAACTCACATTATACACAAAACCTACTTCAAAATGGATCAAAGACCTAAATATAAAACCAAAACTATAAAGGTCAAGGAAGAAAAAATAGGGTCAACGCTAGAGGCCCTAATACACTGCATAGATAGGATACAAACCATAACTAACAGTACAGAAACAACAGAAGATAAGCTAGATAACTGAAATCTTCTAAAAGTTAAACACTAATGCTCATCAAAAGATTTGCCCAAAAGAGTAATAAGAGAACCCACAGACTGCGAGAAAAATTTTGGCTATGATGTACCTGACAAAGGTCTAATCTCTAAAATCTACAGGAAAATACAACACCTCTACAACAGACCCTCACACGTCTGTCTGTCATACTGTGCGGGCTTGCGTGTTGCTGTGATGCTAGAAGCTATACCACCGGTATTCAAATACCAGCAGGGTCACTCATGACTGACAGGTTTCAGCTGAGCTTCCAAACGAAGAAAGACTAGGAAGAAGGACCCAGCAGTCTACTTCTGAAAAGAATTAGCCAGTGAAAACCTTATGAACAGCAGTGGAACACTGTCTGATATAGTGCCGAAAGATGAGCCCCTCAGGTTGGAAGGCACTGAGAAGAAAACTGGGGAAGAGCTGCCTCCAAACAGCAGACTCAGCCTTAATGATGTGGATGGAGTCAAGCTCATTTGCTGACGTGGCATGACTCAAAATGAGAAGAAACAGCTGCAAACATCCATTAATCGGAACATGGAATGTATGAAGTATGAATCTAGGAAAATTGGAAATTCTCAAAAATGAAACGGAACACATAAACATCGATATCCTAGGCATTAGTGAGCTGAAATGTACTGGTATTGGCCATTCTGAGTCGGACAACCCTTTGGTCTACTATGCTGGCAATGACAACTTGAAGAGGAATGGTGTCGCATTCATTATCAAAAAGAACATTTTAAGATCTATCCTGAAGTACAACCCTGTCAGTGATAGGATAATATCCATATACCTACAAGAAAAACCAGTTAATACAACTATTATTTAAACTTACGCAACAACCAAAAAAGGCCAAAGATGAAGAAGTTCAAGATTTTTACCAACTTCTGCAGTCTGATATTGATCAAACATGCAATCAGGATGCACTGACAATTACTGGTGACTGGAATGCGAAAGTTGGAAACAAAGAAGGATCAGCAGTTGGAAAACATGGCCTTGGTGACAGAAACAATGCCAGACATCATAGGAAAGAATTTTGCAAGACCAATGACTTCTTCATTGCAAATACCTTTTTTCAACAACATAAATGGCAACTATACACGTGAATCTCACTGGATGGAATACACAAGAATCAAAACGACTACATCTGTGGAAAGAGACAATGGAAAAGCTCAATATCATCAGTCAGAACAAGGTCAGTGGTCGACTGCTGAACAGACCATCAATTGCTCACATGCAAATTCAAGTTGAAACTGAAGAAAATTTAAAAAAGTCCACGAGAGCCTAAGTACGACCTTGAAAATATCCCACTTGAATTTAGAGACCATCTCAAGAATAGATTTGACACGCTAAACACTAATGACCAAAAACCAGATGAGTCATGGAATGACATCAAAGACATTATACATGAAGAAAGCAAGAGGTCATTAAAAAGAGAGGAAAGAAAGAAAAGACCAAAATGCATGTCAGAGAAGACTCTGAAAGTTGCTCTTGAATGCTGAGTAGCTAAAGCGAAAGGAAGAAATGATGACATAAAAGAGGTGAACAGAAGATTTCAAAGGGTGGCTCAAGAAGACAAACTAAAGTATTATAATGACATATGCAAAGACCTGGAAATAGGAAACCAAAAGGGAAGAACATGCTCAGCATTTCTCAAGCTGAAAGAACTGAAGAAAAACTTCAAGCTCTGAGTTGCAATACTGAAGGAGTCTGCAGGGAAAATATTAAATGACACAGGAAGCATCAAAAGCAGATGGAAGGAATACACGAGAGTCACTACACCAAAAAGAATTGGTGGACATTTCAACCATTTCAGGAGGCAGCATATGATCAGGAATCGATGTACTGAAGGAAGAAGTCCAAGCTGCACTGAAGACATTTGCGAAAAACAAAGTTCCAGGAATTGACGGAATACCAATTGAGATGTTTCAACAAACAGATGCAACACTAGAATTGCTCACTCATCTATGCCAAGACACTTGGAAGACAGCTACCTGGCCAACTAACCGGAAGAGATGCATATTTATGCCTATTCCCAAGAAAGGTGATCCAACTGAATGCGAAAATTATCAAATAATATCATTAATATCAAATGTGAGTAAAATTTTGCTGAAGATCACTCAAAAGTGGCTGCAGCAGTATATCGACAGAGAACTGCCAGAAATTCAAGCCAGATTCAGAAGATGACGTGGAACCAGGGATATCACTGCTGATGTCAGATGGATCTTGGCTGAAAGCAGAGAATACCAGAAAGATGTTTACCTGTGTTTTACTGAGTATGCAAAGGTATTCAAGTGTGTGAATCATAACAAGCTATGGATAACACTGCAAAGAATGGGAATTCCGGAACAATTAACTGTGCTCCTGTGGAACCTGTACACAGATCAAGAGGCAGTCATTTGAACAGACCAAGGGGATACTGTGTGGTTTAAAAATCAGGAAAGGTGTGTGTCAGAGTTGTATCGTTTCACTATATTTATTCAATCTGTATGCTGAGCAAATGATAGGAGAAGCTGGGCTACATGCAGAAGAACACAGCATCAGGACTAGAGGAAGACTCATTGACAACCCGCAATATGCAGATGACACAACTTTGCTTGCTGAAATCAAAGAGGACTTGTACTTACCGATGAAGACCAAAGACTACAGCCTTCAGTATGGATTACACCTCAACATAAAGAAAACAAAAATCCTCACACTGGACCAGTAAGAATCATCATGATAAATGGAAGAAAGATTAGAAGTTGTCAAGGGTTTCATTTTACTTGGATCCACAATCAACACCCATGGAAGCAGCAGTTAAGAAACAAAACAACATACTGCATTGGGCAAATCTGCTGCAAAAGACCTCTTTAAAGTCTTAAAAAGTAAAGAAGTCATCTTGAAGACTAAGGTGCGCCTGACTCATACCATGGTATTTTCAACCACCTCATATGCATGCAAAAGCTGGACAATGAATAAGGAAGACCAAAGAAGAATTGATGCCCTTGAATTATAGTGAAAGTAAAGAATATAGACTATACCATGAACTGCCAGAAGAACGAACAAATCTGTCTTGGAAGAAGTACAGCCAGAGTACTCCTTGGAAGCAAAGATGGCAAGACTACGTCTTACACACTTTGGACATGTTATCAGGAGGGATCAGTCCCTGGAAGACATCATGCCTGGTAAAGAAAGGGGTCAGCAAAAAAGAGGAAGACCCTCAATGAGATGGACTGACACAGTGGCTGCAACAATGGGCTCAAACACAGCAACAACTGTGAGGATGGCACAAGACTGGGCAGTTTTGTTTTGTTTTTCATAGGGTTGCTATGAGTCAGAATGGACTCAGTGACACCTAACAACATAACAATATCTAGACTTTGTTTCTCCAACTGGCTGAGTTAGTATCCCATTGTATGTATGTGCCACATTTTTGTTTCTCCATTCATCTGGTGATTGGCATTTAGATTGTTTTCACCTTTGGGGTATTATGAATAGTGCAGCAATGAACACTAGTATACAAGTCTCTGAGTCTCTGCTTTCAAGTTTTCTGGGTATGTACCTAGGAGTGGAATTGCTGGGTCAAATGGTAACTCTATTTTTAGTTTTGTAAGGAACTGCCACACTGTTTTCCACAATGGCTGTACCATTTTGCATTCCCACCAGCGACGGATAAGGGTTCCAATTTCCTCAGATCCTCGCCAACATCTGTTATTTTCTGTTGTTTATCTTAGCCATCCTAGTAGGAGTGAAATGGTATCTCACTGCGGTTTTGATTTGTATCTCTCTGATGTCTAATGATCCTTCCATGTGTTTGGTGGTCATTTCAATATCCTCTTTTGTGAAATGTCTATTCAAGTCCTTTCACCATTTTATGACTGGGTTGTTTTTATGTTGTTAAGTTGTTGAAGTTTTATATACATTTTGATTATTAGATTCTTACTGGATATAGTGAGACCTGGTGGCACAGTGGTTAAGTGCTACAGCTGCTAACCAAAAGGTCAGCAGTTTGAATCCACCAGCTGATCCTTGGAAACCCTACGGGACAGTTCTATTCTGTCCTACAGAGTCAGAAAAATTGGATATAGGGTTTCTGAAGATACTCTCCCAGTTGGTAGCTTTTCTTTCACTTTTTTAGTAAAGTCTTTTGATAAACAAGTTGTTAATTTTTATGAGGTCCCACTTATTTATTTTGTTTTTTATTGTTTGTGCTTCTGTTGTTATATTAGATAATCTATTGTTAAAGCTAGGCCTCACTGCATTGCCCCTGCATCTTCTTCTAAGAATTTCAAGGTTTTAGATTGCACATTTAGGTCTTTAATCCATTTTGAATTTGTTTTGTGTATGGTGTGAGGCATGGATCTTGGAACTCTGGAAAAAGCAAAAACTATAAGAACAAAAAACATATCAGTGTCTGCAAAAGTCTGGGAGTGGGCCCTGAGGGACTGAATTGCTGGGCAGAGGGCTGTGGGGACCATGGTCTTGGGGAACATCTAGCTCAATTGGCATGACACAGCTTATAAAGACAATGCTCTACATTCTACCTTGGTGAGTAGTGTCTGGGGTCTTAAAAGCCTGTGAGCGGCCATCTAAGATACTCCACTGGTCTCATCCCTTCAGGAGCAAGGGAGAATGAAGAGAACAGGATACAAGGAAAAGATCAGTCTGAAGGACTAACTGTCCACAGCTACCAAGGCCTCCACCAGACTGAGTCCAGTACAGCTAGATGGTGCCCGGCTACCACCTGACTGCTCTGACCAGGACCACAACAGAGGGTTCTGGACAGAGCTGGTGAAGGATGTAGAGCATAATTCTAACTCACAAAAAAAAAGACCAGATTTACTGGCCTAAAGGAAACTGGAGAAACCTCAAGAGTATGGCCCCCAGACACCCTTTTAGCTCAGTGGTGAAGTTACCTCCGAGGTTCACTGTTCAGCCTGGGAGTGGACAGCTCCGTAAAACCAAATGAGACTAGTGAGGTACAGGAGTCCAGTGACAAGGGCCAGAAAGCAGAAGGGGACAAGGAAGCTGGTGATAGGGAACCCAAGGTTGAGAAAGGATATTGTTGATGTGTTGTGAGATTGTTAACCATTGTCATAGGGCAACATTTGTAGTAACTGTTAAATGAGAAACTGTTTTGTTCTGTAAGCCTTCATCTTAAGTGAGAATAACAGCACAATTGGAAGAGCGTAGTCAATGTCACTGAACTGTGCATGTAGAGATTTTTGAAATGGTGTATCTTCGGCTATGTGTATTTTCACCAAAAAAAAAAAGGTTGAGAAGTTAGAGGGTTGATATGTCGTGGGGTTGTTAACCAATGTCATAAAACAACATGTGTACTACTGTTTCACGAGAAACTATTTGTTCTGTAAGACTTCACCTGAAGTACAATTAATAAAAATTAAAAAAAAAAAAAAGTCTGGGAGTGGGAAGAGGGGACTGACTACAAAAAACACAAGAAAAATTTTTTCATTGTGGTGGTTATATCACTGTATAAGTTTGTCAAAATGCTTAGACTTGTATACTTAAAAAGGGTGAATTCTGCTATATGTGTATTTTATATCAATAAAACTGGCTTAAAATTAAATGAGGAAAAAAATTCAATTGTAAATGATTCAAGGCAAAAGTACTGTGTGCTCCAAAATTTCTATAGCAAAGCATACTACTTGTATAAAAAGAAATAAAAAGTAAAAAAGTCTAAATTTAGAGGTAATTACATTTGGTCTACAAAATAATTCAGTGTAGAGGCTCTAGTATATTCAAGTATGTACTTATGACATTCGGCAACTGTTTACTGAGTGCCTACTATGTGTACAACATCCCATGGCTAATGGGATGATATTAAAAGTTTACTATATAACTCTAACTTCTAGGAACTTTATATCTAGAGAAGGAAATAATACACAAAGTAATAAGAAATTCAAAGTAGAATGTGTTATCCCGTATGCTACTTCATAAAGCCAATCTATTAACCAGTCCTATAAAAATTCAACCATAAACTATCAAAAGTCTATGAACACCCAGATGTGCTTTTACTCAAGACTAAAGTCACTCCTGAGGTTCACCTTTCAGCCAAGGATTATACAGGCCCATAAAACAAAACGAGACTAGATGGGCACACCAGCCCAGAGGCAAGGATGAGAAAGCAGGAGAGGACAGGAAAGGTGGTAACGGGGAACCCAAGGTCGAGAAAGCGAGAGTGTTGACATGTCATGGGGTTGGCAACCAATGTCACAAAACACTATGTGTATTACTTGTTTAATGAGAAACTAGCCTGCTCTGTAAACCTTCATCTAAAGTACAATAAAAATAAATCAATAAAATAAAAGTCTACACATAAGCTAATATAATTTTCAGGATATTTCTTTCCATCCATCCATCCAAAGACTATGTGTACACATACTGCCACTGGTTGCTATTAAATTCCTTGCATTTTAAAAGAAACACCAAAGGGATGTCCTGCTCAAAAATATCCACTCTATACATTCTATGCATAAGTAAATCAATTTGGTTTATAAACTACTCTCTGGGAAAGGAAAAAAGAGCCTAAAGTAACCCAAACTTATCATATATTCCTGAGGACAATGGTGGTTCAGCAGTAGAATTCTCACCTTCAATGCTAGAGACCAGGGTTCGATTCCTAGCCAACGCATCTCATGCACAGCCACCACCCATCTGTCACACAGCTTGTGTGCTGCTATTATGCTAAATAGGTTTCAGTGGAGTTTCTAAATTAGAATGGCCTAGGAAGAAAGCCTGGTGATCTACTTTCAAAAATCAGCCAATGAAAACTCTATGGATCACAACAGTATGAACTGCAACGGATCATCGGAATGGCGCAGTACTGAGCTACGTTTCATTCCACTGAGCATGGGATCACCATGAGTTGGGCTGACTGAACAGCAGCTAACAACACACATTCATACAATCATACCAACATAAGGAGACAAAGTAAACAAAAAGTTTATAAATTATCTGGGAAAAAGGCAATTTCGTACCAGGATGCTCTTCAAGGAAGGGCAAAATAGATGGGGTTGGAGTCCTTGGATCCATAAAGGGAATTATGAAGCTACAAGCACCCTGAGGGAGTAGGAAGTAGACAGGTGAGAAAATTTTAAAGAGTAAGAGCTCAATATAATTTAGCCTGTTTTTACAGTCTTGTCAAAGGTCCTGATAGTGACGACTTTTACCACTGAAAATTCAATCACCAAATGCTTCTATTGAGAAGTCAGGACTAGTTTCTTGGAGAATGGTAAACCTTTATCAACTCCTGATCAGCTGAGCCAACTCAGTCAATCCAGGGGAATTTAGTCTCCCTAATTCAGCCTAGTGTCCACCTATTCAGTTCCCTCCTCTTTGTGGAGGTAAAGAAAAGACAAAAAATCAGAGAGAAGAATGTAAATGTCAGTCGTCGAATTTCTACTCTCAAATAACCTCCTCTTTCTCCATCTTCATTCTAGGTACTCTTAAGATTCCTCCATTTGTGAGAACATACAGAATTCAAACCATAACCACAAACATCCTCCTTCCTGTATACTCTATGACATCCATAAAAAAGAAAGTTAAGCATAAACCAAACCAAACCAAACCCATTGCTGTCGAGTCGATTCTGATTCATAGCAACCCTATAGGACAGAGTAGAACTACTCCACAGGGTTTCCAAGGCTGTAAATTTTTACAGAAGCAGACTGCCACATCTCTCTCCCGCGGAGCAGCTGGTGGGTTGGAACCACCTAACTTTTGGTTAGCAGCTGAGCACTTAACTACTGCACCACCAGAGCACCATTAAAAGTTTCTTTTTAAAGGAAGAGATAGAAGGTAATATACAATATATACCCATTTTTGTAAAAAAAAAAAAAAAAGACATAAAGTTGTGTATAGGGATACAGTGAGAAGCCCCGGTGGTGCAGTGGTTAAAGTGCTTGACTGCTAACCGAAAGGTCAGTGGTTCAAACCTACTAGCCTTTCTGTGGAAGAAAGATGTGGCAGTCTGTCTCCGTAAAGATTTACAGCCTTGGAAACCTATGTGGCAGTTCTAGTCTGTCCTATAGGGTCGCTATCAGAATCGACCATGGCAATGGGTTTATAGGGATATAAAGGGAGTTCCTGGGTTGAGCAAACAGTTATATGCTGGGCTACTAACTGGAAGATTGGCAGTTCAAACCGACTCAAAGGTACCTCAGAAGAAAAGGTCTAACAATCTGATTCTAAAAGGTCAGCCATGAAAACCCTCTGGAGCACAGTTCCACTCTGACACACATGAGGTCACCGAGTGGGAATCAACTCCATGACAACTGGTTTAGTTAGTTTGTTTGTTTTGAAAATGGGGACTTGCTTCCAAAAGGTCACAGCCTTGAAAACCCTGGAGAGTGCAGTTCTACTCCACAACACACAGGGTTGCCATGTGTCAGAATCTACTGGATGGCAACTGGCTACAGGGATATAGCTCTGAAAGTATAAATACCAGATGTATATTCAAGATGACTGGGCAATTTTTAATTTCTTAATACTTATCTGTATTTTCTAATAATTTTTCAACAATGACATTACTCTAACGGTTTCATTAAATAAAACTTTTGACTCTTTATACCATTTCAATAATTTTTTATGAAACTGACTGATAATAGGCCATTTTCCTATGATCCCCTTATAAGCCTTTCCTGCAATTTTTAATGAATTCTGGGAGTATATTTGTTGATAAAGGGAAAAAGGAAAGTTACTAATGATTTGTCTCTTATTGTTCAAAACAAATATGTCAAATAAAATTTTAGAGTAAATTTTTAATTTCTATTCTTCTGAGAGAATTCATGTTATGGGATGACTTTACTCCTAAACCAAACGATGGACAATGGGATTTTTACTATGTATCTATGTGAATTATCAGTCACAAAAAGTAATAATTTTCTTTTATCTAACATAAAAAAAAAAAAAAACCCCACTGCTGTCGAGTTGATTCCGACTGATAGCTAGCTACCTATAGGACAGAACAGAACTGCCCCATAGAGTTTCAGGAGCGGCTGGTGGATTCGAACTGCTGACCTTTTCCTACTGCTGTCGAGTTGATTCCGACTGATAGCTAGCTACCTATAGGACAGAACAGAACTGCCCCATAGAGTTTCAGGAGCGGCTGGTGGATTCGAACTGCTGACCTTTTGGATAGCAGCCAACTACTTAATCACTGCGCCACCAGGGCTCCTAAAATGACCATAAAAACCAAAAAAAACCCACTGCCGTCAGATCGATTCCAACTCATAGCGAACCTACAGGACAGAACTGCCCCATAGGGTTTCCAAGGAATGCCTGGTAGATTCGAACTGCTGTCCTTTTGGTTAGCAGCTGAACTCTCAACCACTACACCAGCAGGGTTTCCAAAAGGACCACGGTATTATAAAATTCCTCTATTCATAAAAATGTAGATTCCAAGTTAATTAAAAGATTTCTTATATTCCCGGACACTTCCTAGTATATTAGGCATTGTATATTTATATTAATAAATGAAGAAAAGAAACACAAGTCTTAAATGCACTCAAAGAAAGTCCTTCCTCAGTCCTCTTTACAGGCAAGAAATAAAGAAAGTTAATCTGGTTATAATTTTTTACCATCACATTTTAGAAAAAAAATATTGTGACTCACATGTCTTAGGGGTTAAAATAATAAAACAAAATAATCTAAGTTTTTATTAAAGACGATTTTTAACTTTCTAATGTTAACTATATTAGTAACCTGGAAAACTACTATTTACAACCCTGCTCTATCTGCAGACTTAGTGTATGTTAATACAGGTAATATCTGATGACTTCCAGAGCCAGTGATGTTTCTGAAGGGTACTTTTATAAGACAAATAATTCAAACAGCATATAACTGTTTTCAAAAGGACGGCGCAATCATTTTCCTTCCTTTGTTCACTTTTCACACTGAACAACCCACACTGAGAATATTCTGATTTACCATAAATTTTACTGAGCAACAAACTTTACCATTTATTACAAAGGATCAACAGATCTCTCTTTCTTCTGCTTTACAGGCAAAAATTACATTTCCACAAAATAAAACAAGTGTTCGGTTAGTTAACTTGGGCTACTGGTTAGGGTATGATGTTATAAAAAGGTTAAATTGACCATTTGGATCTCTGATCCCACCAATTAACTTCCATCTATTGCAGGGTCATCAAACATCAAAAACATTGCTGGTCAGTTCTCTGGTCACAAGGGGAGCCAGAAAAATGTGCTTCTGGATCAGCACAAACCCACTATCATCATGTTCTATTTATCAACTATACTACAAACAAACCAAGAAAGCATTGCATCCTGAGAGACAGCATCAATAATATACCTACTGCATCCTAAAATAGACGATAATCTAAGAAGTAAAAGTGTAAAATCAACTTCAAACACTAAATTGTAGAAATAAGAGATTTTAAAAATCCAAATCCAATTCTATCTCATCAATATTTATACAGAGTTTAAAAACACCACCACACTAATTTTTGAGTCCCACTGCCAAGACAGATAATGGTGGCAGTAACAGTTCTCTTTTTCAGCTAGAAGAAATGTATAAAATATATAAAAAGAAGACAATCACTGATTCCTTTAATCTTTCGGCTTTATTAATCCATGTACTTTTACCTTTATGTAGCAATTGTAAGAGACACAAATCTGTTTCTTTTATTACTTACTGGTGATAACCACACCCAATCACTTTTCCACCCTCAATTTCTCTTCTGACTACAACTCTTTCCCATAATATGGTGCACCCTCAATTTCTCTTCTGACTACAACTCTTTCTCATAATATGTTGCACCCTCAATTTCTCTTCTGACTACGACTCTTTCCCATAATATGTTGCATGAGGCAATGGAATTACCACTTCAATCCTTTAGGTTTTGCCTTTCCTAGAGACTGTGAATTCCTGAGACTAGCATTGCTTTCACCAGTTCTTCTTCCCACCTGCAGTCTATTACAAGAGTATAAATCACCAAACTAAACCAAACCGAAACGGAGCTCTGCCGGTGCAGTAGTTAAGAGCTAGGCTGCTAACCAAAAGGTCGCAGTTCGAATCCACCAGGGCTCCCTGGAAAGCCTATTGGGCGGTTCTACTCTGTCGCACTGGGTCGCAAAACTGTATGGTATTAATTTGCTCACACATCAGCCTCTCCTAAAAACTAGACTATAAAACTCTGTAGGCACTAGGTATAAGGTCCCTTGGTGGCACAAGCAGTTTGTGCTCAACTACTAACCTAAACGTTGGTGCTTTGAGCCCACCCAACAGTGTTTGGGAAAAAAAGTCCTGGCAATCTGCTTCGGTAAAAATTATAAGCCAAGAAAACCCAATAGAGCAGTTCTACTCTGTAATACATAAGGGTGTCATGAGTGTGAATCAACTAGATGGCAACAGATCTTTTTTAGGCACTTGGTGGGCACACTGTTGAGCACAAAGACATTCAAATATACTTAGTGAAAAAGTGAGAAACCGAACCTTTGAATCTCTCCCACCTCACTCAGTAAAGTGCCCTGCAGATACAGGCATTTATATTTCTTGTATTAATCTTTGACCCAAGACACCTTCTTCCTTCTCCTATTAGCCATATTTTCAACCACCTCGTTGGAGGGAAAAAGCTTGAATTATGTCTGGCTCATTCTCCAACAGAAATATTCCCTACAATATAATACAAAGTTTGGTATACGTCTAATCAAGTAAAATCTCACAATACCACCATTAACCACGTCCTGCCTACAAAACTTACGAACCTATAAATTTTAACACCTGGGTTTTTTTTGGTTTGTTTTTTAATTTACGCTAAGACTTAAGAATGCTTCCAAATATAGCTGATGTTAAGAAGGATGCCTGGAGAGACTGAGGTGGGAGCAAGAAAAAAAGATCACAGTGAAGAAACAATTTAACACACTGTTTCCATTTCCACCTTTATCCCAAGAGAATTTAAACGGGAAGGAAAAAAATGGAGGCACAACCTGTAATTCAGAATAAACCATAAAGAAAACAAAAGATGCTGAATTTGTAAACTGTGCGTTTTATCCTGCTGTTCTTTCAAACAGTTTTTAAAAGAATTTTTTTTCTTAAATCCAGAATCTTTTGCTTTATCCTGGAGCAGCTGGATCTCATCTCATCCAATATCCACTCTCCCCCTCCCGTACACATACATACATACGTACACACACAGACACACCGCTACCACTGAGTCCCCGTGCCAAAACAACCATCACGGGAAAATTAAACCATGAGGTTCATTTTCCTAATTCTCTCTGAAAAACAGTCACAATTCTTTTTCTCTCAGGAAAATTGCCAATCTAACGGGACGGGGGGCGGGAGGAAGAACAGCTCATTATCACGCAGCTTCCCATTCTCCATAGGGAGAAAAACAGCGATAACTTCCAACAAGAGACAACTGCTCTTCTACCGTATCTCCGTGACACCTAAAGGGGAAAAATGGTCTTCTGAAGCATTCAAATGAATATAAAACCGAAGTACTTTGCAGCAACACAGCCCCTTAAAAATCCTCCAGGGCTTGGCGGTTGGGGGTGCCTATCATTCCCCTCCACATCCCCCCTACATGGAGAAGCAGAATTTTGGCAAATAGAAAATGCAACTCTCCGCTTCCCCTGCCATCCAGAACACTGACCGGCACTGTGCCGGGGCGGGCGGGCGAGGGCAGGAGAAGCAAGGAGGCGGGGATACGACACACGCACCGCGCCGAGAACTGATTCACCGCTTTCAAAAATGTTTTAAACCTACAATTTCCTCCTCCTACCCGAGGATTCCCACTCACTCTCCATCCCCAGTCCTAGCCTTCACCCTGCACCCGCTATCAGGGGCTCAGCCTGGCCGGGTCTCCCGCGGCGGCCTCCGCCCGCTCCCCCACGATCCCAGGAACGCGGCCCCCTCCCCGGGGGTCTTCCGCACGCTCCTCACCGCCCGAGGCCTTACGCGCCTAGGCTGGGGAATGCGTCTCACCTGGATGTAGTTGTTTTCGCAGTAATCGGCCACCCGTTCCAGATTCGTGTAACTGTCGAAGAGGGCCCGGCGGCCCCCCGGGATTTCCTCCTCCAGCAGCATCTGCAGCTCCGCCATCTTCACATCCTCCTCTTCCACCTCATACAGACCGCAGAAGTAGCGGCGGCAGGAGTGCCAGGGAAACCCAAGACTAGGAGAGGAGGAGCAGCGGCGGCAGCAGCAACCGGGAGGAGCGAGAAACACCCCCCGCGCGCGACAGGGGAAGGGGCGGTGTGGACGGGGGCGGAGCGCGAGCCGACGGACCGCGAGAGCGGTCACCACGGCGACGGCCGGCCGGGCACGCGCACGCGCGCTCCCCTCCCTCCGCCCCCGGGAGCCCGAAAAAGATTCCCACCCGCAGCCGCAAAGCCTGCCCCTCCTCCACTTCCGGCGTCTCCTAGCGACGGCGGGGGTGGAGGCCGGGATTCGCGCTGGAGTTCGGTGCGCGATTAACCCTTCGGCCCCCCGCAAGTTCCTCGGTCCTGGAAGTACCCTCGGCGGCCTTTGTTAGCCGGGCGAGTAGGCGCTATCCCGCTCCGCTGTCTTAACGCCGGCGTCTTCCGCGACTTTCGGCGTTATTCTCACCCTGGGCCGAATCCCTTGTGGAGGTCTTCGGCCTGAGGAACCTTTCGAGGCCTTTCTCTGCTCCTGATTGGAGGCCGAAGAGTCCCTCCGTGAGAGAGCACATCTGGTCAGGGCTGGGATAAAGCTCACAAAACTTCCATGCAGCTCTAAGTAGCGCCTTAGTTTTCGTTTTTCTCTTCATCTTAAAGTTCATCTTTTTTGGTACAGATAAGTAAATTCCAGTTTCTTAATCCCAAAACTCCTGTACTGCCGGTTTTATTATTTGACCACCAGAGCTCTCATTTCTCTGGTTCTGTCAACTTCACTGTCTTTTTCTTCGTGGATTCAGTACTTCAAATTCTGAAAACGGTTTTGCTGGTACTAACTTCCTTCCTCACAGGGCTGTTATATGGATAAAATAAAAGTTTATGTGAAAGCACCTTGAAAAAGGTGAAATGCTACAAGAATTGTAGATACTTTTGATTTTGCAGTTATTACATCATTCTGTTCTTATTCTCCAGATATTCAACTCATATGTATATTTTTTTTTCCTAAATCTAAGTGGCCTTCACATTGTTATTCTTTAATAACTAAAACTACTGACAACTGCGGAGATACTAAGCCAGTGACTTTTATTTGTACTGTGGAAAGTCAAGGTTGACTCCAGGTGTACCATTTTAGGCATTTGTAGTTTAGAACCGGATCCTTTATTTCCACTCTTATTCTTGCTCTGTTGCTCTCTTGGCCGTCCTACAGTGATTTTTATCTGTCCTTTCAGATGATGAGGAAACTATATTATACTTTCTAAAAAAAAAAATCATTTTAATACCATACCATTACAGAAATTCTGGAGCAATCCCTGTTACTGTATTGACTTTATGATATATACATTAACACATTGTATGAGTTTTCACTGTGGAACCCAAACAAAAGTATATGAAAATGTTGCTCTGTTCCAATTAGTTTTACTCTTAAACACTTTATAAACATCTTTTGTGTTAGTGGTCCTTAAGCTTTTCTGTGGGGAGCTTGTTAAAAATGAAAGCTGCAGGGTCACACTATGGAGACTGATTAGATTGAGAGGGTAGTGGTGGAATGGGGTAGTTACTTCAGTGGCATGTAAACTTGTTTCAGGTAATAAAACACGTGAATAATCATGTGAATAAAGCAAATATTATATCAAGCAAACTTTCAGACTTTCAATGGATAAAAACACAGCTGTCGAACTGTAAGAAGCCCACAAAGTGGATTAAATAGTAGGCAGCCTCTTACCTTCCCTACACTTATTCCCACCTAGCATCCTTTCAAGTACTGGTTAGCAATTAGCCCAACAAACAGATTTCCCTGAGGGATGATTCATCATTCTGGGAATCACTGGGAAGGCAAGCAGCTCACTCTAAGATTCTAATATTCTTCCTAATTTGTGACAGCCTCTTTGGACCTTAGTTTTCTTAGCTTAAAAAAAAATCAAAGGGTTAAACTCAGGTCAGTAGTTGTCAAACTTGAGCATGCATCAAAATCATCTAGAGAGCTTGTTAAAACATAAATTGCTGGGCTCCACCCCCAGAATTTCTGATCAGTTGATCTTGGCCAATAATTTATATTTCTAACAAGTCCACTGGGAATTCCTGGGTGGTGCAAATGGTTAATGTGCTCAGCTACTCACCAAAAGGTTGGAGGTTTGAATCCACACAAAAGTGCCTCAGAAGCCTGGCGATCTACTTCAAAAAATCAGCCGCTGAAAATCTTATGGAACACAGTTCTACTCTGACATATGTGCGGTCACCATGAGTCCGAATTAGCTTGACAGCAACTGGTAACAAGTCCCCAAGTGTTGCCAATAAACCCAGAAGATGCCAATGAAACTGCCCTTCTCCATCTGAAGGTCTATGATTCTGGTTGCTGGCAGTTGGGAATCTTCACCAAGAAAGGAGTTCGAACCTCCAATATAATCAGCAGCTGAGCTAATTAACCATTTGTACCACCCAGGGACTCATCTTTTCTCATTCAGCTGGTTAAGTAATTATTTTTCACTAATCACAAAGCTATTTTCTATTTAAGAACAAGCGGCTGCTCATTTCAGGGTCAAAACAAGCCAAACAAAAATCAAATTACAGTATAAGCGTTATACACAGAATGACTTCCTCTGATCTTGGAAAACTACAAGAATGTTCATTTATTCATTCATCAAGTAAATTTAGCATGGATGCATTATGGAGAAAGGACCAGGAAAGAAATGCTAATGGCAGACTCTAGAGGCAATCCAGGTAAGAGATGATGGTGATCTTCAGAGAGAGGAGATAAAAGAAGTGGATGAAATAAGAAATATTGAAGAGGTAGAATCATTAGGGGTTAGTGAATAATTGAATGTGGAAATTAATAAAAGGGATGAGTCTGCTGGTGGATAGGTTTCTGGCTTGGGCAACTGAGTAGTTGGTGGTGCTATTTACATATAAATTACATAATATTCCCAAAACTGTAAAAACTTTCTCCAGTGTACCTTCATTCTCTGTTTTGATCACTGTCATCAATAACACTGGCATAAATGACACTCTATTAGGTTCTGTGTTGCTATTGTACTACTTTTGGTAAGTTATTTAATTAATAAATAAAATCCTTAAATTGTGTATCATTTTGGCCCTCTCAGATAACACAGACTTTAACAGCTGTGGAGAGAGGGGGGGAGGGGAAAATGAGGGAACTTATTGAATTCCTACTATATGCCAGGATTAATTCAGCATTTTACATAAATTAACTCTCAAATACTGAATAGTAGGTTTCATTATCCCCATTTTACAGATCCAAAAACTGAGGATTACAGCCCTGCTGGTGCAGTGGTTATGCGCTCAGCTGCTAACAAAGGTCGGCCGTTCAAACACACCAGCCGCTCCTGGGAAGAAAGATGTGGCAATCTGCTTCCGTAAAGATTACAGCCTTGGAAATCCTATGGGGCAGGTCTGCTCTGTCCTATAAAAGGAACCAAACCTGTTGCCGTCAAGTTGATTATGACTCATAGTGACCCTACAGGAACAGAGTAGAACTGCCCCCATAGGGCTTCCAAGGAGGGATGGGTGTATTTGAACTGCAGACCTTTTAGTTAGCAGCCAAGCTTTTAACCACTGTGCCACCGGGGCTCTGCTCTGTCCTATAGGGTTCCTATAAGGTCACTATGAGTCCGAATCAACTAGAGGGCACACAACAACAAGTTAGAAACTTACCACACCTGCTTAGATGTCATGGTGTTAGCAGTTCTACACTGGTTTGATTTTTTAAATTTTTTTCTTTTTCATTGTAAAATGATAAATCAAACTTCTCTTTAACTGTATAAACACAGTGCTTGGGACATAGATGCTAATAATGCCTACTGAACACTCATGACAACTTTTTTTGTTAAAAAAAAAAGTTAATTCCTTTTTAATGAGGCATACTTAGATACTTGAAGCCATTCATTAACAGTATGTTTTTTTTTTCTTCTCATGGCTAAACAGAACCCATTTCTTCAAATGTTCCTCATCGTATATCATAGAATTATGGAATGTTCAAGTTGGAGAGTATCTTAGAGATTATCTAGGTCCTGCCTCAAAATTTTACCAATGAGGGAATGAAACTCAGAAATGTTAAGCGATTGCCTAAGGATACATGGCTAGTAAATGGGAAAAGCTGAAGTCAAACCTGGGAGAAAGGAACAAAGGAAGTTTTAGATACAAAATTTTTTTTTTTTTTAGCTCTTTCATGACATTTTAGTGTAATACATACATACACATCAATGAAATTTAACAGAATTCCTTTTTATGAAATTAAGTTCTCCTATTAGATATTACACAGTACTCAGGAGAAATGTAAGCAGAGTTTTTCATTCAAACAATCGCATGGTTAAGTGAGTTCCCATTCTCACCTCAAATAAGAAAAATCATTAGTGATATTTCCATAGTATTTGCACACATTTCTAGGTCCATGGATGGTGCAAATGGTTTGCCCTTGGCTACTAATAGAAAGGTTAGGGGTTCAAATCCACCCAGTGGCACCACAGAAGAAATGCCTGGCTATCTACTTTCGTAAGGTTACAGCCATTGAAAATCCTGTGGGGCTCAGTTCTACTCTTGACACACATGGGGTCACCATGAGTCAGAATGGACTTGATGGCAAGGGACTTTTTGGTTGTACACATTTCTGGCTCTTAATCAGATTTAAGATTACCAGTAAAGGAATTTTAATATCAAATGCATACAGTTTGAGCATACTAAATCTTTGAAACAAAGTTTCTGTGTGAGATCAAAAGAAAAAATGGCTGGAATCCGAGCTTTTACATTTTTAGGCAAGCTTTTATCATTGGAAACTTTGGTTTCAATTTAAGTGATATAAACTTTGGTCTCAATTTTAGTGATATTTAATGGTTAAAAATGTACCAAATTATTGAAAAAGTTTTACTATGCAATAGAGCATTCCATGGTTTATAGTTGTGTGAATACAAATTTTAAGAAATAGTTTTAACATTACTGGAAAGAATATATATGAATAAATTAATGTGTTAAAAAAAATCTCTCATTTTTAGGAAATCAGTAGCAATAGATGTATTTCCTAATACTTGAAAAATTTCCCATAAAATATAGAAAGCCATATTAAGGAAAATGATAGATACGGCAAAAATTGTATTTCAACAAGATAAGCAAGACTATAGAACACTGGTCATATAGTTCACATTTGTCATCCATTCCTGTTGAAAGGCATGTTTTTGAAGGAAAAAAATTCTTCAAATCTTTAGTTCCTACTAAAATTGTCTTTTCATACAAAAAAAGGTGAATTTCAGAGCTATAGCATAAAACAGATAACAGTTTCTTTACAGCAGACAGATCATTTGATTCGCAAAATTAGATATCTAGAATTAGCCAATTTTGTTAATACTTTTTAAAATTATGTTTAAGATTTTATAAAAGTTCAAGCCTCAAAATGGATTGATCTTCATTTAATAACATTAATTGCAGAGTTGGAAATTGTTGTAGAGGAAGAACATCATAAAGTTTAGTAAAGCAAAAAGTAAGTTTAATTTGGCATATATTCAAAAGGGCAGAAGTGGGAAACAGACAACCATGCTGCCAGAGCTAGAATGTCTGCCTGAATCCAAGGAAATACCGCAGAACAGACAAAAATGGGAAAACGGACAAGCATGCTGCTAGAGCCATGTCTGCCCAAGTCCAAAGACCATTACAGAATAGGCAAGAATGGGAAAATGGACAAGCATGCTGCCACAGCCATGTATGCCCAAGTCCAAAGACCATTACAGAGTAGACAAAAGTGGGAAAACAGACAAGCATGCTGCCACAGCCATGTCTGCCCAAGTCCAAAGAACAGTTACAGAGCCATCAGTATATATTAACATTACAAATGGCCAAAACCATTGAAAGCTTAGCCTTTTCAGATTGGCTAGAAACTGTGATCCTACATTTTGAATTGTCTTTCTTAACAATCGTTGGTACAGGTTTCAGTAATGAGAGTAAGGAGGGTCTTATTGGTCCAACAAATTTCTATTCACTAAATGCTAACAGAGAAAGATAAGGATGGAAAGTCTCTGTGTTGTTTGATGACTTTATGTGAAAGTTTCCCTAAAAGATATTTTCCAAGATTATCTTAGCTATTGTCTTTATACCTCCGGGCCTAGTTGATGTGTCCTTGTGAGTCCTTGTGAGCCCAGCTCCAGCTGGGTCACATTCTCTATGCTCAAGGAGAGGGAATAAATGATCTCAATATGATTTCCTAAATCAAAATGTACAACTTTTTCAGATTATGCATTAATACCATTAGAACCTGTATGCTGAATATTAACCAATTTCCAAAGCTTGTTGATTTCTTTTATAATAATCTGTTTCTTGTCAGCTGTTAGTTGCTAACTTGCTAACTAAACACTATGGTGAATGGTATTAAGTCTCATTTGTGTAGTACAAGGTAGTTCCAAAACCCATTGCTGTAGAGTCAATTCCGACTCATAGCAACCCTGTAGGACAAAGTAGAACTGCCCCCCATGGGGTTTCCAAGGCTGTAAACTTTATGGAAGCAGACTGCCACAACTTTCTTCCAAGGAGTGGCTCATGGGTTCAGCTGGTGGGTTCGAACTGCCAACCTTTCTGTTAGCAGCTGAGTGCTTAACCACTGTGTAACCAGGGCTCCTTAACAAGATGGTTATGAGTGAGGATATTCTTGGGCACTGATAGTTATTTTCATGAAATATAATGTAGAAGAGGTTAATAGCAAGCAGCTGATTCACAATTTTCTTTAATTGTCAAAGTAATTTTATGTAGCTGTTTGGAAAGAAAGGAGCAGAACAGAATAATCTTGACATTTAAAATGGCTAGGAACACTGAATTTAACTACATTTACAATACATAAGTAGGATTTCTTCCTTCCTCCTCCACAGGAATTAACAATATATCTTGCACAGATTTCTGTTAACTACTTCTATTATCTAAACGTCTACCCATATGAATAAGTGAATGACTCATACCAGTGGAATATTTAAAACGGTTTTGTGATGGTATTTCAGGCAGAAATCCCATTTTGTCTTCCAGCAGAAAAATCTCTGGCAATTATGATTAACATACCAGAAAGTACCAGTGACTATCCCCTTATTTCATGGCTTAGTAAACTCATATTTCCAGAATTGGGATTGAAAATTCCTTCATCCTAAACTTTGGGTCTCCAAAATCCAGCTATTCTTCTCCTTAGCCCCTGACATGCAAAATAAAGCTTGAGAGGCAGGGGTATGTGAAATGGAGTAAAAGGAAGACAGGAGGTATGATAATGGTATCTCTCTAGCATTTTTAGATTGGAGTCCAGGCCAAAAGCAACTTCTGCAGTGGCTCTGTGCACAGGCATACCCATTGTAGAGAAATCTAATGGCTCTGAGTGATCTTGTGATATCAGCTATGGTTTTAGATTTGAAAGTTCCCAAAGAGGCTAGATCAGTTGTAGGGTTAATCAAGAGATTTGGTCCAGAAATTTCCAAATTTCCTAGGGCTCTCCTATAAATTCTCTAGGTAAGAAAAAACAAACTCAGAACAGATTCATGGTTCTACTTCAATCCAAAATTTCTTCTTGGGTTTGAAGTCAGATGCATCTCTGATCATGGAGAGAAGAAGATGACATTTATCCTGGTGGGATCACCTTGCTACAGAGCTGCCCTGTTACTTGATTTGCACTTTCCAAAATTACATAATTTCCACAGGGCACCATCCAAATAGAAATGTACCACAGTACCCAATTCTTGTGACTAGAACCTGTATTGGAAAAGATGAAAATCTCAGAGACAGACATAAAATTTATATACACATTAAGAAAGGTTGTCATGGCAACTTTGCTTGAAGATATGTATTTTTGAATCTAAGTAAATTTAGCATTCAAAACACATTTGCATCTCCCTCCAAGGCTCTGTATCAAGAATATTTTTTTTCCAATTCCTTCTGAATCTACACCTCCCTGAAAACTTAAAAAAAAAAAAACAGAAAACAAAACAAAACCTATGACTATAGCAGCATAGACTTAACCACATATTACCAGAAAGCCTTATATGAGAAAAATCTAATTATGTTAACTCCTCTTCTCCTAGCAGACCTCGACTTCTCCCTTTAAAATTTTAAATTGTGAGCAGGCTATGCCATAATGTCTACAAGGTCCTTTTAAGTTCTAAAAATCAATTATCTGTTAGCTGAGGACCTTGCAACATAGGCAACAAATCACGCAAGTTGACTGCACCCAGTGCTACAGTATAATTAAACAGTTCATACAAATGCTCTTTAACTTAGCCATCTAGTTTTTAGCTTTGTTACTTCTCACTTTGAAAGTTCTCCAGTATTCCTAGTCAGCATCAATGTTGACAGTTTCCATGATAAGATACCTAGTTTAATTGTCTTGCTCATACACTGAAAAAATAAAATAATGGTTTTGACTCCCAACAGTTTGTTGTGCTTCTTTCTCCACTACAGCCTAAAACTGAAGCCTCCTGTGTTCTTTACTATGTAGTCATCTACAAGTTCTTCTTATGTCCCTTTCAGACAATAACCTAAAGGGTTCCTGAGCTGCTTCCAAATCTAGGACTTGGGGAACTCTGAATGCTAGAAAGTTCAGGTTGGTAAAGCTTTTGGGCATGAGGCTGTGGGGTTCCCCCTCCCGGAGTAAAGCACAGGAGAAGAGAGGGAACATAGTAATAATGTGATATCAGTTTTGTTCACTGCTACATAGGGTTGTCATAAGTCAGAATCTAACCGACAGCAATGGGTTTTGTTTGGGTTATATCCCCAGTGCCTAGCAAAAGACCTAACCAAACAGAAACCAAAGTCAATTCCGACTCATAGCAACCCTATAAGACAGAGTACAACTGCCCCATGGGGTTTCCACGGAAAGGCTGGGGGATTCGAACTGCCAACCTTTTGGTTAGCAGCCAAGCTCTCGATAAACTTGCCTGACTAAATGGATCCCATTTCTTTGAGCAGGAATGGAAGAGTTGAAGCAGGGGAAGAGAGAGTCAGTAGAGCTAAAGGATGCTGTACTCTAACAGAGAAGAGGTAGAGGTAAGGAAGTGAGAGAATATGGAGGGCAGGTGGTTTGTTTTTAAGACTATGTTGTTGTTGTTAGGTGCCATCAAGTCGACTCCACCACATAGCGGCTCCATCTCATAGCGACCCTATGTACAAAAGAACAAAACACTGCCTGGTCCTGTGCCATCCTCACAATTATTGTTACACTTGAGCCCGTTGTTGCAGCCACTTTATCAATCCATCTCGTTGAGGGTCTTCCTGTTTTCCAATGACCTCTATTTTACCAAGCATGATGTCCTGCTCCAGGGACTGATCCCTCCTGATAACATGTCCAAAGTATGTGAGACTTAGTTTCACCATCCTTGCTTCTAAGGAATATTCTGGTTGTACTTCTTCCAAGACCAAGACAGATTTGTTCGTTCTTTTGGCAGTCCCTGGTATATTCAGTATTCTTCACCAACACCACAATTCAAAGGCATCAATTCTTCTTCAGTCTTCCTTATTCGTTGTCCAGCTTTTGCATGCATATGAGGCGATTGAAAACACCATGGCTTGGGTTAGGCACACCTTAGTCTTTAAGGTGACATCTTTGCTTTTCAACACTTTAAAGAGGTCTTTTGCAGGTCATTGTATTGGCCAATGCAATGCGTCTTTTGATTTCTTGACTGCTGCTTCCATGGGTGTTGACTGTGGATCCAAGTAAAATGAAATCCTTTACAACATCAATTGTTTCTCCCATTTATCATGATGTTGCTTATTGGTCCAGTTGTGAGGATTTTTGTTTTCTTTATGTTGAAGTGTAACCCATACTGAAGGCTGTGGTCTTTAGATTTTCATCAGTAAGTGCTTCAAGTCGTCTTCACTTTCAGCAAGCAAGGTTGTGTCATTTGCATAATGCAGGTTGTTAATGAGTTTTCCTTCAATCCTGATACCCCATTCTTCTTCATATAGTCCCGCTTCTCAGATTATTTGCTCAGCATACAGAGTAAATAAGTATGGTGAAAGGATACAACCCTGATGCACACGTTTCCTGACTTTAAACCACGCAGTATCCCCTTGCTCTGTTTGAACGACTGCCTCTTGATTTATGTACAGGTTCCTCAAGAGCACAATTAAGTGTTCTGGAATTCCCATTCTTTGCAATGTTATCCAGAATTTGTTATGATCACATAGTCGAATGCTTTTGCATAGTCAATAAAACACAGGTAAACATCTTTCTGGTATTCTCTGCTTTCAGCCAGAATCCACCTGACATCAGCAATGGTGACTATGACTATGATCATTCCTAATCTAGAGAATCTCAGAACCACACATAGCTTAAGGAATTAGCTAAAACAGATGTGCCTAGAGACTCCTATTTGACTCTAGATCATGCCAGACAAAGTGGGTTCTATGGAACGCTTCTTCCATGAAATACAGCTTTCACAGGATGATAGGTGTGTTTGGGGAAAGAAAGAAGAAGGTACCTTCATCAAATACATTTGGAACAGAGTTAAACCAAGTTAAAATAGTTTTTTTTTTACAGCACTTGTAGTGTATTAATGTGCATTATAAATATTTGAGAAAGAATGTAGTATGGATAGTATGAGAATGAATATAATTAGGAAACCTTTTTATCAATTATTTCACAGGATAGTGTGTTCCATGGTACACACTTTGCTCTTGTTAACCTTGTAAAAACATTTCCTGGTTCAGTGGTGATTTAGTAATAAGATATGTTATTGTTATTAGTTGCCATCAAGTCATCATTCTGTCGTGGTGACTCCATGTGTACAGAATAGAACTGCTCCATAGGGTTTCCAAGGCTGTGATCTTTTGGAAGCAGATTGCCAGGCCTGTCTTCCAAGGCACCTCTGAGTAGGTTGAAACTGTTAACCCTTTGGCTGGTAGTCAAGCACTTAACCATTTGCACCACCCAGGGACTCCGATAGTCTATTATAAATCTATGTTCACACCTAATATAGGAATCTCTCTGAAACATGGCCACAAACATCTTAAATACTTCCAGTAATGGAGTACTCAGCATATCACAAAGATGTTATTAGCACTGGATATAGTTTTGGTTACCTAGAAATTTTTTTCAACTATTAAGTAACTTCAATAATTTCCTTTACTTTATTCTAAATGCATAGAAAATCCCAATAAAGATTTAATTAATTCATTCAAAAATATGTTTTCTTTGGGACAGGCTAAACTTTACTGTAATTTTATCTATGATATAGTTACAATGGTGAGGTAACAAAGTTTTGTCCTCTACCATTGTTATGGGTTGAATTGTGTCCCCCCAAAATATGTGTTGTAAATCCTAATCTCTATGTCTGTGGTTATAGTCCCATTTGGAAATGGGTTGTCTTGTTATGTTAACAATGCAGGATTAGTGTAGGGTGTATTTTGAGTCAATCTCTTTGAGATATAAGAGAGATTAAATAAGTAAGCTAGGAAGCAGAGATGGGGGAACACACACATCAAGCCACCTGCAGATCGCCCGGGAGCAGAAACTCAGAGACAAGGACCTTTCTCCAGAGTCAACAGAGAAAGCCTCTCCCTAGAGCCGGCACTCTGAATTTGGACTTCTAGCCTCCTAAACTGTGAGAAGATAGATTTCTGTTTTTTAAAGCCACCCATTTGTGGTATTTCTGTTATAGAAGCACTAGATAACTAAGACAACCATCACGTTAAAAATTAAAATAAGAATTTGCAAGTTATTTTAGTTATGTCTTTAAAAATTACCAAAAAGGGTATATGTGACTATTTGCTCATAGCATTTTATCACATGCTATAATAAGATCCATTCTCAGTCTCTAGAAAGACAGCCACCAACTGTAAACAATGATTAAATGAGGAGTGAAACTGGGAGAAGGAATGTCATTTTCTGGTTTATTGCCTGGATAGTCAACTCAAATTTTACAATTATTCATTCGCTGTCATAAAATTCTATAAATCAAGCATGAAAATTGGTTTACATTCAAAATATTCCCTGAAGCCCTTATAAAAATGAACGAAGAAAAATGTTAAAAATTCATTAAGTGAAAAGTAAACCGTATTATGATCGCAGTAAGTAAAAATATATATGCATGTGGAAATAGGAAAAAACGGTTGTACATAGTTGGTTTGTAAGAAATTGTAAGGCATTTTTCCAAAGTGGTTGCACCATTTTACACTCCCACCAATACATGAGAGTTCTGGTTGCTCCATATCCTCATCAACATTAGATATTGTGTCTTTTTCACTGTAGCCATTTTGATTGGTATTTGTATTCCCTGATGATTTGTGTAGTCAATTACTTTTCACATGTGTTATTAGCCATTCATATATATTTCTTTATGAGTTGTCTGCTCAAATCTTTTGACTTTTATCAAGTTGTCATTTTATTACTGAGTAATTTATTTTTAGGTTTAAACTATTTCATGTGGTAGTTTTGGTCAAGGGAATGGGAAGAATAACATGAAACCTCATGTTATTTGACTTATTTAAAACATTTTTTTATGTTGGGACAAAAGATAAAATAAATACAGTACAGCCTCCTTAGAAATGTATGTGGACTTAGCCATCAACTATGAGCTCAAAAAGTCAAAGATGGAACAAGGGATGTGAAAGATGTCTTCAAAGAACTCAAGATGCAATATTTTTCATAATCTGTGGCATATTATCCCTATGGAAAGCACATCTTGATGCCAATTAATGAGGCTGGATATTACTGCTCTTAAGGTTCTGTTTAGGCAATCTTTTTATTCTTGATATTGAGAGGTTTTTTGTTTTTTGCATTTTTTAAAAATATATGATCCCATCAGTAAACCATTTGCAACTGTTTGATTCTCCCTTAAATAAGAACAAAGTACCACAACAGACCTCACTGAAGACTTAACATAATTTATTATAGTTCAGATCTTTTACTGTTCTATCTAGTATTTGCCTATCTTCATTTACAATATTTCTTCTAGCAGGAATGAAAAACTATTTTAGTTTGTTACTGGGCCTTCTGTTACGCTCCGAGGACTAAATGAGATAGATATGTAACAGTCCCTTGTTCTACTTTCAGTTTAACTATTACTGCGAGTTTCATTCTCACTGTTTTTTATCCCTGTAGGTCACTGAAAACAGCTCAAAGCCACTTGTACTAAGTCTTTTTGGCTGTGCTGATTTCCTGACTTCTGTAGTTTAACAGTGATTGCTTTGTTATCATTATCTTCCTCCCAGCTCCTCTCCTACCTTAATCATTGGTCTTTGGTTACTTAGAAAACAGGCATAGCACTAGCTAAGAAGAAAAATGAGGTCACTAGTATCAATTTGTTGACATTTAAAAAATCTGCCCTTGAAAATGGTGTCCATTCCTCTCCTGGCTATCTTTTTGCAGCTACTAAACTACTCCTTGATGGTACTGGTCATGTCCTCAGCTTTACACACTCAGTAGAATTGGGCTTTTTAAGCAATTTCCAATCTGATAACCACGTGAAAAAAGTACATTTTATAGGTTAACAGTGCTTTTTATGGATTGGGGGAATAAAAAAAGATGGCTTCAGGAAAGAATCTTAATTTGTTTGCCCCAGAGTCCACAAACACCACCACTAGAAATTTTCAACAACAGAGATTCTTAAGAGTCAAAACTACATCTCAATTTGAAGAAAAAGACTAAGAAAAAAGAAGATTTTTCTTAAAATAGTGAAATAATTTCATTTTTAAATGCTCACTGTAATGCCTAAATTGTTGTATGGCTTTGGCAATTTAAAACCAAAAAAAACCCCAAACCTGTTGTTGTCGACTTAGATGTACAAATATGTAACTGTTTCAGCAGAATGGATGGAGAAGCCGATTTTAAAGTTGAAAAGAATAACAAGAATATCTGAGAAGGGAAAGAAGGAGAGAAAAAGAATGACAAAAATCTATGCTTATATTCTGTGTGAGAAGAATATTAATGTTCCATTTGTAGAAAAGACTATTGGTTCATGATATATTAAAGAAAAAAAATTATGTATAATGTCTGTAAAAAAATTATATATGTGAAGAAAAGAGTAGAAAGATCTACTCTCAACTAGTGAGACTGTAGGTGACTGAGTTTGCCATTTTTGTGTTCTCTAGATTTTCTACAATAAATCTCTATGATTTTCTACAACAAATCTTATTTTCATAATAAAAAAGTAGAGTTTTGTTTTTAAAAAAGAACTACTTTAAGATAAAGAATAAATTTTGAGTCTGTAAATGATAGAATCTATTTATATAACATGATAGAACTGCACAGTTGTGTGCCAAATAAACAGCATATGAATTTTTCATTTTTCCCAAACTCATACAGAATTAATTCTGCCTTAAATTTGATTAGAACAAAGTATAAGAGAGCCCTTTCATTCCATAAAAATGCTCTGTGCTGCTGTTTTTAACAATAAATTTCTGAACTATTAAAAAGAATGCAGATCAAAATCAGTGAAGAAATCAATTTTTAAAAAGCTATAAAACTTATTCACTTCAATATCAATTAAAAACCCACCTGAGTCACGCTATGAGCCATCAGTGACAGTGAGGCTACTTTTCAGTCATTAGATAAATAGAACAGTGAATGGTAACTTATTTTGTTCATAACAGTACTTCTGACAAAATTCTCTAGAATATGATTTGTTTTTAATGCTTTAAGCTAGTAGTGTAACTATGGGTAAAATATGCTTATTTAGCTGATTCCTCTATGCCCTATTTTCCTTGACTCTGGTCTTTATTAGTAATTATACACTGCCACATTTATTGGCAATTATGCGAACGCCTGGATTCTGGCTCAGCTGCCTTGTTTTTGCCTTGATCATGGCTCATCAGCTCTCCCTCGCTTTCAAATTCCACTTCTCTCATTTCATCTGATCTCACTGGCACTTGTTTTACCTAGAAATTGCCTACTCTAACCTTCCACTGCCAATTTCCAACCCACTTATGGTGCTTGTATAACAAAGGAAGATGTTCTATATACACAAAACCATAGAAAATGATAGGTGAGAGGAAGATAAACTGATGAATGTGCCATGTTAGAAACAACATGGTGATAGTAACTAAGAATAGATTTCACTTAAAGCTTTGGAAATTAAATTATTCCAGAAATTAATTTTTTTTCCAGAAATGACCACTGCATCTAATCAAATTCTATGTTGACTAGTCAGAACTAGGCCTAAAGTGTTAGCTATTTAGCCATAAACACAACATAAAATAATTCAATTAATAACTCGAGTACATTGTTGAAACTACAAATGAAATTCAGCAGTGTTAAAAATAAACTAACTTGCAAGCAATTATCATTCTACTTCCTTTCCTTTCTATCTGCACTTGGCATACGTCCTTCAGTTGTTGTCTTAAACAAAAATATATTTAAAAAAAAAAATTCTTCACAGTGTGATCAAAAAACTAGACCAAGGTATAATAATATCAATAAAGTATTAAATATAAAATTTACCACTGCTTATTTGTACTACTTAAAATATTCTTGAAGTAGCTCTCATATTTCTTTACTTACAAGTGAGAATGAACATTTTTCTAAAATTTATTAGTTGTTTCCGCCTGTAAAAGCTGTCTGTTCATGTCTTTAGCTATGTATGTATCTGTTGGATGTTTTCTCAGTTTGTATGAGCTCTTTATGCAATGTGGATATTATTCCTCTCTGTCATATATTTTGCAAATATTTTCATCCATCTCTATTTTCTTTTTCATTTATTTTTGTTTTTGGTTAGTGCTCCCTCATTTCTCAATCACATGTTCATTATATTTAACACATGACATAATAAATAACAAATTTAGGAATTCCCTTTCCCTACAAATGAGAATTAGTTGAGTAATATGGTGCTGCTAAAGTTTCCAGCAAAATGGAAGAACAAGCATCAATCCTAGTTTGTCATTTAGGAGCGGCACTTCTAAACATTTAGAAACAGCTATTATTTTCCAAGTGATTCAGAACTGTACAAAATGAACAGTGCAAGTCATGAAATGAAAACGAATACTGTTGTCTGGGCAGGCAAAAAAAGCAAATATAAGGTAGAATTCTCAATAAATTATTCAAAATGAATAGAAATGATTAAAACACAAACTAATTTATAGCCAGAATAGCCAGAAAATAAAAATATTTAATCCAAGAAATAGAAATTATGGGAAGTCTTTTTTCTTTCCCTTTAAGTTGATTTATTGTAAGTATGAAAAGGATTTACGACTGTTTCTATTTTATGAATATTCAGAAGACATGATTCCAAAACTTCTTATAATTTTTTTTCAAGAATATTAATTTTAGAGATCAAACTAAGAAAAAGAATACAAAAATAATGGCATAAGAAGTAAAAAGAAACAAAATTCAAAAGCAGAAAGCTACAGTGTCCCATTAAAATTATCAATATATTGGTGCAATAAGTATAGATGTATATACTGCTTTAAGAAAATCTGACATGTACAAATACAAATTTACATAATAAAATACTAATAGTCGTTTATACTGCAAAATAATACTTGACTTATAAAAGGATTCACTGGAAGATCTTCTAAATGGTTAGTTTCCTCAGTCCATGTAACAAGGTTAAATGTATAAGATTTTAATATCTCTTTGAGACAGTGATCCAAGCTTCTTCCCTTGACGTTGTTACCAGTTCATACTTTGTTTCAATAACTTGTCCCTCCACAGAATGTAGGTGCAGTCTCCTTAACAATACACTCAGAAGTACTGTAGTCACCATATATGCAAACCTAGTCAGGAAGAAAGTCAACTAGTTACTAAAGATATTCTGCCAATAATAGGAATAATAATTATACATATGGATCATTCTCATCAACAGTGATCATCAAAATTATAAGTACAGAGTCTGGCATCTCTTCCTTTGACATTACTTTCTCTATCATCTCACCTCAATTCTGGGCATTCCTGTGTGCCTGAGAATCCAAGCAAAGAGAATGTTTTCATTACCGATTCATCATCAAACCGGTCTGGATCAAACCTAAAAAGATTTGGAGTTAGTCACCACATAGCTCCACTGACATTTTACATATTGACGTGTCCGAGAACACAAGAATGTAATAAAGCTTAAAAGCTACTGAAAATAGAAAGTGCTGTCACATTATATTTAAATGTCACCTATTATTACGTTCCTAAATTACATTATTTCTAAACAATAGATGCAAAATATATTTCTCTGAAATCAACAAGAAATGAGATTGTAACACAGATTTATATTATTTTATGATGTAAGGGTAAATCATACAAAATCACCTAATGAATATTTTTTGAGCATTTAAGAGTGTATAGCAGTGGGTATTGGTGATGGCTGTATAACATGATTGATGTAATTGGTTTCAATGAATTGTACAATGACAAAAGTTGAACTGACAAATGTGTTAGCTATATTTTTCACAACAATAAAAAAAAAAAAAAAAAAGGCGGCAGCGGCTTGGGGCAGACAGTGAAGGCCCCAAGTGTTGTGCCAGGGAGGACTCTGTCTTACAGTCCAGGTTAATTCAGAAGGCACCATTTTAACTGGTTCCAGAAAACAAAAATGTACACTAATACTTTGGATAAAAAAAAGTGTTTACAATACCTGTTACAGGAGACCATCTGATCAATATGTGAGGCATTTTACATAGGCTTTTTGATGAAAATTTATTTCTTAAAATTGGAGGCTCCAGCCTCAAAATTATATTTATCAATTATAATACAACCAAATTTATTAACATAAGAAAACTGAAGAGACTAGGAAAATTTTTTTTTTTTTTAATTCTACAGAATTTCACTCTATTAAAAGTCAGTGGGAGAATAGATACATTAAAAACAAAACAAATAACCCACCCACCATGAAGCATAAACATTCCTCTCAAAAATAAATGTTTGTAAAAGAGATAAATTCTTCTATGAGCAATTTTTTTAAAAAAGAGGAATTCTTTTTATTTTCTAAAAACAGAAAACTTGAATTATCTTTCACTTTTGGAGTATATAATGTACACACAAAAATTATATAAAATTTAATCAGTTTTTCCTTTTCTAACTCTTGAAATTTGATACTCAAAATGTTATCTGACAGTATCTATGTATTTTCAGATTAAAAGAGAATCAAACTTGATTTTTCAAATTATTTTTTTAAAATATCTTGTATTTTAAAGCATTATATTAAAAATCAAAATGAAAAACAAAGAGAGAATTTACAATAACACACGTGAGGGACATGCTTTATAGTTCAATCATATGTATGAGACTAATGGGCATACTAGCCCAAAAGCAAAGACAAGACAGGAAAACTAGACAAATGCAAACAGGGAACCTGGGGTGGAGAAGGGGAGAGTATTGACAAATCGGGGGTTGGCAACCAACGTCACAATACAATTTGTGTATTAACTGTTTAATGAGAAACTAATATGCTCTGTAAACTTTCACTTAAATCACAATTAAAAAAAAAAGTAATTTAATCTCACATACTGAGGTTTTTTTTTTTTTTAAATCTTTGCCTTCATTCTTTTCAGAGCTGAGTGTTTTATTTTAGCCTGATTTTTAAAGTTAGTAATATCTCATCATTTAGTACAGAATAATATTTACATTATTACTCATTTAAGTCACAGAATTTGATCCAAGGTTCCTTGCTCTCAAACACTGACAATATGGTACCAGCATTAATGCATTTTTATGCATTTTTTTAAACATATAAATCACACCTAGACTTTTTTTTATAGGAAGAATAAGTTCATGTCAATTATTTACTCAAAAAGAGAACTTATTAAAACCAAAATAAGGTATCACTACATACCTATTAGAACAGTTAAAATCAATATTAGTGGTAATGTCAAATGCTGCTGAGGATGCAGAGAAAATGAATCTCTTATACATTGCTGATGGGAACATAAAATGGTACAGCCACCCTGGAAAACAGTGTCTTACAAAAACTAAACATGTACTTACCATACAACCCAGCGACCACACTCTTGGGCATTTATGCCAAAGAAATGAAACCTTATGTTCACACAAAAACCTCTGCACAAATGTTCATAACAGCTCCATTCACAATAGCAAAATACTGGGAACAACTCAAACATTCTTCAATGGGAGGATGGTTGAACAAACTCTGGTACATCCATATAATGGAGTATTATTATTCAGACATAAAAACGAACGAACTATTATTGAGACATGCAACAACCTAGATGGACGTCAAAGGCATTAAGTTTAGTGAAAAAAGACCACCTCAATAATGAAGAGAACAGATTCATTGTTGCCAGGGGACAAGGAAAGAGGGAGAGGTGGGGCAATTATGGGTAGGAGGTAGATGTGAATACAGAGGTAATACGAGGGAATTCTTTGTGGCGATCAAACAGTTCTGTATTTGACTGTGATAGTAGTTATACCAATCTATACATAGAATAGAATTGCATAGCCACATATGTACAAATAAAAGCAGGTTAAAAAAAATGGTGAAAACTGAGTAAAGTCTAGAGTCTAGTTAATAGTAATATACAAATATCAATTTCTTGCTGTTGGTATTATACTACAGCTAAGATGTCATCGTTGGAGGAAGCTGTCATCAAGAATTCTGTCATCAAGGATTTAAATTAATTGTGAACTTCTTGCCAACAAACTCTTCCCCTAAACTCCAGATTCATATATCTAACAGCCTACCTAACATTTGTAACCTAAAGAGAGAGCTAACATCTCTACCTAAATGTTTCTGACTCAATACATGCAAACTTTTATCTTCCCTCCCAAATCTACTACTCTTGGGCCCCTTACTCGTCTTCCTCACCTACTCCCTGAAGTTAGAAAACTGGAAGTCATCATAGTCTCCTCCATCTCCTTTCCACACAAATCCAATTCACTTCATCCTAAATTCATCCTCCTTGCTTTCCAGAGCTATCATCACTGTCTTAAGGCAGGCTTTCATCATCCTTTATGTAAAAATATCCAGCCTCTAAGCCTATATTCCTGCCTTCATTTATTCATTTTAAAGAACAAGTACACAAAAACAGCTTTTCTTGTAAAATCCTGTCTTCATCTTTGCCTCTTTCAAACTATTCTTCAGACTAAATCATAAGAAGGATGTATTTTTCTGAAAGCTAAATTTGAACTTATCTCTCACCTACTTAAAGCCCTTCAATGACTCCACATTGTCTAAGTTGTTAGTTGCTGTTGATTTGATTCCAACTCATGGCAACCCCATGTGTAGAGAGTAGAACTTCTCCATAGGGTTTTCAAGGCTGTGACCTTTCCTAAGCGGATCAACAGGCCTGTCTTCCGAAGTGCCTCTGGGTGGGTTCAAACCACCATCCTTTCAGCCAGTAGCCCAGTGCTTAACCATCTGCACCACCCAGGGACTCCATTGTCTAATACTAACCACACTGTGATCCACAGAACATAGTTCTATCAATAGCTGTTACTATTGGTCAAGTATGTCTGAGGGTCACCAAAGTAATCAAGAGCCTTCAATATGCTAATGAGCACTATGAACACACAAGAGGAGGATATGGTTTATGTAGTGTTTACCCAACTTAATTACTAAAATTTTCATCATTGAGGGGTTCATGGGACACCTATTTTCAGAATTCTGCCGAACAGCTGAATAGTAGACGATAGAGACCAACAGAAGGAGAAAGAGAAACTGCATGAGCAATACCCAAAATTCCACTGAAATTAAAGGACAGTTGTTGAGATCAGGTAATTAAACAACAAATCTTAGGATAGAAGTGATAGTAGAAGAGACAAAGTGTAATAGATAGCATATTCATGGAAGAGAAAAGGTAGTGACCAGAAGATATAAAGGGAAGACAGTAGCTTCTTTTACTCTGTAACTGTCTCATATTTAATTTTCTCCTCAAAACTTAGAAAAGAAATACAAGACATACAAAGAGATAAAAGTCAACATCACAAGGCCAATGATAGATATTTCATACTTATGTGGTGATGGCCAAGTACTGGGATCCTGAAGTACCACACCAAGGGCATAAAGGACAAGGGTCTGCAAAATAAATAAATAAATAAATAAATCAATAAATCAATAAATCAATAAATCAGTCTAGTTGGCCAAGGCCAAAAAAGGACAAAATGACTCCCAGGAAGCCAACTCATTCTAAATGCTCCTTTAAAATAATGAATATGAAATGAAAATATAAAATAATAGAAGAAAACATTAGCCATCATTTTGCTGATGAAAGGTCTACAAAATATGGAAACTATAAAGGAATAACAGACTTAATTATGTGAAAATTTAAAACCTACATCAAGTAAAAAAAAACGAAAACATAACACCATAAGCAACGGTAAAAGACAAATCGTAGATAGGGAAAACATATTTGCCATGACTGATGTAGTTAATACCTCTAACATACAAAAAGACATATAAGCTCACTAGCAAGAAGAGTGAAAGATACAATTAGATAATTCACAAAAGAAGAAATAAAAAACTTTTAATAAGTATAAAAAGTTGCTCAATCTCTCCAATGATCAAGGAACAGCAAATTAAAACAATGAGATAGCAATTTTTTCCCACAAGACTCACAAAATATGTAAAAGATTCAGAAATCCAGAGATGAGGATTTAGAGGGAAAAGGTATTCTCATACATTGTTGCCAAAAGTATAAGTTGCTTTTTGGACAGCAATTTAAATTTAATATACATATGCACTTTGACCCAAAAACTCCATTTCTTATACTCTATCCAATATCTCAATATATAATTTATAGTACTAAAAAAAAAATGTCAATCTAAATTACCATCAATGAAATGGCTTAAATAAATCATGGTATATTCACACAATGGAATACTATGCAACCATTAAAAATAATGAGTCAGATCTGTATCAGCTAACAGTTGTACTAATAACCATGACATACTGAATAAAAAAAAGAAAAATAATATTATATAAAGAGTAACCTTTAGTTTTTAAAATATATCCATATATGTATACACATACACACACTAATATACATACACAGAAAAAGGTCTACAAAAATACTCACTAAACTGTTAACAGTGTGCATTAACACACTAGGGAGGGGAGACTTTCTTTTATCCTGTTTTAACTTTAAAATAAGCATGCATTATTTTGTAATTTAAAATGACTATCTTTGATTTAGGAATAGGTAACATTTATTGGGTGCTTTAAACAATAAAATTTGAAAACACACACAAAGAGTTGAGAAGAATAACTGAATGAGTTACATATATGAAATGTTTTCTACCTCTCTAGGAATAATAAATTGGTCAACTTTTCCTTCAATATCTTGAAGACGGGCAGATATTGGTGTCAGTTTGGCAGTCCGAACAGTTTCACAAAGCACTTGACGACAGTATCTGTTAAAAAAAAAAAAATCTTTGAAAATGTGTATTTTGGGAGAGAGAGTTGGAAATGTATGTACAATTTAAAAATGTCATTCACAGCACACACTACAGGGGAAGTTGGCACAACTGGACTAAACCAAAGCTAAGAAGCTTCCTGAACACAACCAAACACTTCGAGGGACAGAGTAGCAGGGGCAGGGGTCTGGGGAGGATGCTTTCAAGGACATCTAGGTCAACTGGCATAACAAAGCTTATTAAGAAAATGTTCTGCATCCTACTTTGATGAATGGCATCTAGGGTCTTAAAAGCTTGCAAGCGGCCATCTAAGATGCATCAATTGGTCCCAACCACCTGGAGTAAAGGAGAATGAAGAACACCAAAGACACAAGGAAAGTATTAGCCCAAGAGATGAAAGGGCCACATAAACCAGAGACTTCATCAGCCTGAGACCAGAAGAACTAGATGGTGCCCAGCTACCACCAATGACCGCCCTGATAGGGAACACAACAGAAAGTTCCTGATGGAGCAGGAGAAAGGTGGGATGCAGAACTCAAATTCTAGTAAGAAGACCAGACTTAATGGTCTGACTGAGACTGGAGGTGCCCCAGAAAGCATGGCCCCTGGATTCTCTCTCAGCCCAGAACTAAAACAATTTCTGAGGCCAACTCTTCAGACAGGGATTGGACTGCACTGTGGGACATAAAGTGATACTCGTGAGGAGTGTGCCTCTTAGCTCAAGCAGATACGAGAGACTGAATGGGCAGCTTCTGTCCAGAGGTGAGATGAGAAGGCAGAGAGGGTCAGGGGCTGGTTGAATGAACATGGGGAATCAGGGGTGGAAAGGAGGAGTGTGCTGTCGCAGTATGGGGAGAGCAATTAGAGTCACATAACAGTGTATGTATAAATTTTTGTACAGGAAAAAATTTAAAAAAATAAATAAAAAGGTCATTCAACAACTTCTATAACCTGCTTAATTTGAAATATTACCATAATTCTTGTTTGTTTAAAGATCTAAGTTTTATATTACCCCATTGCTATCGAGTCAATTCCAACTCACAGCGATCCTATGGTATATAAATTCCACATGGATAAAGATTTAAGCAAATAAAAATACTTGCAAAAGTACCAGAAGAAAATTTAGAACAGTATTTTTTTGAGTAGAAAAGTCCTTTAATTTTAGCATGACACAATGACAGAAACTGTAAAGAACACAAATAATCTGACTACAGAAATATTTTTGTTTTATTAAAATTTTAAAAGACAAGTATGTATTACTTTTACAATAAAAAATAGTTATACTCAATGTCATAAATAAAACTTCCAACATTTTAAACAATCTGTAACAGAAGCCTCCCTGGGAAGCCCACAGCTTCTCGTTCTTTCCAATGGCTGTACCTCTATCTTCTTTTCTATAGTTGAAATATGCTTTAAGGTAGGGTTCCTTGCTACCCAGTCTCTTAGACTTCCAACCCCTGAGCAGTCACAGCGGCTGTTTTTGAAATTTTTTTTTAATGAAGAATTACCTACGTATAAAAAAAATCATCTATTTTACCTATACAGTTTGATGAATCTTAGTAATTGTATACAATTGTGTAATCACACACAAGCACTGTCTGTCTTCATTCCTGCCCCCAGAGAACCAGTGATCTGCTTTCCATCACTATAGTTTTGTATTTTCTAGAATTTTACTGTGTTCTTTTTTATTACTTAGTAACATTCCATAGTATGGATATATCACAATTTGTATATCCATTCATCACTTGATGAACATTTGATTTCATTCCAGTTTTTCGATTTTCTGAATAATGCTGTTATGAACATTTACATACATGTCTTTGTATGGACATGTTTTCATTTCTCTTGGGTAAATACCTAGGAACGGAACTGCCAGATCATGTGGTGAGTGTATGTTTAACTATAAGTTACTGCCATACTGTTTTCCAAGGTGGCTGTACCATTTTGCATTCCCACCAACAATGTATAAGAGTTCCACATCACTCACTCTATTTTATACAGGCTAGTTTAAAGGTTTCACAGAAGGTATTGTACCTTGTAATTTTAAAAAGAAAATTAGATTATCGATTAATCTTTTATTAATTTCCTCTTCCTTTTATTGCTCTTACCTGAGCTGCTCAATTTTCTCTGGAGTAATAGGACTCTTCCCAAAAACCTCGTCTAACTCTTCATATAATTTTTTCTGAACTTCTTCAGAGGTGGTTAAAAAACAGATTGCCCACGTGCATACTAGATGAAAAATCATATTAACAGAAATGAAAATAGCTAACTAATGGTTTGGAAGCAAAATAAGAAAAAAATTTTTAATGCTTTTTTTTCCTTTCTTTTTCTCATGCAGAAAATACACACCAAAAAATAAAACAAAGTTCTTTAATGGATTTGTACTTCATTAAACAGAATATGAATGTTTACAGAAAACAATAAAAAAGAGATACTACAATCTGAAAGCTCGCTTTCTTAAAACTGGCAAGTAACTGAAGCTACATAACGCATTTTACCTTAGGTAAAACAGTAATGATAATAAAATTTAGTATCTGGGGAGTGTTCAATGTTGATGACTGTGATGGACTATCTGGTTCACTCAACCTTGTAAAATCTAAAAACTAATTTATCAGTTCACTCAGAAGCCCTAATGAAATGATTCATACAAATCGAACCAGTAGATCTATCTATAAACCAGTATTCTAAATTTTTCCTTATAATAGCAGATATACTGGCTCTAGAAACTGTGATTCATTATTGCTTAGGACAGAGGTTCTCAAAATCATCTGGGGAGTTTTGTGATGTCATGGCTCCACACCCACAGATTCTGAATCATTAGGTTTGGGGTGGAGTCTAGACAGCTGTAGTTTTAACAAACACCACAATTATTTTGTTAACACCAAAACTGGAAAACCATTGGTTTATGGCTTACTTTTGCTTAAAGTGGTTTATGGTTTATATTCACTGAGGAAATGAAAATAAAGGTAAGAAAATTACATGGCGAACATATAATAGAGGAAATAGAGTAGTGATATTTCCTTCAGGAACACCCTGTAATTACAGCTCATTAAAGAATGGAACCATCTGGAAATATACTACCTCTTTGCCTACCCTCTGCTTGAGCTGACACTACCTACAGCTCTACCTTTTTCATGTCAGAAAATTTTTAATATGCTCATAGTATTTTCAACCTCTTTCTTGGGCTAACGGCTGATTTGAATTTGTCTCAAAGTTAATTTTTTTAAACTTTTGCCTGATTCACCTAGGATCCAGTTCCTATGCCCAGAAAAGATACCGTATATACTTTCTGCACTAAATATTATAATCAGTAAAATCAATATTTACCTGGTGGTACTCAATTATTTTGATAATTACCCAACCCAGAGCTTAGAAAAGGCACACGGGTGATTGCCTGTCCTTAACTTTACACTGTATATGCTTCTTTATTATGTTTTTTGAGCAGCCTATAGAATTTCTATTTCACAAATGATGTGAAAACTTGTGTATACAGTATACAATACGTATATGTAGTACAATTTTACAATAATAAGTATATTGAAGGATTTAGAACAAGGATTTGCATACAGTAGGCACTCATATGCCCTAACTACATTATCACTTAAAATTAAAATTAAAATAATTGTTTAAGCTTAATCATCTCAAACATTGGTTCTTTTGTACAACTCGATTAAGAAGTAGTCTGGAGAGCTTAAAAATGTTTTTAGCCAGTTAAGGTTCTTTAAATACAGTAATGAACAAGACACAATTTCATAATTAGAAGACACTTTGGAGGTCATTTAGAGCCAAACCTTCATTTTAGAACAGGAGAAATTACAGAGGTAAGTATCTTGCCCAAGGCTACTAAGTGGCAGAGGAGGGGCTTTAATTAAGTTTCCTGCCTATCCTGTCTCTCCAAAACTTCAGAGACGCCTTTAAAAAATATCCAACCCACATGCAAAGAAACAGTAATACTCTAAAAATTCCCCACCCCCTTCCCAAAGCTGCAAATAGGATTAAAATATTAACTCAACCTTGGGAATAGTCACTTTTTGTGGTGTCCAGAGCACAACCAATTCAGACTTTTTGAAAGACTTTAGCAAAGGCATATTTTTAATGTAATGAATTTTTAAAACATTTTTTAAAAGGTTAATTAAGTATGTTACTTTTGACACAGGCTTACCTAAATTCCATTTAATCTATAATATCTAGAGATCTCGAGATGTCAAAAATTTTACAAAGAGGAAAAATTTATGGGAAGTTTTCACTTGTACTCATCATTTTTTGGAAATTTTCCTTAAACAGAAAGACCTGGGAATGAAATCCTTCAGGTGAATATAAATTGTCTAGATTTTAAACAGATATTTTAATATTTCCTTTAAGCATTTTATATTAGTGTATTTTATGTCTATATACAAATTTTTATATATACTAAAGACCTGTGAGGAAACTTAGAAACATGTATTTTAGAATTTTTTAAAAAATCACCTTCAATTCCACCAACAGAGGGGTTCTTTTAAATCATGATTTCTGTGGCCTATATTTCCCGTTGGTAGAACTTAATAATAGCAGACTGGATTGGAGTCAAAGTGAAAAGCAGCAGCAGGAAATTGAAAAGCTCACTGCTCCAACTGGAAAGGTGTCAATAGCAGTTCATTTTAAAGGCACTAACTAGAATTCACAATCCATAAAGCTGTGTCAAGAAATTTATGGCAATGTTCAGAGGTGGCATAGGGAACCTGGAGTAAAAAAAAGATACTATGTGAATCAAGCGTTTTAAACAAGAATAAAAAAGAGGAGGAAAGGGAAATTTTTATATAAGGTCCTGCAAACAGTGTTTCCTTCATTTAGAATAGCTTTACCTTTACATATTTTATAATCCATCTAAAAAGAAATCAATTTGTACTTACAATTTGCAGTTATTATGCAACCAGCCAGAGAAAATATCATACTGTCTTCTAGGATCTAGGAAACAAAACTAAATTTAGAAAGTGTGAAATGTAAAGTGGCCTATATTAGGCCCTATAAAATAACCTAGAGTATAAAATTAAGGTCAAGGAAAGAAAAAAGTATCCTATTTCTTTACAATGTTTTCATTAAAACAAAATCTGTATGTGAAAACCAAAGTAAACATCGCATTGCTTTTTGATGCAGTAAGTACTTGTTGATGGTTTTATTTGCTCACGATGCACTCTGACAAACAAACTGTCTCAGTCCATCTTTCTGGCTTGGCCTGATGCACCAACAAAGCCTCAGGAACAGTGGAGAAGAGGCTGCCACTCTCCTTGGAGCCTGATTCCATTTTTGCGTGCACACGTGAATACACACACACACACACAAACACTTCTGTCTGCCAGGAACTAAAAGTTGAGTTGCATTTGTAGGGTAGAGCAAAAAATTTCTATAATGAATAATTGTGGCAACAATGGCTCCACTTCTGTCCTTTGCCTGGCAACACCATAAACGCAGTGGTAGGCTAGGGTGACAGACATACACTGTGAAGAAGCCAACCTACCACACCTGGCCATGTAGGCAGAGCAGGTTTAGTATATAAAGGCTTACACAAGTCTTCCTTCTCTTTTATGATCATGGAATTTTGGCTCAATATTTGTGTATTCAAATATTGATTAATACAGAGCTGTGTCAGAGAGCTAAATAAAAGGACACTAACTACTTGTACCACTTAAGATGTATAATAAAAGAGAACAGAGCCATTGAATTTTAGGAGGGCATCTGGATTAAAGTTTGATTATTTTTTATTTGATAAACATTTAACAATTGCATTACCTGCTGGTCATTAAGGTTCCCCTGTACTAAGGAGTCAATGAAAATATGCTGACTGAAGTTCCTCCCTTTTCGTTCTTTTATGATTTTCTTTAAAATAGATTCCAGTTGCATAAGGGCTTAGGGAAAAAAAAAAAAAAAGATTTTAGAATATAAACATTTGTGAAGGTTGAACTTTTTTTTAAAAAATAATTCCATACAATTTTACTATATGCAGAATAAAATTTCCAAAGGTAAAAGAGTAGTTACTAACAATAAAGAGAGCTAATTTGTTTAAACTCATCTACTTTTTCTTCCTTGTTTTTGTTAAATATAGCATACATACAAAAAAAAAACAAAAAAAATTATGGCAAACATATATGTACGGTTTAAGGAATGGATGATTATAAAGCAAACATCCACATCACCACCACCTAGGGCAAGAAGTTGAACAACACCTGCATCCAAGAAGCCTCCACATACATATGCCCCCACTCCCTTGATATTATGCATCTTCTTTCTAAATTCTGTCCTCTTAATTCCATTCTTTCCCCAGATCATGTCTCACTCATTTAGAAGTAGAAACAGATGTAGAAATAACTCCCAAATTCGTATTTCCAGTCAGGACCTCTCTCCCCTGAACTCTCATATATCTAAAAACCAACTCAGCATCTCCCCACTTGAGTATATGAAGCATATTAAACATAACATACCCAAAACGGAACTCCTGATCTTTTGTCCCCTCACACTGGATATTTCCCCAGTTTCCCCATCTTATTTCCATAACCTTATTTTTAGATACTCAGGCCCAAGTACTTGGTGGTGTCTCCCTCTCTTTCTCCCTCTCACCCTGCATCTAGTCTGCCAGCCAATGTTGGTGGTTCTATCTTCAAAATACAGTAGATAAATCGGACTTCATCAAAATTTAAAACTTTTGTGCACCAAAGGACACCATCAAGAAAATGAAAAGATAATCAAAGAATGAGAGAAAATATTTAGAAATCACATATCTGACAAGAGACTTGTATCCAAGATACATAAACAACTCTTACAACTCAACAATAAAAACTCAACTGCCTTATTTAAAAAATAGGCAAAGAACTTGAATAGACAAAAAAAATGCAAATGGCCAATAACCACACGAAAAGATGCTCTACATCATTAGTCACTAGAGAAATGCAAATCAAACCACAATGAGATACCGCTTCACACCCAGCAGGATGGCTAGAATCAAGAGTCAGATATGGTGTTGGGGAGGCTGTGAAGAAATCAAAGCCCTCATACACTGCTGGTGGGTAAGTAAAATGGTCCAGCCACTTTGGAAAACAGTCTGGCAGTTCTTCAGATGATTAAACATACCATGTTGTTGTTACTGTTACCTGCCATCGAGTCACTTCCAACTCATGGCAACCCCATGAATGCAGAGTAGAACTATGATCCAGCAGTTCCACTCCTAGGTATGTACCCAGAAGAAATGAAAACATATGTCCACATAGAAAATTGTAAATGAATGTTTATAGCAGTATTATTCATAATAGCCAAAAGGTAGGAACAATCCAAATGTCCATCAATAGACAAATGGATAAACAAAATGTGGTATATCCATGCAAAAGAATATGATTCAGCCATAAAAAGGAATGAAGTATATTCTACATCATGGACGAACCTTGAAAACTGTATGCTACGTGAAAGAAGCCAGTCACAAAAGATCACATACTATAATGATTCCATTCATATGAAAGTACAGAATTGGTAAATCTAGTAGTTGCTGAGGATTGGCAGCGGGGAGGGGTGGTGGGACTAGAGGTGTGATAGCTAAAGGATATGGGATTTCTTCTTGAGGTGAAGAAATGTTCTAAAATTGACTGTGGTGAGGGCTGCACATATCTGTGAATATACTAAAAGCCACTGAACTGTACACTTTAAATGGGTGAACTGTATGACATGTGAATTATACCTCAATAAAGTTGTTAAAAAAGAAAAGAAAGGATCAGTGTGAAGATGTAGAAAAGAAGAAAGTGTTTGCTGAGATTCCAATGCCAGCTTGGGAATAAAAGACTTTTTTTTTTAATGGTTAAATAAATACAGTAGATATCTTCATCACCTTCACTGCTGCCTGTCACCTTATCTAGGCCACATTCTCTCTCTTGCTTGGTTCACTGCAATATCCCCCTATTCTCCCTACTTCTGCTGTTGGCTCTTATTAGTCTATCATGGCAACCAAAGTGATCGTTGTAAAGTTTAACTTGGATATCATTCCTCTCTTCAAAACTTCCAGTGGAATCCTATCTCGTAGTAACAACCTAGACATACAATAATCTATAAGCCTTACAAAATCTGTCCTTCTGTCCAACTCTCCAGACCTCACCTCCTTTTATTTTTTAACTCACTTCACTCCAGCCATACTGGCCTCCCTGTTGTACCTCAAATACATCAGGAAGAATACCACCTCAAAGACTTTGCAATTACTTTTCCTCTACCTGGAACAGTCTTCCCCTGGAAATTTGAATATCCACATAATCTGCAAGACCGATTTCGTCTTGCAAGTGTTTGCTAAAAAGTCACAAAAATTTTTATCTTCTATGCATAGAATAGTGCCTGGCACATAGTAGGCCTCGATAAATATCTGTTGAAAAATGAATGAAGAGAATACTATGAAGCAATACTATTATATATGAAAATAATCCATTATTACAAGGCCGTCTGTACATTTAAAATTTACCCTCTTTACTTCTAAAAAAAGAACAAGGGAGAATAATTTTGGAAGGCTATCTTAAATGGAAACTTCATTTTTCTGTGTAAATTTTATTAAGTTGTTATCAATATCAAACAATTTTGAAGGTTTTTTTTTTACTCAATTTCTATACATTTTTATATTTTTAAAAATATCTGTATTTTATATCATGAAAAATACCATTCATTTTTCAACAAATTCTTATACTGTTGGACATTTCGGTTGCTTCTGGTTTTTCACTTGCAGAAAGAGTATTACAAAAACTATTTTCATGAACGCTTTCTTCTTTTAGATAATTTCATCCATTACTTACAGCTCTTAAAATGTACTGTCAAATTGCTTTCTTAGCCTTGTACTTTTGTACTTTCCATAAGCCCTATAGGATGTACTGGCTTTACAGCACCCTCATTCTGCAGTGAGTGCTAGAGTTTCTTTTACTAGCCAATTGCTTTTTCCTCTCTAGTTAGAAAAAAAAAAAACTTACACCATATAAAACATAGGGGAAAAACATAAATAACCTATAATCCCACCATTCAGAGATAACTCTGTTAAAATTGGGTATATACACCTTTGTCCTTAGTAAAAATTAAGAGTGACCAAACATACCATCTTCATATTGTTTTTTCCGAGTTGTACTTTTATCAAGCGACCCATCTAGAAAGCCTTTTCCAATCTCAGACCAAACCTGAAAATAGGAAAATATTTACTAGCTAGATTTTCTAAATAATACAAACTAATCTAGGCTAGTAACTGAAGAATTCCATTCTCACCAACAGATCTGACAATTAATCTGTCCTTTTTAAATGGGCTACACAATCACTGGAGCCCTGGTGGTGCACGGGGTAAGCCCTCAGCCGCTAACGGAAAGGTCAGCAGTTCGAATCCACCAGCCACTCCATAGGAGAAAGATGTGCCGTGCCAGTCTGCTCCAATAAAGATTTACAACTTTGGGAACCCTATGGGGCAGTTCTACTCTGTCCTGTAGGGTCGCTATAAGTCGGAATCGACTTTACGGCAGTGGGTTTGGTTTGTGTTTTGGACACAATCATTTACTCCACAGTCTCTCAGAATAGGCTACAAATATATTTTAATGATTTCAAACAAGGCACCCTTCAAATTAATTACAACTGGAAAGTTAAAACCTGCTTTTATTTAAAGGGACTAGGAATGGGAAGGAGGGGAGGATACAGCAGTATAATCAATTTTTTATTATAATGGTACCAGCGGATAAATAAAATTCACAGATAATTCCAAATTTTTATTTTACCTGAGATGTTGATAAATATTGGTTGAGATTCAGAAAAAGGTTAAAAATTAGTTTAAGGTTTAGAGATGATAAGCAGCAGAGGAAAAAATTTTAAGTTGATTATAATTCACAAGTTCTGAAACAAAACCTAATCATGGTGAAAGTAATAAAGTTTATTAATCAATGGATAAATATTTGAAAAATTCTTAGTATCAGTATTATTTTTATAACATACTTGCTAAGTATTAAAAAAAAATTCAGTCATGCATTTTTTACATTTCAAAAATTGCTTTAAAAAAGTCACTGCTTAAATTTTTTAAAAAGGCAATAATTAATTTTGCTTGCATTGTTCTTTTCAGCACAAAATATGGAAATTTCTATATGGGTAGTCCCTGACTTATGACATATTCAAGTTATGATGAACTGTACTTACACTGTCTTTTGGTACATATTATTGTTAGTAATATATATGCCAAGTATGTATTAAATATATCTGTAAGTTTATATGTAATGTTTCCAACCCCCAAAGACAAATAAAGATTGGATATATAAACATACTGATAATAAAAGGCAATAATAATGAAAAGTAAGCGGGGGACTACCTGTACCACAGAATCTTAAACTTTCTCCTTTAGAGACAAAGTCTGCATCATTCAACTACCCCACTTGAGGAAAGAATAATTTTAAATTCATCCCTAGATTTACCGTGCCATGATTCTTCTGGAAGCGAATGACTTCCTGGTCATCTTCAAAGGTACTACCCATTACCATCTGTGTAACAGACTTCATAGCAAAACCAAGCATATGCTGGCAGAGGGGAACATGCTGGGACTCTGGATAGGAGAGCCATTTAGCTAATAATTCTTCTGAAAGCTGAAAGAGAACAGAGAACCACAATGATTTACTGTCTCCTCTGGCTAAATCTTAGAAAAACTCAGCAAGTAACAGGAACTTCTCAGAGTCTCTTTGTCATTCCTTCATTCCCCAAATATTTATTAAGTCTCTTGTGAAATAAAAGCAGTGTCAAATAAAAAAGATGACAAGCTTTGAAATCAGAAAATCTTGGTTTTATCTCTGGCTCTGTCACTTAGAAGTAATGTGACTTTGGGAAATTTGCTTATTAACGTTTCAGAGGTTCAGGTGACTCATCAGTTAAATGGGAATGGTAACTGCTACGTCGCGTGGCTGCTGTGATAGGGATAATTATATCCACCTCACGTAACTATTGTGTAAGGATTTTGTAAGGTAACATATATAAAGCCCCTCCCATGACAGGAACTCAATTTTAAACTATTCCCCATATCAACTTCGTGAATTTCTTGTCACAGTACAAAGGACTAAATTTTGTAAAATGTAAAATAAATATTCAAAATGAAAAGCGTTAGCATTACATAGGTTTACACCAACTTCAAGTGAAGTATATGGAATATAAAACTTTTTTTGGAGAAAGGGAAGGGAGGCCTCAATGATTCCAAAGTATCAAAATTAATAAACTGAACAAGTGAATATACTTTTAAAACAATTCTGAGATTTGGGCAAAGTATGAAGAAAACAGAAAAACAACAGTTAAAATAGAATAATATATTTGAAAAATTAGTTTCATGTTACCAAATATCAAAGTGTGCTTGCTTCAGAAAATATTATTTTTCTTAATAAGCATGGAATTTTTGCCTCAAAACAATTCTAGGAAAAATATGTGACTTGTGACCTTCTCAGCTGTCTCAACTCCATGTACAGAAACAGGAAGCTTCCCAGGTGGCTTCTGCTGAAAGTAATTAAAAGCATGGATATTGGCCACGGTAGCAGTGGGATGATATATTTAAAGAGTTGATAAGAAAAAAAAAAAAAAAAAACTTATCAACCAAGAAGTCCATATCTGGTAAAACTACCCTTCAAAAATGAAGGAAAAATTAAGACATTCCCAGATAAAAACTAAGGAGTTTCTCACTAGTAGACCTGCCCTACAAGAAATGCTAAAGGCAGCTGTTCAGTAGTATTGCATATTTGATTTGTAAATCCTCTTTTCTCTCTCTCTTTTTTTCCCCCCTGTATGATCTAAAAGAAAAACACATTTAAAAATTATAAAGTTATATTAATGGGCAGACAACGTGTACAGATATAACTTATGACAATAACAACATAAAGGGGGGATGGAGCTATAAAGGAGCAGAGCTCAGGTATTTTATTGAAACTAAGTTAGTATTAATTCAAACTTAATTGTTATAAAGTTAAAATGTTGATTGTAATATCCAAAGTAATCACTATGAAAAAATTTTAAAATTACAGAAAAAGAAATGAAAAGGGAAACAAAACACCAGAAAAAAAATCAATTAATAACAAAAGAAAGCAGTAATAAGGATCTGAGGAACAAAAAAGATACAAGACCTAGAAAACAAACAGCAAAATAGCAGAAGTCCTTATCTGCTTATTAGTAATTAAAGGTAAATGGATTAAACTCTCCGATTAAAAGGCATAGACAGACAGAATGGATTTAAAAAAAAAAAAAAACCAAACATGATCCAACCACATACTGCTTATAAGAGACTCACTTTTGATTCAAAGACACAAACAGGTTGAAAGTAAAAGGTTGGAAACAGATATTACATGCAAACAGTAACCAAAAAAGAGCTGGAATGGCTAAACTAATATTAGAAAAATAGACAAGTCAAAAATTGTTACAAGAGACGAAGAAGGACATTATGTATATTGATAAAGGGTTCAATCCATCAAGAAGATGTAACAATTACAAACATATACACACTCAAGAAGAGCCTCAAAATATATGAAGCAAATACTGACAGAATGGAAGGGAGAAACAAACATTTTCCCAATAGTAGCTGGAGATTATAATACCCTACTTTCACTAATTAAACAGAAAAATTAGACAGAAGATCCATATGAAACAGAGTAACTAATAAATCAACTAGAACAGACAACTACAGAACATCCATCAGCAGAATTCACATTCTTCTCAAGAGAATATGGAATTATTATCCAGGACAGACCATATTTTAGGCCACAGAAGTCTCAATAAATTTAAGAAGACTGAAATCATACAAAGTATCTTCTCTGACCACAATGGAATAAAACTATAAGTCAATAACAGAAGGAAACCTGAAAAATTAACATGTACGTGGAAGCAAAGGGTTTGGGGAGTACTGGCAATACTAGAATAAGGCTGAAGGTTTGGAGTACTCCCTTGGGGACACAGAACTGTCAGATAGCACACAGGGTTCAGCTAAGGATCTTTAAGGACAAAAAGGAAAAGAGGCTAACTGGTATGGATTAGTTTTGTTCTCAAACTTTGTAAATCATTTGGGGAGCTTCTTTAAAACGTCAGGTCCTCCCTCCCAGAGATTCTGTTTCAGTAAGTTTGAGTAAGGGCCCAGGAATCTGCATTTTTAACAACAGGGTGTATTTCAGGTGGGAAACATTGGCTTAAAGTCTGGCCTGAAAACAAATGACAAACCAACTGATAGAGCAAACATCTTCAGGCTCTCTCCATTCTCATCATTCCAACAGTCTAGGTTTTAGGATTTTTGCTTCATTTTCTTTTTGGGGTGTGTGTGTTTTGCTTTTGTTTGTCTGGGTTTTTTGTTTGTTTTCTTGTTTTAGAATTTCAGGAAAATAAAAGTCAGCTTACAGAGACAGGTAAGAAAAGAGTATCAATGAGTAGTGTCTGGGTCCAAAAAGCTTGCGAGTACCCATCTAAGATACAACATTGTTCTCTTCTTGTCTGGAGCAAGAGAGAATGAAGGAAACCAAAGACTAAAAGAAGAAACTAGTCCACAGGACTAACAGCCCACACAAACCACGGCCTCTTCTAACCTGAGACCAGAAGTAGATGCTTCCTGGCTACCACTACTGACTGTTCTGAGCAGAACACAACAGACGGTCCCGGATAGAACGGGAGAAAAATGTAGAACAAAACTCAAAGTTCTGAAAAAGACTAGACTTAACTGGACTGATAGAGACTAGAGGAACCCCTGAGACTATCGTCCTAAGTTACCCTTTGAACTTGGAACTGAAGCCACTCCCAAAGGTTTCCTTTCAGCTAAATCTGGCTTATAAAATAAATAATATCACCTGTGAGGAACGTGCTCCCTTAAACAATCAACTATACCAGACCAAATGGTCAACATTCACCCAAAAGCAAAGATGAGAAGGCAAGGAGGGGCAGAGAAGCTAGTTCAATGGAAACAGAATGAACAGAATAGAAATAAAGACAATGCTGACACGTATAAAAATTTTAACTAATGTCACAGAACAATTTGTATAAAAATTGTTAAATGGGTACCCAATTTGCTGTGTAAACTTTCGCCTAAAATCTAAAATAAAATATTTTTAAAACTTAAAAAAAAAAAAGAGCATCAAAGACAGGATATGTCAATAGTCAAAAAGTCAAAAAGTATACTATTATCTCTATTGTGTTGAACTTGAGGCCAAACTACTTACCACCTTACCTTTAGCAAGACAGCAAAATTACTCTGCAGAGAATTAGTCACACCATTTTCATATAATTTTTTCCTCATGTGGTTTTCACTTGCACCCCCACTACCAGCCTGATACCTCAATAATGACTTTAACATAGTTTCAAAAGGGTCCGCTGAAAGAGACAAATGGAATATTTCTAAATGAACAATCAAAATAATAAAAAAAAAACTCCCCTTCCCCCGCAAAAAAGAAAAACAATAAAACTTCTCCAGCAAGAGAATAAAGAGACCAAGGGAAATAAGTGATCGTAGGTGAGAGCATGGCAATTTTCTTTACAATTCCCTTAACTGTCTCTCCTAAAAATAAACAGTACAAGCGGCAATGGAAATTGGCAAGAATACAACATCCTGACTCAGAATTCCACTGTAAATCATTAATATTTCCATTTTCTACCTATGTGACTACAGGTAGGTTGTACTGTAATCACGTAGGTAGAAAACAAAAACCAAAACAAAAAACCATTCCACTGATTTTAAAGCAAAATGGGTACATTTGTGATCACGATTACAATTAAAATTAAATAACTGAATTTAAAAATTTCTTTTTTTCTTAATTCTTTTTAAACTTTAATGATAACATTGTTTTCACAAAAAAAAGTACATGCTCACTGTAAACAATTTAAACAATACAAGAAAACATGAAGAAGTAAAATTCATCCTAAACTTCAACACACAGCGACACTCACTGTTAACATTTTAGAGATTTAAAAATCTCATTTTTATTTGCACCCCATTGATTATTAGTGAGATTAAATATGTTTTCATTCGTTTATTGGTCATTTTTATTTCTTCTTTCTTGAACTGCCTTGTTTTTGTTTTTTGCCCATTTTTCTATGAGGGCATTTCATTTTTCTTTTCTTGTTAGACTATGTGTGTGTTTATTTACCTGTATTTATATGTGTGGTAAATATTTTCCCTTTGAAACTTTTTCATGGTGTCTTTTTACTTTACTGGAATGTAATAATTATTTACTAGATGTTAAGGATATCAGATATCAATTGTTCCTCAGTTCTCGTGTGGCCGACACTTGCCCATCTCGTTTTTTTTTAAGTTGCTTATTATTGTACTGAAAGTTTTCATTTTTATATAGGTCGATTTATCCATCTTGTGCTTTATGGCTCCTAGGTCTTGTGTCATGGTAAGAAAAGGTTTATCTACGTCCAAATTTAAAATCTTTAACCATGTATCTATTACTTTTATGACTTTCTACTTTAATCATTCAGAATTTATTTTGATATGAAGAATAAGGCAGGGATGGAGATTTATTTTTTTCAATATAGCTAACTAGTTTTCCCAAAACCATTTATTACCTTTACCCTTTATCATAAACTGCTATCTTTACCATACATACCTGATTAGTCTCCTGGACTACCTATTCTACTCCATGATCTGTCTAGTCCTATCACAGGACAAGAGTCTTTAAATCGCTCTAGCTTTATGACACACTTTACTATCTGATGGTACAAGTATTCCTCTCATTACTATTTCTTTTTTAGGCTTTTTTTTTGGCTGTTTATGTACATTTACTCTTCCAGATGAACCCTGGAACTATTTTTTTCAGGTTCCAAAAAAAATCCTGTTGGAATCTGCATTGGGATTTCATTGTATATCCATAAATTGAAGAAAAAAAATAATTATTTTACAGTATTTTGTCTTATATGAGTTAACAAATATAAAGACTTTAGCACAATGCCTGGCACATAGTACAAAACATCCAATAAGTTATCTATTCCTATCTACTACCACCCATCTGTCAGTTCATTGTACTATGGTGGCTTGCATGTTGCTATGGTGCTGGAAGCTATGCCACCAGTATTTCAAATACCATCAGGATCACCCATGGTGGACAAGTTTCAGCAGACCTTCCAGACAAAGACAGACTAGGTAGAAAGCCCTGGTGATCTACTTCCAAAAACTAGCCAATGAAAACCGTATAGATCATAACAGAACACGTCAGGGATCAATCACTAGAGGGCACCATGTTTCGTGACACAGACGGCCAATAAGGGAATGGGAGACCCTTAGTGAGATGGATTAGCACAACAGCCTCAACAATGGACTTGAACTTGCTGGCAATTGTGAGGATGATGCAGAACCAGGTAACATTCTGTTCTTTTGTATGTAAGGTTGCCAAGAGTCAAAGTCAATTCTACAGCAGCTAACAATAACAACATTCCTATTTAAGAACAACGTATAGTTCTTCATTCATTAGATATTTATTCTTAAGAAATAAGAATCAGCTAATTAGAAAGAAAATTACACTTACATGTCTTATTGGGGTTGATATGCTGCTTCAGTACATCAACGGTCCCCAAACTAACCACAAGGTGCCTGCCAAACCAGAAAGAGACCACGGACCCGTATCTCTCATGCAAATTAACCAGGAACTCGTGCAAACTTCCACTGTTGACAATATCTGGAAGATTACCGTCTCTGAGAAAAGACCATCATTTAAAAAAACAATTAATTTCACTTGGAAGAATCAGAAAATCAATACCTGAATCTGAATTAACCGTGTCAACAGATGAGAACACAGGTGCATGAAATTCAAATTACTGCAGAATCCAAAACTCCATTATATTTGACTTCTCGCTATGTTTCTACAGTTATATAGTTAGATATGGATTTGTCTGATACTTTGAAAATTTATCATCACTTGAATCCAAATAAAAAAGCTACACAAGGAACATCTGAGTCAGAAACTGGAAAGATATCCAACTTTTGCAGTATCTCATTCTATCGATGGACATCATAAACCAAAAAACCCATTGCCGTCAAGTCGATTCTGACTCACAGCAACCCTAAAGGACCAGGTTGACTGCCCAATAGGGTTTCCTATGCTGTAGTCTTTATGGAAGCAGATCATCACATCTGTCTCCCACAGAGCAGCTGGTGGGTTTGAACCACCGACCTTTCAGTTAGCAGCCGAGCACTTAACTACTATGCCACCAAATAAAACAGCTACAAAAGGAACATGTGACACAGAAACTGGAAACTATACAACTTCTGCAGCACCTCATTGTAAGACATCAATGGTTATCATAGGCTGATGAAAATCATCACATCAGGTATGGCAATTTTTTTCTTCTTAACCTTTTATCTTAATCCTGTCTCTCTATTTTCTACTTTCTTTGGCTAGGAAAAATGAAAGCAATTAAAGGTTTTGATTTACACAGCGCTCTTTTCTTTTCTTAATAAAGTTTTAGGTTGTAGGCCCAGATGTAAATTTAGAATATATAAAGAAATTAAATAGGCTGAGTAATATAAAAATATGGCTTAGTTTGGGTACTAAAAATGATGGGTTGATTCCACTTGATTCCAAAGAAACAATTCCTCACGTTTCTTCAGTTGGCGTAATCCCCGGAATCCCCGCAGCTTGTCTGGAAGCCTTAAGAAAAAATTAAAAATAGTTTAGTATAATGAATTATCATACACTCCATAAGTCAAATGTGTTTTCCCAAGACATCTGCAGGACCTTAAAAGATGGCTTTCCAATTCAGTTGAATCTAAGAAATTATTTCTACGTTAAAATATAAAAAATGACTTTTGT
>NW_004443992.1:10538736-10544197 GCF_000243295.1 Trichechus manatus latirostris | reverse complement strand
GTTGTTAATATATTCTGACTACTACTAATCAAAGTTTATCTATTTGGCACTCTGCCATTTTTTACTTAACATTATATCAATCAATCAATCCTTATTTATTTGACCACTTAAAAGGCTAAACTGTAGTCCACCATGTTGCCAGAACTGCTTGACCATTTTCCTACTGTACTACTGTAAAACATCTGGGCTATTTCTTTTCTATTTTCATTATTATAAATAGTGCTATGAAAATCTTTGTTCAATTTTACTTTTTCCTCCTGTTTTTTTTTCCCCTTGGAGTATGTACCAAAAACAGAAATACTGGGTTGAATGGTACTAAGTGAAGAGTTTCTACTAAATACTACGAGATTACGATGTAGGCAATAGTATACATAACTTGCATTTTAACTGATGACAGTGAAACCTACAATGTATAATTTTGTCCTATCTCATCAATAATGAAAACTTGTCAAGTTTAATATTATAAATAGTGTGGAAAAGAAAGGGACAACCCCACATTTAAAAAAGGATAGTTAGTGGCATAAAAAAATGTAACTTTTATTTTTTAGGCTTAAATTATTAACGACTAAAACAAGTTTCCTGATTTCTGTTTAAACATGATGAACTGGTAACATTAATCTACTTTCTCTTCCTCCTGAAATCCCACTAAAATGAAAGTAAAAAAATAAGAAAGGAGAAAACAATAAGGATAAAGAGAATTGGAGAGAAGACAGTGTATGAACATTTCAACTAATTTTTAGAAGGTGTTAAGATGATGGAGGAGTGATTAACTGACATAGTTGAAAGGCCTCCTCTGAGGGCCTGCAGAGGAGGATTCCTACAAGAAGCAAGCAGATCTGCACTGTAGGAGTCAGAAACGCAGGATCATATACAAGGTAAGATAGAAGAATTCTAACAACTGGCAAGAAGTCTGTATATTGATCTCTTAGACCCCTTAGGTGTCCTCCCCATTCCTGAGATTAACTCTCACTCTGGAAGGAGATCCCAGGACTGCAGAAACAACAGGCTGATGGAGGGGTAGCTAGAAAAGGGTGATAGCCTCTATAATTCTAAGGGAAATTTTTTCCAATCTAGAATTTTATACCCAGCCAAACTATACTCAAGTATGGGGCAAAATAGAGAAATTTTTCAGATAACCAAGGTCTCATAAAATTTATTTTCCATCCATGCTTTCTTAGAAAGCTCATGGAAAATGATGCACATAAGCAAATAAAGGAAATGAAGGGAAGAAAAAAAAAGGAAGAAATATTTGGCATTCAGGAAATAGGGTATTCAACACAGCTGAAGAGAGTCCCCACAATAATAGTGAAAAGCCAACAGTTATACAGCAGACCCAGAGGGTAACCAGTACTGACCCAGGAAGGATGATAGAGGGCTCCACTAAAGATGTCTTCAGGGGAATAAATATACAGCTGATGTGTTTGAATATCTGGACAATTTCACTAAGTGGTTTTATGATAGAAATTTTGAAGTATTTGGAAAAAAACTGATAAACAGGAGTAACTACACCCTAACTGTGTAAATACACAGTAAAACCCCTCCATGCCCCCCTAATCCCAGCTTCCACAGCTCCATCAGCAGGCATAAAAAGGGAGTCTCAGAATTCTATATACTCTGGGTAAAATGGGTCCAATACCAACCTCCACACTTCCATCAGCAGAAATGAAGGATAAGCCCCAGAACTCCAGGTAAAATTCTCTCCTGCCCTTTGTTACATCCATATTTCCCAAATAGCTAAAATGATGAGTGGAATCCCAAATTTGGCATGCACCTGGCAAGACCCTATAAAACTTCAATCTCCGCAACAACCATAGTCACATCATTACCATCTGCCTTGAGACCATGCAGAACAATCTTTTTATGACCTTTTTTTATTAGACACCACAAGAAAACAAGGACTCCCATCCCCAGGACTTCCCTAATTGCCCAGTCTTTCATTCCTACAGAAACTTGTCCTCTTTTCTGACCATATCTCCCATTTCTCCCCTACCCAAACCCCTACACTACCTTAGCCACTCATTCCCATGGTCATACTCTAAAACTTGACATCACCAAATGTCAAGACAAAACCTCCAGAATTTTAATATCAAGCATCCAAATCTTCAACCACTTCCTACCTTTCCCCCTCATTATTTGTAATATCATGACTCTAAACTTCTAGCCCTGATTAAATCTGATGCTGTCTGCTCTGCCCCTGTACCCACAAAGCTGAACACAGCTGGAAAAATACAAAGCCAGAGGAAAACACAGCCATGCTGACTAGTCTCACTTTAAATTCATGAATGTCAAGTATACTGCCTGGAAATTACACATTTCCTTAGTCCATTTATTTTCCTAATCTTCTAGATGACTATTTCACTCTTTCTCCTCTCTCTTCAAATCCCTTATCCTCACTACCACCACCACCAGTTGCTGTCAAGTGATTCTGACTCATGGTGACCCCATGTGTCAGAGTACAACTGTGTTCTGCATGGTTTTCAATTTTTCTGAAGTAGATCATCAGGCCTTTCTTCTGAGGCACCTTTGGGAAGACTCAAGCATGTTAATCGTTTGCACCACCCAGGGACTCCTTATGCTCACTAGAAACTTATAATCTTGCTTCTATTTCACTGGAAGTAATAAAAGCAATCAGGAGATAACTTCCACATGCTCCCACACCATCACTACGTATCTATCTACATCTGTGTCCACATACTCTCTCTTCTCTCCTATTTCTATGGATGAACTGTCTATGCTCCAAATGAAATATTCCCCCATCTTCAACATGTGCACTAGATCTCCTCTCCTCCCATCTACTCAAGAAAATTGTTCTAGCAATTCTCTCTTCTGTTTCTTATGTCATCAATCTCCCCCTCTTGACTTGATAGTTCTCATTAGCATACTAACATAATTTAATTTCTCCCACCTTAAAAAACTTCCTTCACCTCACTTTTCTCTCTAGTCCAACCTCCTTCACTGTAAAACTCTGAAGAGTTGTCTATACTTCGTATCTCTGAACTCACTCCATTTAGGTTTTTACCCCCACCATCATGATGAATCTGCTCTTCTTAAGATTAATGTTACTAATTGCATTTAAATCAACTAAAGTTGATTACAGTACTTTTTTCTGCTTAAAACACTTTGTTTCCTTCTATTTATCTGCCTGTTCCTACTCTGTCTCCTTTGTGGCTCCTCTTCTTCTCCTCAACCTCCAAACATTACAGAGTTCCAGGGCTTGGTCCTTAGATCTCTTCTCTCCTGTATCTACACTCCCTGGGTGATCATAACTAGTCTCCTAGTTTAAAATACCATCTATACAGTGATAACTCCAAAAATTATAACCCCAGTCTGGACTATTTCCTTAAATTCAAAATGTACATATCCAATCACCTACTCAACATCTCTACTTGGATGTCTAACAGGCATCTCAAACCTAGCATATCCAAAATCAAACTCCTGATTTCTATGAACCCCATTACCTCCCACCAAAATAAAACAAAACAAAAACTAGTAACAACAAAACCCTGACCTTCCCTGCACTCAACCCATCCTTCCAGCTACTCACACTAAAAGCCCTGGCAGTTTCCTTGTTATCTCTTTCTCTCACATTTCACATCCAACCCATAGGGAAATCCAGTTGGCTCTACCTTCACAATCGACCAGTTCTCACCACCTCTACTACTGCTCTAGTCCAAGCCAATACTATTTCTCACCAAAGAAAATTATTGCTATAGCGTCTTAACGTCTCTTCCTGCTTCTACTCTTGCCTCAGGCCCATAATCTATTCGTAACATAGCAGCTAGAATTCTTTTAAAATTTAACTACTAAATGCAGATTTTAATTTTTTTATATTTTAAATGTCACGTCTCTGTGTAAAAGGCAAGTCTTTTAAACGGCCTATAAGGCCATTTAAAATCTGCCTTCAGCCCCAGCCATACCTCTCTCCTTGCTTTCCAGGAACACAGCAGGCATTTTCCCCCTCAAGGTTTCCATCTGCTGTTCTTTCCCTGGGACACTCTTTTCTCAGATATGTGAATGGCTGGTTCAACTCCTTCAAATCTCTGCTCAAAAATCTCCTATCTCTTGACTATCCTATTAAAATTCCAATCCTACAGTCTCCTATCTCTTAACTATCCTATTAAAATTCCAATCCTACCCACCCCTCAACTTTTTCCTCCATCATACTTAACACCATCTAACACACTACATATTTTGTTTGTTTCCCCCATCTACAATGTAAGTCCCTTAGTCAGGTATTGTTGTCGGGTTTGTTCACTGCTGTATTCCCACCCAGCACATGGAACGGTGCCTGTCACATAGCAGGAACAAATATTGGTTGAAAGATAAACAGTGTCATTACTAGTAGCTAATCATCTCATTTACAGTTATCAAAATTCAAGAGCTGGAGCCACTAAATGTTTAGTTTCTCAGAAAATAAAATATACCAGAAGTTCCAGATTTTGTAGTTGCCAATAGTCCAGTCTAATCCATTTTACCAGCTCCGAAAAGAACACTTAAGAAGATTTGTCATTTTTAGTGATGTACTTTTACTTTTCACTTTTAGTATAAAACCACCTTGTTCTGGAGAGCATGTTTTCGAGATGCCTTTTCATCCGTTAGCTCCTTTCGCAACCAATTCTGAGGTTGAGAAAGTCAAGTAGAAAAAAGAAGGGAAGAATCAGATTCAGAAATAAACGAGCCGAGCCAAGCTCACACCCTAACTAGCAGAGCAGGGCTCTTTCCATCCCTCCATTTTGCCTCTGAGGCCCTGCAAGGAACAAGACCCGGCTCGGATCTCCAGAGCTTTGGATTCCAGTAGTAACAGATCCATGGACAGATGGAAAGACAGATGACAAAAAATGATGGTAGCCTACAGCAAGGATTAAATGTGAGCCCCCACTGTTAAGTCCTCGGAAAGGGAGGAAGGAGGGGCACCCTGGCTCTTCCTCCCAGATACACTAGCAAAGGGTTTAGCAGAGTTGCTGCCAGAAACCCGCCCAAAGTTCTTCAAACCCGCCAGGTAACAGGAGTGTTGGGGCGCCGGGTGCTGTGAAGCCGGACTCAGGGCCAGCCCTCAGCTAAGCCCAGGACAAGCACGAAGACTCCGCGGGTCGCGCAGGCTTTCCTTCGGCTCTTGAGCGCCTGTACTGTCGGGGCAGAACCTAGCGGCCGCCTCACTCAGGAGCTGAGGCGAATCGCTGCGCCTTCAGCACCGCCCTCCTCCGCGCTCGTCCCGCGCGCGCAAAACCAGGCGTCACGTGACTCCGCTGCAATCCCCGAGCGGGAGCCCTCCCCTCCTGCCCGCCCCTAGTAGCCGCTGCGGGAAGGCGTCGTGGATGCCGGCAAAAAAAGAGGCTGGGGCGGCGGCCGGACCCGTGAGGGTCTAGGCGGGGGTTACCGGGTAGAGGTAGAGTACCGCTCCCACCAACGCCAACAAGAAGGTAACGGCGAAGATCGCGAAGTCCAGCATGGCTCTTCTGCT
>NW_004443992.1:10504207-10538636 GCF_000243295.1 Trichechus manatus latirostris | reverse complement strand
CACGGCTGTACACATGGGGGTGGGGGTGTTGGTAGACGGACAGAGAAAGCAATGGATCACAGAGGAACGGGAGAGTGGATAGCTGTTCGCAGGCCTCCCAGGGTGCACGAAGTGGGGCCCTCACCCCAGGGCGGAGGTTAGGTTCTAGTATTTCAGAACACACAGTTTGGTGACTGAGTTGCTGGGGAAAAGTTAAGCCCAGGTTTCTAAAAAACGGAAGGAGTTATGGCTCTTCCCGACCAACATTTTTCCCAGTAGATTTAAAATTACAGCCTCGAAAACAATGGTTCTCAAGAGTGTGGTCCCCATGGTTTCAGGGGACATTTAGGTCAATTGGCATAACAAAGTTTACTGAGAAAATGTTCTGCATCCCACTTTGGTGAGTGGCGTGTGGGGTCTTAAAAGCTGGCGAGCAGGCTTCTAAGATGCATGAATTGGTCCCAACACACCTGGAGCGAAGGAGGATGAAGGACACCAAAGACACAGGGAAGGTATTAGCCCAAAAGACAGAAAAGGGCCACATAAACCAGAGATGTCATCAGCCTGAGACCAGAAGAAGTAGATGGTGCCTGGCTACCACCAATGACTGCCCTGACAGGGAACATAACAGAGAGTCTCTGACAGAGCAGGAGAGAAGTGGGGTGCAGAACTCAAATTCTAGTAAAAAGACCAGACTTAATGGTTTGATTGAGACTGGAGGGACCCGGGAAGACATGGCCTTCGGACTCTGTTAGCCCAAAACTGAAACCATTCCTGGGGCCAACTCTTTAGACAAAGATTAGACTGGATTTTGGGACATAAAATGATACTGTGAAGAGTGTGCTGCTTAGCTAAAGTGGAGACTAAATGGGCAGCTCCTGTCTGGAGGTGAGGTGAGAAGGCAGAGACGGTCAGGAGCTGGTTGAATGGTCATGGGAAATCCGGGGTGGAGAGGAGTGTGCTGTCACAGTATAGGGAGAGCAACTAGGGTCACGTAACAATGTATGTATAAATTTTTGTACGTGAGACTAACTTGAATTGTAAACTTTCATTTAAAGCACAATTAAAAAAAAAAGTGTAGTCCCCTACCCAGCAGTATCAGTATCACCCCAGAACTTGTTAGAATTGCAGATTCTCGACCCCACCTTAGACCTACTGAAAATCAAACCCTGTGGGATGGGTTACAGCAATCTGTGTTAACAAGCCCTCCCAGGTATTCTCTTGCACACTTAAATTTGAGAACCGCCGACCTAAACTAACCTGGACAGGAAGGTTTCTACAAGTTAAGCACCATTAGATGTTCCTTCTTTCCCAAAACAACCCATTTGAAGTACTAGAAAATGTGATTCCTTGGTGTGAGGGGCAAACTGTTCAGTGGTGGATAAGAAGATTCCTGGCTCAGCTAGTCCTGACTTTCAATAAATTGCTTGAATTTTCCAAGTTTCAGTTTCTTTCCAGGTAAAACTGTGAAAATAACACACAGAGTCATCTGGAGGGTTAAATTAGGTATTTTATGAAAAGCATTTAGCATACAGCTCCTGGCAAAACTGACTAAGTGGTACCTACTCAGCATTTAACATTCCTTGTTCTGAGCACAGGTGCCCTAGGATCCCTCTTTCACATGACTCAAGTTTTGACATGGATAATGTGAGGCAAGGCACGCTACTGACTGGTGCTCCATGCAGTGAAAGCATAGATTTATAGATTTTAGAATTTTAATAATAAAAAAATGTCAAAAAGAGGCAGAGATTTAGTAAATCTTTCCAGATTGCATCTTAGAGCTTCTGTGATAAATGACTATTGCATAAGCGTGAAACATCTCTCATTGAAAATGCCAGATCTTTTGGCATCTATAGTGAATGTGACAACATTGATATTCAGTCTTGCATTTGGCAGTTATTGTACTTTTAACTCGAGTTCTCTGAATATGCATGTGTTTCAAAGTTATGTGTGTTTCAAAAGTCCATTTTTAAATCTCGTTTGGAATTTTAAAGGCATGTTCCATCAAAATTATGTTACAAATAGGTTTTCGAAACAGTAAACATGAAATTTTTCAATATATAATGTAGTGAGATAACAAGAACCCTAGACACCAATCCTCTAGGATATCTAAACTCCCCTCTCAGTCCTAAATTGACCTGAGACCCTCTGAACTTTGAAGGCCTGTGAAAGAGAAACAAAGATTCCACAGGTTGGGGCAGGGCAGAATATTTTAGAGGTTGAGTCTCTGCAAAGCCTCTAAAACTTAACAACTAGTTCCCCTTTAGTCCCTGGGTGATGCAAACAGACTATTAGCCAAAAGGTTGGCACTAGGAACCTACCCATAGGCACCTTGGAAGACAGGCCTGGAGATCTGCTCCCAAAAGGTCACAGCCTTGAAAACCCTGTGTGGTCGCCGCGAGTCAGAACCCACTGGATGACAACAAAACTGATTAAGGCACTTGTAAGTTTGCTATGCAGTCTATTTTGTGATGAGATTTAAAACAGTTAGTTGATTTTAAGGAGCCCTGGTGGCGCAGTGGTTAAGAGTTTGGCTATTAATCGAAAGGTCTGCAGGGCTGCTCCTTGGAAACCCGATGAGGCAGTTCTACTCTGTCCTGTAGGGTCACTATGAATCAGAATCAACTCGACTGCAAGGGGTTTGGTTTGGTTTTTGGTTTCATGTGGTTTAAATCAGTGTTCCTTCAAACTATTTTTGAAGATACTTCCTAAAAGTATTTTGAAAAACTGTATATATTTTCACACTTTTCATTACATCTAAATTTTTTATTTTGACTTTAAAAGATTAAATTTCTGGTGTATTGTAAATATTCACATTTTAAAATAAATGTGAAAAATTTTGGAAATGGATAGTGGTGATGGTTGCACAACATGATGAATGTAATTAATGTCACTGAATTGTACATGTAAAAATGCTGAAATCAAATGTTTTGTTATATATTTTTTACAATAAAAAAATTATATACCTCTTATAAATGTATTTAAAAATTTAAATACTACAGTGATTTGATGGCTATCATCAAACTTTTAAAAAAAAAATTAAAAATTGTGAATGGCTGGAAATTTGCCATAGTTCTTTTTTATTTCCATTTCACTTCACAGAATTTTATTCTAACAAAAATGTTTTTCCCCTTGAATGTCTTTATCGTTCACCATACTTAAACATGCATACATACTGAATTTTTTTAAAGTTTTAATTTGTGACCCTAAAACTCCTTCTACATATTTTTAAATATTGTAGAAAAATTAAAAATTTTAAATACAGTATTTAAAATTTAATATAGTTTTAAAACAAATATTTTTTCAAGATCAAATTATCCATTATTACACAATTGATCAAAACAAATATGTTGCAGAATTTAATGAAGTATTGAATATAACTAAAATTCTGTTGGAAATGCATCTCTTCATATGATTAAGCATTTTTTTTCAATTGTTTCATATATTTAATGAATATTATTTATTGCTAAAATGAGCCAGGATTCAATATCAATTCTATTCCTGTTTTTTTTGTTTTAATAGTTTTAAGCCCTGAGAACATTTTTCACATAAATAACAAAGATGGGATGTTACTATAGTAATGTCATTTAATTCTTTGCAGTTCCTTTGAGTTACAGGCCAAAAATTAGGAGTCTTGAGTGGCGCAAACGATTAAATGCTTGGCTACTAACCAAAAGGTTGGCAGTTCTAATCTATCTAGGAGTGTCTTGAAAGGCCTATTGACTTTCTAAAAATCAGTCATTGAAAACCCTATGAAGCACAATTCTACTCTGAAAAAAACGGGGTTGCCATGAGTAGGAGTTGACCCAACAGCAACTAGTTTATACATATGATTAAATATGATTATCTGGTATTTAATGATTCATTAGCTCACATCTCGAATGGTACTCTGTGGGGATATGTGCCATTAAAATATGGATGTATAAAGGCCTCTATGCTGCACAACATGTTGAGACTTGTCGCGACTTGTTTTTCCAAACCCGTTACTGATTGGCTTGTTTACCTGAATTCCTCCTCCCTTGCCCGAAACTTGTTATTCACCCAAAGCCCATTGTTCTGTTATTTGCTTCACTGCTTGCTGTATTGACTATAAAATAAACTCCTGGGACTGAAGCCAGGGTTCGACTCCTCAGAGTGACCCTCCTGGCCCCACTTCTGTAAGAGTTGTGGTATTGGTTATTGTCTCCGCCGCCCCGACATTCGCCGCCTCTGCGACAGTACTCCTTCCATTTAACTAAACATTTGGAAACATCTATGCCATGCCCTCAGATCCATTCTTGGCCATTCTTTCCCCTAAACAGTGTGACTCATAGCAACCATATAGGACAGAGTAGAACGGCCCCATAGGCTTTCCAAGTTCTGCCAGCAGGAAGGCAGCTGAGATGGTAGGTTGAGAACGCTTCCTTTTCGTTCCCTTCAGCTCTGAGCTGTATTTTCTGACAGGGCCTGTATACCTCTACCGACAGCCTTTGAGGAACAGGCCCCTCCTATGATCCTCCAGCCCTCTTGGAGCAACAGTAATATTATTTTCTCACTTTGCCCCTTCATATCTTTAGTCACTTAGGATTTAGGATTTTTATATGTTAGCTTGAGCACCTGGGATTGGATCTGAATGTACTCATTTGGTTAACTAAAGCTTGGATTCAGTAGTGGCCTACAGTCATTCAAGTTGGATGTCAGAAATTTACTAGCATCCTGTATTGCAGGGGTTAGCAAACTAAGGATTGCAGGTCCTTGTTTTTGTAAATAACGTTGTATTGGAGCAGTCATATTCATTTATTTACGTATTGTCTATGGATGCTTTCATGCCACAATGACAGAATTGAGTAGCTGTAACAGAGACCTTATAGCCCACAAAGTCTAAAATACTTATCATCTGGCACTTTACAGAAAACATTTGCCAACTTCTGCTGTAGAGAAAGAAGTCCAAAGGTTTATGGAGATGGCAATACTGGTGTAGATTTTGACATATGTCAAAATATTTAAGTCACAAATCAACAAAATATTAAATAAATGGTATTCTATTATTCTGCCCTGAAAAGTAAACTTTTAATAACAAAATTAAAATAATGGTTTTTATGACTGAAGGTCAGCAAAATATCAGAGATAGCTGAACTTAATTGTCTCACATGTCTGGGTGTTTTATAATGGTATAGTGATGCTTGGATGAGTAATAAAATAGAGACACATAATTCATAACATATTCATTTCAAACATTTATTATTGTTCCCTTCATTTCAGGAAGATTACTATTTTCATGATCACGATTTTAACATAATTTGTGTATTATTGACAGTAATGCTAAATCAGATTGTCTTGAGTCATTGTAGTCCTTGGATAGATTTTTTAAAAATTTCTTCCAGGTTTAAAAGATGATACAGAAGAATTTTGTGGGGTTTTTTTTTTTGCACCATCACTATTTATTTCCAATTTTTTCATTACCCCAAACAGAAACTCTATGAAGCAGTAACTCCACATACCCTTCACCAGCCCCTGGTAACCACTAATCTGCTTTCTCTCTGACTTTGCCTATTCTAGATATTTCATACAAGTGGGATCATACAAAAATCTGTCCTTTTGTGTCTGGCTTATTTAACTTAGAATAATGTATTCAAGGTGCTTTCCATGTGTTGTTTTAATATATTTAAAAAATAGTCGTGATCTTAGAACAGTGGGGTCTGTCAATGGTATATAAGGCAACTGTGAGAAATAAAGGAATGAAGGTTGTCTTCTGAGAATATGAGCACTGGATAATATGTTGTTGTTAGTTGCCATCAAGTCGATTCTGACTCACGGTGACCCCAAGTATGCAGAGTAGAACCACACTCCATAGGGTTTTTAAGCCTGTGACCTTTCAGAAGCAGATCGCCAGGCCTTACTTCTGAGGGGTCTCTGGGTGGGTTTGAACTGCCAACCTTTCGGTTAGTAGTCGAGAGCTTAACCATTTGTGCCACCCCGGGACTGGCTAATATACTTGCGGTGTGCTTTTGTGTAGCTGTTCTTGCCAGGTCTTGTAAATCCTACCCAGGTGACTGGGTGGGACTGTGCAAATAGGGTAATTGTGGTCCACCAAGGGGATTGGTCAGTTTTGCCGTCCAGCTGGGCTTGAAGTGAGCCATCTCAGAGGCAGATAAGAGAGGATCCCACCACAACCAAGGAAGAACAGCCAGGAGCGGAGAGTGCATCCTTTGGACCCGGAATCCCTGTGCTGAGGAGCTTCGGGAACCAGGACACTGAAAGACAGAGAGCTACAACCCAGAAGCATCGAGAAGCGGTGGCAGAGAAACGATGGCAGGATAGAGACCTGCAGGAGATGGCGTGGTAGGCTTCCCGGCCCACGATGAAGTGAGAATAATTGCCTTTGGGCAGGAGGCTTGCTGGCAGAGTAGGGTGCCTCTGGGCACTTGGTGGAGCTAGGTTTGCTGACCCACAGGGCTAGAACTGACAGCCTTTGAGCCGAGGCTTACTGGTTGAATGGGGTGCCTCTGGGCACTTATCTGCAGAGCTAAAAGAGCTTTGCAACACTTGCCCGAGCAGGACAGAGGCTGAGGGGCCAGAGAGTGGTGTGCCTGTGGCACGGCTGGGAAGAGGCTGTCCTGACGGAAGAACTGTATCCTGAGTGTTCCTAAGCCTGAATTGTAACCTGTTACCTCCCTAATAAACCCCATAATCGTGAGAACTGTCTGTGAATTATTGAACCCAGCAGAGAAATAGTGCTGTGGGAGGGATGGTTGGTGTCAGAATTGGTAAAGATGGCAGAGAGGAGGCATGTCTGACCTCCGCCTCACAGGGATCAGCCTTGGGCTTTTGATTTTGATTTCGTCCCCCTTGTGAAGTTAGAGGAGGTCAAGCACTGCCCTCACACCATTTTTACAATACTGCATTATAAATTAGTAAATATGGACTCTATATAAGTCACTCTCTTATGAATTTGTGTTGATTAGCATTCCCAAACTTGATCATCTTTAGAATACTTAGGGGGCTAGATCCTAAAGTATGACAGGTTCATCAGGGTCATACCATCCTGAAAAAGTCTGTAACTGGCTAAGTCCCTCTGCATTACTGTGGCTCTAATAAACAGAATTATTAATATAACTGTTACTTATTTAACCAATATGGGAAAACCAAAGTATCTGAAATGATTTTTCAGTTTTAATATGAATTTACATTGTTTCCTTAGATAAAAGTTCCTCAAACGCTTATACCTCAAGTATAAATAAGTTCCAGATGATCTGCATGTTCCCTTTCAGCTGTAAAATTTGACGGATTCTATTTTTTAGACCACCAATGTTCTTTCAACCTCTTTGACACTGTGTTCAGGTTCTCATATAAGCAACTTCTCGTGTGTTTTCTCATTTGTAAATGCCTCTGTGACCTTCCTTGGTAGTATTCTGACAAATAATGTTTAAATAGATCCTGAAACTCCTGTTGTTCTAGATTGAATAATTAAATCTATCTTCATGTTCTCTTTAACAACCATAATATCATATGCATATGATGATTTGGCACATGGATTTTCTTCTGAAAATATATAATTTGTTAAAATATTTGAGCTATATGTTAAAATTAAATAATGTAAGAAGGCACTTACTTTCAAAAAGATTTTGATATGAATATAGTGTAATTAACAGTCATTCACAATATTTATGCAGTCATCCTCTACTCTTTCAATCTCTGCAAAGTAATAATTGAACCACCTTTGAATAAATACAACTTACAGAAAATATACAAAACACTATGCTATGTAGGTAAAGATTTTACAAAAGTTGAGTAGACTGTCAAAATCATTCTAGTAAGTTCAGCAGTGAATAAAGTATTAGTAAAATATCATTCACAATAAAAAAAATGTTTTACATTGTTTGATCTCCAATTCTTATCAAATGGATGATGTGATGTTATATGTTGAGAAAATATGAGTTCCAGTATTATTGTGTGAAACAAGCACATTTATTTGAAGCTGATATGGTTTTATTGGACTTACTTCACAAAAGCAAGGTGGTCTGAATTGAACCTGTAATTAACCTGGCTTTGATTGTCCAGTGACTGAGAAATCTCACCAGATGAATTAATGCAGGAAGTTTTCAGTTCTAGTGAAGTTTCTTCAGTAAAAGTGTAGTAAAGTGCAAAGATGGTGCTGGGCTAAAGTTTAATGTTCATTTCTGTTGTCTTGTTATTCTTGATCTAGAGACAAAAGTACAAGCAAGAATCTGGAACAGAGTTTGGCTTCTGTCTTATTATGGCTTAGGTTCTATTAACCTTAACAAAAACAGAAGGATTATGTCAATATTTAGACAGCCAAAATATGATGAATAAAAGATCTTAATTAAGAAAGAAAATAAAGGTTAAAAAAAACAAAACTAAATGTGTTATTTGGTTAACCACAAATGGAGATTTACAGCTATGATCATTTGCTAGGAGAAAAAAATTAACATTTTTTTGAGGTGGTTTTTAAATGAAAGGCTAAATATCTGCTGTTATATATGACAAAAACTGGTCAATGAATATAACATTTATCTTGCGAACATAGGACTACATACAAAATTGTGCCATAAGAGAGAAGCAGTGATTAATTTGCTACTTAACAAATACTATATTCAATTCCTTGCCTACTCTAATAACTTAGCCAGGGCTAAGTTTCAATCAGACACTACAAATTGGGAATTACAAATCCAGTAAAGAAAGTATTATCATTTTTTTTATTTGATCCAAACTCATTTTCATATACAAAGCTAGTATTATGTACAAAATAAATGTACATTCTTAAAAACTGCTGGAATACAAATTTCCAAGGGATTAAGAAAAAGTGCAAAATTTTCAATTATTATTTTCAATCATGCTATACAGAAACAAACATTAGCTCATATACACACATTGAAAATTATTAAAACAGCACTCAATGCAACAAATAAAATAAAACATACATCTTATATAATTAATTTTAAAAGGATGAGGAAGGAAAGAATGTATTGCACCAAACTTAACAGTAACTTCATGATAATGAGAACGATAATCAAAATTCGGTATACTCATACCTTTATTAAACCTAAACCTTGCTCGACTTTAAAAACCTTTTGGCATACAAATATCCACTGAGTCACAGTTTGTACATTATTAATTAGATATAAATATTCTCTTTTTCATAGTCAATTCCAGTAGAATGAGAAGGAACATCTTAAAATAACTACACAACTTTTTGAATTCCTTAAATATTTAAGTAGCAGCACAATTTCCAAGTACTTTTTTAAAAACAGTCATTCTGAATTTCCAACTTTCCCCCGTTGAATTGACTATGTGCGTATACACGCGTTCAAGTTACTGTCACCCTCTATGATAGAAATGCTCTCATGGCAGAAATACTTCTATTCAATATGGGTCCCAGAAAAACTGACAAAAGAGACAAATTAAATGTTTGGTATTTTTCTGCCTTAACGGATTCACTGCTATAGCAATGATTCTGATACAAAATGGATGTCTGGCCAGGTCTCCTGATTACTTTTTGTGTTTTTTTTTTTTTTTACCCGAAGTCTATAAACGCACGCATTTGGAGGCAAGAAAGCCATACTGTTAAGAGTTTCTGAGGAAAACAGAGCAGGTACATGGTGTTCTAACAACTATTTTTCCTTTTTTTGTAAAGCTAACTATAAGGTAAGCAGTAGCCACAAAAAATTTTTGTGATAGTGTTTATGAATCAGTTTTTGAGAGTAGTAAAAGCAGAATAGGAAAAAAAATCTAAAATGCAAAAGATCTAACAGTAATATCTACTTTAATATGACAATTTTGGAAGGAGTATAGAAACTGTAAGTCACTAAAAAGTTACCTAGGAACAGCAATTAAAATTCCAAAGAAAAAAATAGTTTTCAATTCCTACATAAGAAACTAAGAGGCTGAAATTTTTTCAGTTAATTTGAGCATTGATTATCTCCCTACTAGAATTACTTTTCGAAGTGTTTATTGATGGATTTAAGTAATTTTAGCATTTTGAAGAGCAAAATAATTGTCCATCAGACAAGAGCTTTTTTCCCTTTAAAATGCACAAGAGTAGTGTTTATGAATTTGTAGGTTAAGCCCATGACTAAATCATAAAATATACTGCTTAGATAGTATGGAAAAATGTTTCCAAAAGAAGGAACAAAGATAGCACTCACCATAAGCTGGGACTGCCTTGACGTCAGCTAACAACACTGACTACAAAAGAACCTCTAGTTGAAAGATATTACTAAAATAAAATTTAAAAAGGTCCAATTGGAATAAGACTTCTTTTTAAAAATAGTTTTTATTTTATTCAATAAAATATTTTTTTATTTTTTAATGTAAGTCCTAACTTATTTTCTGATTTTCAAATTACAATGCTTTGAAAATTACAATCATTTTTCACACTCAAAAAGTTATAAATAAATTTTAAATGAAACAGCCATCTTATAAGTGGAATGGAAACACACACACACACACACACAACTCCACTACTAGCCAACTTTGGAATATGAATGGGCAATTGTTTAAGTGACAAAATTATGTTGTCATTTTATTACAAAATTGTGTGGTGCTGTTATATTTGCACAAGAAGTTTCCAAGGAAACATATTAAAAGTGTACCATGGAAAACAAATGTTGAATTAATGACTTTTTGTTTTTTTTTCCATCTGAATTTCCAGGTCATAATAAGGTTATGAGCATTAATACAAAGGTAAATACTGTTGTATCTCTGTCCTTTGCTTATCACTAAAGTCACTAACTTTATAGGTTCAAATCCTCCAATGTGTCTCGAAATCACTCACCTATGACAAATGTCAGTGAGATAATCGAAGAAGCTGTGTTTGAAAAATTACCACAATCTACCAAAAAAAATATAGCCATTTTTACACAAGGTTCTTATACTGTGGAAAATCCATAACTCCTATATTCTAAGATGGCCTTATATTTTTAACTTAGTAAAATGAATCATTTCCAGTTTAGGCCTGAATAACTTAAATGTTAATGCGTTACTCCCTGTAATAGTAGGTCTTTTTGTAATATTTCCATACAGAGGCTATACATACAAAAGTCATCAGAAATATTTGGAGAATTTTTTCCAATGCTTTTTAATTAGGAAACTTCTATAAATTACAAGCTTTAAGTCTACAAAAGATAAAACTTCATGTTTTAAATTTAGTATTTTGTTACTCATGCTGTTTATTAATACTCTAAAATATTACCTAATTCAAGTGTGCAAAATATTCACCGACAGTCACTAGGAACAAATACCAGCAAACAAACACCCTTTCTTGGAAGCAACTATTAAACTTTTCAAATGTAAAAGACCTGAAGAGAGTTGATAATAAGAATAATAAAACTAAAAAGGAAATTTGGTTGTTTCTGTGGCATGTAAAATGAAGATAATAAAGCCATGCTCGGCAAATTTTAGACAAAATATCTGTAAGATAATGATTAAACCTTTTTTCAAATAAGCCTGTGAATGTTATATCTGATTTATAAAAATGAATGGACATAATTTCTATAGAGGAAAATATTTTAAGATATAATAATCCTGAGACATATTTTTTTAATACCAAGAATATCACATAAAGAGATTCAGAAAGTCCCGACTAATGCCTAGACATCTGTGTATTTATAAAACTCCATGGACAAGTCTGAATGGCATGAACAACTAAGAAAATGCTAGGTTCAAATTAAAGATAGTGTGGCCAAGTAAACATTTTAAATTATATTAAAATGATGACTGATAACACTTTATTGTTGTCTAATGTCATCAGGCAAAGCACCACCAGGACTCTGATAAATACAGGAAAGCTCTATGGAGCAGTGTAATGGATGGGGCCAAAGTTTGAAACAAATCAAATGCTGAATATATATGACATATGAATTAGGCAAATAGAGAATATTGAGAATGGATATTTGTTAAGAATGGTAATGGTCTCTTACTGGGAAGAAAAAGTTTTAGTTGTTAAGATGAACAATAATTAGGACAACGTATGAGTCTGGCTGATGCAAGAAAACATACGAGATTACACTTAAAAAGACAAAGAATATATTTCATTTCTTATATGCTACTCAACAATTGTATCCTGTATCCTGAAGACAGGTTTAAGAACCTATTTATGGAAGACAGTTTTAACAATATATATGTAGAGACCAACTTTTATATACACACACACGCACTCACACATACACATATTATATTATTTAATATTTAATATAGTCCATGAACCTGCAGCTTTTCACAGGAAAGGCAGTAAAGACAATGCCACTCATTTAATAAATATAAATATATAAATAGGAGCTAACTTCTTTAAATTCAACTAAAAGATTTCCATTAGTGATTTATTTAATAATAATTATATAAAATGTATATGGCAAAGGCCATGTCTCTATCTTCACTAAATACAATCTGGTATCCAAGTTAATAATTTTCCCTGCTTACTCTTATTCAAACAAAATACAAAAGTCTTAGGTTAAGATTCAGCTTTCAAATCTATATTCTAACTATTTACGAGGGCACGCTCATTCCTTTCAGAAGCATAAAATAAATTCTCAGTACCAGTTTGTTGAAAGATAGTTTTTATATGCTCTAAATAGAGAAAAAGATGAACCCTCACTAACATTTCTTGCTAATGACAAAATGAATTGGCAGTTTTTCTACTACAAAAAGATGCGCTGTAACCTACAGGAAACTGACAAATTTCTTCATGGCTGACAGAAGCCTCAGAGGCTAAAAAGTAAGAATTTAAACAACTAGCCAAGCTTCATTTTTGCATATATTCCTTATCTCATGTTATGATCTATTTTTACTTCAATCCTCCAATTTTATGTAAGTAATGACAGAATACTGATTGAGGGAGTTGAAAAAAACTTTTTTATAAAGCTTCTTTATTCTCTAAATGAGGACAGCTATATGTTTTAATAGTTGATCTTACTTTCTAAAAATAAAATCAATATCTTACCATAAATCTCTCCCATCGCCAGTATGCTAAGATTTTTATTTCCATAATCACCAGTGTCAAGAAACAAAAGCTGGTGAAAAGTTCTGCAAAGACAAGAGACTTTATAACAGTCAAGTAGAGATACTATATTCATCAACTGAAATGTCCACCTGTTATTCCATTGCAATGATACTATTAATTTTTCTCATTATACAATATAATTTCTATGGATAACATCTAAATACATAAGACTCCCCAAAAGTGTAGGCTGTCAGTGATTTTATCTAGTGAGTTTTAATTCTGTGTGCTATACCATTTAAAAGAGGAATATATTACTCAGCTAATAGTTCTATTGTATCTACTTATTTTAAGACATAACTTTTAAGTTCCATTCTTTTAGATGGCTGTTAGTATTCTCAAAGATTTTCCTTAAAAATTCCACATTTTTGATTTTTACTTTCTTGAAGAAGTAATAAAAAGAGTAATTCTACTGTTCTGAATATCTAGTACTACCTTAGGTGGACTATCAATTCTACTGTGAACAAAACTTGTTCTTATTTGTGCTATAAAATGAATACGGTTTGTTCAGTTTCTCCACCTAAACAGCAGCACAGTAAAACAGCATACATCTAGGATTTTTTTCTCTGGTAATCTGAGTACAGTTTTTTGTGACTTATAAGCATCAAAAAATAATTTGCAAAACCAATATTAAGTGATATTAAATATAGAGAATAAAGAAGACATCCTTAGAATCTCTGGATAAATAACCAAAAGATTTTCAAAGTTTTGATTTAGACAGGTTATTAAAATTAGTATTTTAAAAACCAAAAATCAATCATGATGGTTACGCTGAAATTGCAAAATAAACTATAAAATGAAAATAAAATGAAGTAAGCTACTAGAAGCAATTTGCCTTACTTATAAATCATAATTATTTCTATTGACTTAGTTTGAGACTTTTTTCAATACCAATTCTTGAAGTCCTCAAAAAAGGAAACCTTCAAATTTACATATGCTCTATTTTACACTTCCTGCATTAGTTAATTTCAGAGTTATTTCTCTGAAACATAAATATATTTATTGAATAAAACATAGGATTTAAGTTATTTAAAATCAAATTCTTCTATAACTTTTTATTAGTCCTGACCCATAACAAACAACATCCATACATAAAAAAAGGCTTCCTCAAGTTGAATGCTTTCCTTGTTTCTTAAATTACTTTACTCACTCATAGGATTATAAAGAAAAGGGTACTGGATACTGTGGTCAACTGGACAGATGAACTGCAGAGGGAAAACTTCTCAAAGATTCAATTGAGAAGACAATTGGACATGATATGTGGAATAAAAAATATTGTCATTTTAAGTAGCTGTTATTGTAAAAGGTTATTCTTAAGTTTTTCTTCACTTTTTTCTTGAGTTTGGTCACAGATCTCTTTAAGAAAGCCATGGAACCACTATTTCCTGAAAGCACAGTTAACATAAAAATTTTCCACGCAAGTTCAGGGGATGTATCAATTCCCCCAAAACCATGGAATCTCGGATTAAGAACACTCTTAGTTGTAAAAGCTCTCTGAACTAACTCAAAAGATGAAAGCATGAGGTGTAACAATCTCTTTGGATTCTAATTTAAATCAATCAACCTTTCACTTTAAAATCTTGAATAACAAATACATAATGTAACATTTAGCTATATGTAATAAAATTAATGGTAATCCTACAAGTTAAACATAACATGAAATAGAAGCGTGTATTTTTAAAAAGTACTATATCTAAATGACTACTTTAAACTATGCATGTCTTTTCAATTCATTCATCAGTCACACGGAAGTCATAGGTAAAGATGTAATATATGTGGATATTATTACTAACTCTTCTAATTATTAGGGAAAAAACCCCACACTATTTGCTTAGTAAAGAAGAAGCCAATAAATTTTAAACTTTGCAGATATAAATTGTGCTGCAAATGCTACCTAAAGGACCCAACTGTCAAAATCACAATCAGCATTTTTGTTTAATTATACTCTAAATGAACTACATCTGGAAAATGTATCTCTAGTTTCTCTTCTTCCTCATCAACCTTTATTATTTAAGGATAATAATACATCTGAGTAAATTCTCAAAAGTAACATGCTAAGTAGTCGTGGAATGAACCATTTGTACTAGTTTCAACATTCTTATTTTCATCTTATCATGGAAACCTGGAATTTATAGAGTTTTGAAAATCTAAATGTGCAACCAATACCTTTAAAATATTACTTTCAATCAGGAGTCCCATAAATAAATTGATGGATTTTTTGATATGGTGGTCAGCAAACAGGAAAATGATTAACTCAAGAATGTATTAAAAGCCATGTCTCTCAACTATCTCAGTTATCTGTGCTGTTTTATTAAAAATACCTTATACTTTGCTGTTTAGAATAATCGAATTGGGCCTAATTTCATTTTTAGAATTTTGTTTTAAAAAAACTGATCAATGATTCTTAGCAATGGGCCACTAAATCTAACCAAATACATTTTCTCAATTCCAATTTAGTATAGACTAAGAATTAGTTAAGACTGGATTCAACAAATCTAATCAGAAATTTATTAAGTGGACAATAATACAACCTATACCTTTATAGACATATCCTATCAAATTTTGATAATCCCTAAATGATTTTCAGGGATATAAAGCCCTGAAACATTCCAGATAGTTGAGAGATGTGGTTAAAGTGACAAAGCATAAATCAACTGCAGTTATCTATGACAGAAGATAGGAACAACAATCACTTGGAATCTTGAGTATTATATTCAGTTTCTCCAGCTGAAATCTGGCTGAGTCGCTTGCTAGATCCCCACAATTTTCGAGAAAGCTGACCTGAACGCATCTGTTTAAAGTAATCCAGAGAAATGAAGAATAGATGTTATTAAGGGGAAAAAAAGAATAAATGAAATTGATATACAAGACATTGATTTTGTAGAATGAAGAAGAAATAGGTTTTGTTAGTAGAATCATTCATTAACATTTTAAAGACTCTTGATTAATAAAGATTCTACATTTGGTTGTATCTTTCAGTTGAAAAAGGTCTAATATTAATGTAGAAATTTTTAAATTCAATGTCCCAGCTATGTCAAAATTACCAGACTCTTTATTTTATTTATTAACAAAAACACATATTACTTAATTAAAATAAGCTTCTCATACTACACTCAATCTAGCTAACAAGACACACAGATTTGCGATTTTCTCCTCTTAGATTTGCAATACTATTAATGTTAATCATAAGGCTAAGAAAAAAAGAAAAATAATTTTTTGACAAAAAAAGTAATTTAAAAAACATTATAAGAATTTCAAAAAATATTATTTAACAATAATATGTTAAAAAGCAATTTAGGAAAAAAGAATAGGATAAGCTCTCTGAAAGAAAGAATCCCGTTTTGTCCACCACTAAATCTGCACTACTTAGCACACTTCCCAGCAAATAACAAATATTATTTACATATTAATTGAATCAGTGAATAAATACCCTTTTAAAAGTGCTTACATTTCTAGGTGGGACAAAAACAAACAACAACAAAAAAACCCATGGGAAACATTTCTCATTCTTACCAAAATAACTCGTTGGAATTACTTTTCTAAGTGCAATCTACTTTTTAACGGTGATTCCTCTGCCATCCTTTTTGAATGGTTCCTTTTCCAGGGTACATTTATTGGAGTAACAAAAAACAAGTCTCGCAGAAACACACCAATAGCTTTTGGTATGCTTATTTTGCATTTTCACTTCCAGATTATTTTCTGAAACATTACTTCCATTAATCTATTACTACCTTACCACTATTTATAAATAAGAATTTCACATTGACAGTATAGTCTATAAAACTGATACATGATTTAAAAATACACATTAACCAAGATTTTGATCATTTAGAAAAAATAAATCTTGAACTATAAATGTGTCCTTTCATCACTAAATAACTATAAATGTGCCCTTTCATAACTAAATAGAATAGATGAGATTTTAATTACATAAGTCTAAGTATCCAATAAAATTATTTACTAAAGTAGAACGATAATTCAGCTGATGTATTCAAAGATGTAGAACAGATAGAAAAGTTTTATTCTAAATCTATCTACACATATTTCAGATTCTATGTGTTGTAGACTATATAAACCTTTCAACAAGAGCAAATTATCAAACATACTTAAAAAATATTACAAAACATTAATTTAGGCTTATAAAATGAAGCTGCTTAGGTGTATTTTTTCCAATCAATTTTTAAAAGAAAACATGCATGTAGTAGTCATCTCATTTAAAAAAAATTTCAGCAAAATCAGAAACTGATAAATTGGGGAAGGACAAATTTAAAAGGCACTTGAAACCACAGAAAGTAAAATAAGTAAAGTTTGAGCAGATTTCTTAAGCAATCATCATATTAGCAGAAGACAGGAGGCAATATTTATTTGGAAAAGTTATTAATCAAGAAACTCAATTAGTGAGTGGTCATCTAAGATACTCCACTGGTCTCACCCCTTTGGGAGTAAGGGAGAATGAAGAAAACTAAAGATACAAGGGAAAGATAGTCAAAAGGACTAATGGAACACAACTACCATGGCCTCCAGCAGACTGAGTCCAGTACAACTAGATGGTGCCCAGCTACCACCACTGACTACTCTGACAGGGATCACAATAAAGGGTCCCGGACAGAACTGGAGAAAAATGTAGAACAAAATTCTAATTCACAAAAAAAGACCAGATTTACTGGCCTGACAGAGACTGGAAAAACCCTAAAAGAATGACCCTCAGACACCCTTTTAGCTCAGTAATGAAGTCACTCCTGAGGTTCACCCTTCGGCCAAAGATTAGATAAGCCTATAAGACAAAACGAGACTAAAGGAGCACACCAGCCTAGGGGCAAGGACTAGAAGGCAGGAGGGGACAGGAAAGCTGGTAATAGGGAACCCAAGGTCGAGAAGGGAGAGAATGTTGACATGTCATGGAGTTGTTAACCAATGTCATAATACAATATGTGTACTGTTTAATGAGAAGGTAGTTTGTTCTGTAAACCTTCTTCATCTACAGTACAATTAAAAAAAAAAAGAAAGAAAGAATCTCAAAATTAGCATTGAATTGAAACACACTTAAAGTATGAATGGAAACATACTTAAAAAGTATAAATGAAATACTGAGGTATGGAGCTGCCGACATTGTTTAGGGGACTATTACGTATGAAACTAAATGTTGTTGCAGTCACTTTAATTTAGCAAAACTTCTCTTTTGTTAAAATAAATTTTATTTTATAAAAAAGAGCATAATGGCTAAAGAAATCTTAAAACATTTATAATTCAAAAATGATTTCTCTGATAGATGATAACCACTGACAACGTGATAGTAATTTTTTGTCTTGGATAACCCCTACAGATGGCGTACTGTTAGATTTCTCAGAAAAGGTAGACAACAACTCGAAAAATTTATAATGCTTAATTTGATGCTATATAACAAAATAAATTTTCTAGAAGAATAATTAAATTACTTGGAGTATAGCCATATGGTTTCCTAGGAATAAGTATGAGATTTATGATATCTGAATATTCAGAAATTGATAAATTTTTTGGCAAGTAAATTTACAATACCCATAGGAAACTCACTGAGAATAAGCACATTATATGGGACATATTCTTAGTTTCAAGAAAAAAAGCTTGCTTTTACAAAAAGACAACTGACATACAGTCATGCTGGTGTTTGTTAAACTAAAGAGTTGTATTTTTAAGCCTATATTTCATTTTTTATAAAGGCTTTATGTATTGAAAATCCAAGAAGTGATCTCAAATCTATATTTGGATAGAGACAATAAAAGAATTTTCTCATTCCTATAGAGTAGTATATGGAAACTGCCAAATGCATGCTCTCAATTATAATATAAATATCACTTTTGAATAATAGCGCTATCCCCTCTCTTCATTTACCACCCTTTGAAAAATCAAATTTGTTTTTTAATTTGTTCATCCATAATGGAGACTTCTGACTCAACTGGACCAAAGGAGAACCAAAGGAATCTACAACAGTGCGAGAAAGGAAATTCTTGATGCTAAGTTTTACCTCAGCTGGCTTGCCAACACCCACTACAATCAATTTGCCATCTTCTAATCCTACAAGAATATGGCTGTATTCTTTGGTTACAGAAACAGAGTGGATAGGCAATCGCATGGCTAATGGGTTGATGCTGAGATTCAAACTAGAAGAGAAATAAAAAAAAAACAGAGACATGATTACATGGATATATAATAAACACAGAATTTTATACCTGGAAAATAACAATCATCTAGTTCTGCATTCTAATTTTATGTTAGAACATAGGTTCAGAAACTAAGTGACTCACTTAAGGGCTCACATTTATAGCATTACTTAAAATTCTTGATAAAAACCTTTTTTCACTCTACTCTAAACATGTTTTCCTTCTAATAATATATAACCAAACAATAAGTATTAAGAAAGCAATCATCAACCTAATATATAAAAATTATTTTCCTTAGTCTCTAAAGAACCTTACCCTTTCTTCAACTGCCCAATACACTCTACTATTACAAATCCTCTTTTTGATCATCATTTGTCTGAGGCTAATAACCCATATCTGTTCCCTTGGAGTGGCCCTGGTGGCGAAGTGGCTAAGAGCTTGGCTGCTAACCAAAAGGTCAGCAGTTTGAATCCACCAGCTGCCCCTATGAGGCAGTTCTACTCTGTCCTATAGGGTTGTTATGAGTTGGAATCCACTAAACAGCAACAGGCTTGGTTTTTTGGGTTCCCTTGGTAAAGCGATGCTGGTGGGATTAGAGGGAAGGTGAGAGACAAAATGAGGAGGAAAACAGGTAGGGTTTTATCTGGATATTAACTAGATTCCAGTCCTTTGTGTCTATTATGGATTGAATTGTCTCCCCCAAAAAGATATGTTGAAGTCCTAACCCCTAAACCTGTGAATGTAACCTTGTTTGAAATAGGTTCTTTCTTTGAAATTAAATTCATAATGAAGTCATCCTGGGTAGGGTATGTCTTAATCCCTTCTGAGTTGTTTCTTATAAAAGGGGGAAACAGATACAGAGATAGAGTCACACAGGAGGAAGATAGCACGGAAAGACACATCTACAAGCCAAGAGAAACCTGAAGCAACCAGAAGCTGGAAGAGACAAGGAAGGATCTCTCCCTAGGGTGGACCGAGAGAGCATGGCCCTGTTGGTGCACTGAATTCGGAATCCTGGTCTGCAGAACTGTGAGACAATAAATTTCTGTTCTTTAAAGCCACCCACTTTGTGGTATTTTGTTTATGGCAGCCCTAGGAAACTAAGACAGTGTCCTACCTAAAACAGGTGGAGATAAAATTTTTGCACCAGCCAACATTCTCTGAGCCTCAGATCATCAGTGGGCATTTGTTCTAGCCTTTCCTTGACTCTACCCCTAAAATCCACACCATGCTCACTGCTGTCCCTGTGCCTTTGTTCTTTATTTTCTCAGATCTTGCCTACTCTCATCTTTAGAAGGTTGCTCTCCCTCCTTCCATCTCCACTTCTATTCCCACTAATCCTTCATGAAGACTCCTCTAACTACTCAGATCCACAGTAATGCTTAATGTCATCAAACTCCTAAAGCGCATGTAATTGTTGTTAGGTGCCGTCAAGTTGGTTCCAACTCATAGCTATCCCATGTACAACAGAACGAAACACTGCCTGGTCCTGCATTATCTTCACAATTGTTGCTATGCTTGAGCACGTATAACTGGAAAAAAAAAAAAAAAAAAGAATCAAACCCACTGCTGTTGAGTCAACTCCAACTCACAGCAACCCTACAGGACAGAGCAGAACTGCCCCATATGGTTTGCAAGGAGTGGCTGGTGGATTTGAACTGCCGCCTTTTGGTTAGCAGCCAAGCTCTAAACCATTGTGCCACCAGGGCTCACATATGACTAGTACCACATAATTTAGTTTTTAAACTTTTATAACTAATACACACTATTACTATGCCCCCAACTAGTCTGAAACTTTCCTTAGTCAGTTATGAGTAAGCAGCACAGTACTGAGAAGATAGATGATTTTCCCTTCTTTATTAAGTGGAAGTTGGATGCCACTCAAAATCTACTGCTGTCAAGTCAATTCCGACTCATAGCAACTCTACAGGACAGAGCAGAACTGCCCCAAAGGGTTTCCAAGGCTGTAATCTTTATGGAAGCAGACTGCCACGTTTTTCTTCCATGGAGTGGCAGATGGGTTTGAAATGGTTAGTAGCTGAGGGCTTAACCACTGCATCACCAGGGCTCTTGGAAGTTGGATAAGAAAGCCAAAAGCATCAAAAAGAAATGTGTAAGGGAGAGTGGGGTGATTGAGGTCAATAAAACTGATCTATTTGCTTTGTCTAATATCCCATTATGAAAAATGCTTACACTTATTTAATGATTAAAGAATGAAGAATCCTATGATGTACATACTATGTTCTAGACTGAACTGTTCAAAGAGCCACGGATTTTTCTAATTGTGAATTCTCCTAACAGTACCCTGAAATAAGGGCTGAAAAAGAAAATGTTGGGAAGATATCATTGGAATGGGGATTCAGTGGTCTTCTACAGGAGAAAGAATGACAAAAATGAGAAAGAAAAGACTAATGTAATTAGGGGATTTTGGTATAGAAGTGAATCTAAGATATATGTAATTAAGATACAATACCCTAGACCAGGAAATTATTTCTAAGGAAGGTTTTTTGGAGGCTGAAGGTAGTTTGAGGAGTATAAATAACCTGCAACAAATTTTTAAAAAAGCAAAGGGAAGAAAATGAAAGAAGGCATTTGGGGCACATAGGAAATAGCAGTTTTGTGTATGTTGTTGGGTGCAGTAGAGTTGATTTTTGACTTACAGCGACCCCATGTGACTAAGTAGAACTGCCCAAAAGGTTTTCTAGGCTGTAGACTTTATGGGAGCAGATTATGGGGTCTTTCTCCCATTTTGTGTATATAAGCTAGTAAGGATGAAGAATATCAAACTTCCATATATATCCACTATATAAACATCTTTCCTCTTCACTGGATTAAAGAACAAAAGACTCCTCTACCCAACTTTATACATACATATACATATACATACACATGCATAAATACATTAGCCCTAAAAATTTAGTTTATAAAAATTCAAGCCATAATTTGAACAATTTCCAAATCCTTAACCCAAGTCTGGCATTATAAAAAATTTTTTTTGCTAGCTCTACATGTTTTCTTAATACATATATATTTCATTTACTAATTCAGAAATACTTTAGCTGCCCACATTTCTTTCATAGTTTCCAAAAGAGGCATTTTTCATAATAATTGATAAACCAAAAAATTAGAAATCTTAGATTCCTGATTTCTACTCTAGGCTGAAATTATTACCATCTTTTCTTAAGTGATACTTTTTTAAATTTACCTGTGGAGATCTCTTATAGACAGGAACCCTTGTAAGCTGCCTGTGACAATATGTTCTCCAATTATGCATATATCTGATACTTGCTCTTTTAGGATTTGAGACTTTAAATACTTGCCATTTACAGAAAACAGATGCAATGTATTCTTATCCTGAAAAGATTAGATGAGAAAAATTTAATTATTTCAAATAAAAACTGAGTTTTTATATTGTCAGTTAAGACTATGATTATAATGGAATGATTACTGGGTTTTTTTAAACTTTGGAATAAAACTATAGTTATATTTAAAAAGAGTCTGTAAACATTATAGTATTACTATAGTGATTTAAAATCAGATAGCCAAGTTAATAAATATTAAGCAAGAAATCTCGTTCCCCCCAAAAGAAGGACTAAAATCTCATCCAATTAAAAAAAAAAAAAAATCCACATTTTTTTTTTTAAATTCTCTTAATTTTTAAAAAGTTACATGACAGGAAAATTTATAAAATTTAGTTTATTTATACCTTGCCTTGTTCAAAAAGAATTTAAATTGTCTTCAATTTTCACTTACAAAGTCCTACGTAATCAGAATTTATTTTTGAAATCATATAATTATACAGGCAATAAAAAAATCAAAATCCATTGCCATCGAGTCGACTCCAACTCATAGCGACCCTACAGGACAGAGTAGAATGGCCACAGAGGGTTTCCAATGTCGTGATCTTTATGGAAGCAGACTGCCACATTACTTCTCCCGCAGAGTGGCTGGTGAGTTCGAACCGCTGACCTTTCAGTTAGCAGTCCTGTACTTCACCACTGTACCACCAAAACTCCTTACAGGCCTACAGAAATGCCTAAAATAAAGTATAAATGTGAGGCCAAGATTGTGGTAGAAGCCTTTCTAAAGGTAAGGAATGAATAATTAAGTGATGACAGGAAGATACCCTCTTTAAAATATGGTGTTCTCAACTTCCTCAAAATGCCTCATATATGATGTGGAGAAGGAAAGACAAGCAAGCTGAACATATAACCTAGCCCTCCTACATGAAATATAATATACCTTAAGGGTGGTCTTTTCTTCAATGCTGGAGTAGATAACAATATGTCCTTCCCAAGATATAGCCAAACTGGGAATGGTCAGGAGCAGAGAACTCTCACAAGGTGGTCGTAAAGTCCTCATGTACTGACCTTTCTGAATGGTATGTATAATCACAGTGCCATCCTACAAAGAGAAAATATTAGAAAATGAAAAGGACAAAGGAAAAGAATAGCAAAAAAGGAGAAAGGCAAGTGTGCTGGATAAAGAAATGTAGGAACAGAACTGAAAAAAGGATTATTCCGTCAAAGGTATACTCTGCATATACCTTAGGAAAATTTCAAATAGTATTTTACTTTATAGAATGCCCTCTTCCATTAACCAATAAGAACGATAAAATCGCAAAATAGAACCCAATCTTTTAAGTTTTCCTTTACATTACTCCACTTTTGCAAAGTTTTACAAAAATATGATATAAAGACTATTACCAATTCCCCTAGAAAAACCTTTAAAATATAAATATTGCTTCTGAATATGGAGAAAAAATAATTAGTATTTTTATAAGGTGAAATCTTACCCTTGATCCTGACACTGCCATGTCTAGTTCAGTGCTGATGCCAACGCTCAATACCTCATCAGTGTGTCCATATAGAATCTGAAAGGGTTTAGATGCTAAGCCCACAGGAACACCTCCCTAATATTAAAACAGAAAAGCAAAGGTAAAGATATTTTTCTTGCAGGCTGTTTTTTTTATAATGAGGTTTATGCTGCACCTTAAACTTTCTAATCACAAAGTAACGCTGCAACATGTTTTTACCATTGAATTATTCATAGTAGTACTTATTGTGTTTTCTTCTGGGATTTCCAAGTTAATCTTTTGAAGCTCAAATACTTAATCTGAATCGTCTCAATGGTGATTGTGTTTTATTAACTTCTTTAGGTATGTTATTTGCTGTTTTGATCTACAGATTTATTTTCCCCTCACTTCAAAGAAACTTTTGTATTATGTCTCTGAATACTTTCTCTTTTCCATTTATTGGAGTCACTATTTCAAGGACATCACTTATCTTTATACTGACTGGTCTTTGATTTCTATAGCTATAATTCGTTCTCCAAATTCTTTAAATCTTTTTATCTTTTTTAATTTGTATTTACTTTGATTACCTCAAATCTTTCTTCCATGCCATTAATTTCATTTTTCAGCCACATCAAATCTGTTCCTTGCCGTATCTATTTAGGGTTTATAGTATTTATAATGGTATTGGTTTTAGTCCAGTTTGATTCTTCTGCAACCTCCCTTTTGAACTTATTATGCTATTTTATCAGAAGGCCCTGGCTGGTACAAACAGTTACATGCTTGACTACTTGCCAAAAGGTTGGCAGTTCAAACCCACCCAGAGGCACCTCGGAAAACAAGCCTGGTGATCCACTCTGTGGAGTTTTACAGATCAGTTCTACTTTGCACACATGAGGTCTCTATGAGTCAGAATCAATTTGATGGCAATTAACAACAACAATGATATTTCATCTTTGAACTCCTATCTTATTAAACTCCTATTCTTATGCTCTTTTAATAGCACAATTTTATTGCAGGGAATATGTCTCTGTCCTTTAGTTGTTTTCTTCCAGAAGAAAGAAGATTCTTCATCTGTCTTTTGTATGCTTTGTTTGTGCATTATTTTCTCTGCTACAGAATGTTTGAATAGTTTCCACAGTATTTGTTTTATGGTTGTTTTGTGGTTATCCTAGACAACTCTGCCCAGACCTTCTATCTGCTCTATATTGTGGATGAATTCTCCTTGACTCTCTATTACCTGGGACACATCTGTCTTCCTTTAAGGTGCAGTATGAGTGCTTAGTGCTATAATAGGATACATGGTAATGAATCAGAGACTAAACCTAGAAAAAAGGTGGTGATTAGAATAGGAAAGGATAAGGATGAGAGAATGCAAAGGAGCTCAAACAGTCATTCACAGCCACAGGAAAATGTATTAACCTATGAGAACATCTCAACAGTATTCCCAGGGTGAATCTATGACCTAAACCAAAAGCATTTAAATGTATGACTACCTGTTGTGTTATCTGCCATATCATACATGTAGTATCTCTGGAACCAGAAATCAAATGTATTCCACAGTAATCTGTAGCTAAGCAAGTCACAATATCTGTTTAAAAAAAAATAAAATAAATGAAATGGCTTAGTTTTGCTGAAACAGAACTTTAAGAGAAATTTTAGTTTATGTTCAAACTATCACTAAATCAATTGTTTCTAACAGGGAGAAGTGTTGGTAAAGAATAGTGATGCAGGGAAGAAGCAATATCAAAATCACGTAAGAGAGCTTTCTTTGAAGCCACTCTTCTCTGAGGGTGAGTAGAGCTGGGGGCTGCGAATGCCTATTAGAATTTTGAGAGGAGGCTAGGTAGCTTGAAATGAATCCCCAGTTGATTTCGATATGCCTCTCCACTTTTATTCCCATTCCCCTTCTACTCCCATTGGGAATTACAATCTTATTGAATGTGTCCTTAAGGAAAACAGTACATATTCTGTATATACATTCTATATATAATGTAAATTCACATTATAAAATACATTTCTCCTGAACTATAAAAAGCTGAGCTAAATGACATATTAGGAGTCACTGATAAAGAATTAGGGGCACGTTCCATTTCCCCTCCTTAAAAGGTTAGAAAAAAAAAATCTATTCAATATTTTATTCTTATGTTGAAGACTGAGGCACTAAGAAGTATCAGGTTAAACTACACTAAACAAGTTTACCTCTCTCATGCTTTACAGTTAACAGAGTAATAGAGCAGTTAATGTTTTATTTAACTACTACAGATTTAAATTTATTAACATTTTGTCTTAAAATTATTTCTATCAGTCATTTTTCTAAAAACTTAGCTTAACATCTTTCAGACACTATGAAGCTGTATTTAATTTATATGCTGCTTTAGTATATCTAAAATATATCAGACACTATTACACAAAGGATATACTATAATACTGTATTGCCAGAAAGTTCACTTGGCTTCAAAGGTATAACTTCATGCTCTTTACAAGGTGTATGCATTACTTTTATAGTTAGAAAAAATAAAGAAATTTTGTCTTTTTAGGAAAAAAAGTTAATGCTTACCCATATGTCTGATATTGTGTGAGATAATTTTGCCTTTTGTGAGGGACATCACTTGAATGCTATTATCCCAGTGTCCGGCACTGAAGAGCAACTTTGCATCATGTGATACTACAAACAGCTTAGAAGTGACCTCGAGGCCTGGAGCAAAAGGACCATTCACGCTACGCTGAGTTCTGTAAGCACAATTAACAGTTAGATTCTTCCTTAAAAGATCACTTAGGTTGGTATCTATTTCTTTTATCTCTCTAAGACAAAATAAAAGTCCCAACTGTTCAATTTGAAATGTGTATTAATAAATGATAAAGACTTTCATGAAATAGGTTACTCTTACTTTATTCATATTTGGAATAAAATAAAAATATACATAATAAATAGTCTTGAGGGTTAAGCATAAAGAAGTGGTAAAGGTGTGAAAAAGGTTTAAATCTTATCTTTCAAAGCCAATTTATAAAATTGGTAGTTCTGTAAATGGCAGCCTCAAAGAATGAAGACAAGATAGGATCTGCCAGGACCAAGAAAATCAGACATAAACTAAAACCAGGGATCTATAACGCAGTGATGAATTAGACAGATAACTGCATATCTAGCAATAGTCATGAAGATTTTTTTCCATTCCAACCAAAATAAGCATTTAGGTTTCATCTTTTTCCAACTGAAATACCCACGAGCTTAGACAATCTAGATTCTGCAGAAAGATGCAAAGAAGTAATCGCACTTCAGTATGTTTGCAGAAAATGAGGGCTGATTCTGACACTTCAGCTTCAGAACCTTCTTACTCAATATTAATTTTCTAAGTGTCTGCTTTATGCAAAGTACAACAATACTAAGTCCTATGTGGGATAAGAAAGTAAAAATGATGCTGCTTCTGATCTTATGGAGTTTTAGTCTAGTTGGTGAAGAGAAGAAAAATATAATGATAATAATTATATCACTTTAGTTTTCAAATATAGGATGCAATTTGATACTAAAAACAGCACTGAATGCTAACTATGATTTAAGTGGAAAAAATGTAAGTAAGGCAAACATCACCTTAAGTTAGAATGTAACCTTTTGAGAGTTTGAGAAAACAACTAAGGGAAATACCGAATTCCTATTACATAAAACACATAGGGCTTAGACCAAACAGTCAACATTTACCCAACGGCAAGATGAGAATGCAAGGAGGGGAAGGGAAGCTAGGTCAATGGAAACAGAACAAACAGAATGGAAACAAATGAGAATGCTGACACACTGTAAAAACTGTAACCAATGGCACAGAACAACTTGTATAAAATTGTTAAAGGGGAACCTAATTTGCTATGGAAACCTTCACCTACAACACAATAAAATATTACTAAAAAAGGAAAAAAAATAAAAACATTTACAATAAATAATATTATAAAATTATAATTAAGTTAAAAAACTATTCCTAATAAAGTTTTTTGCTTCCATAACTGATATTATAGAAATTCTGTTTTGCCTTTAAACCAGTATCAAGCAAGAGCATAACTTTAAAAAAAAAAGAAAAAAGGAAGGAAAGAAGAGAAGGAGTGAGGGAAGGAAGAAAATCTGGGTGTCTACAATGTTACTTACATAATGACACCAATCAACTAATCTGGTTGTTTTTCAGGGTCATAAGGTAATCGTCTGCTGTACCTATTCAGCTTTAAGTATTTATTACTTACTTTGGATTTGTCACAGTTTGGTCTTTGATGAATGTAAAGTAATTAGAAATGTTTCTGTCATAAGGCAGCCATCCATGCGTTCCAATAACATTATTCATGCTTATTGTTATCTGGAAAAGAACACATGAAGACTCAAATAAAACATGAAAGGCAACAATGTAGAACCAAATGTTCACATGATGTTAGCATTTATCATTTAGGGAATACTGTGTGACTCTGTAAGGGGCCCTGGTGGCACAGTGTTTAAGCACTTGCCTGCTAACCGAAAGGTTGGTAGTTAAACCCACCAGCCGCTCCTGAGGAGAAAGATGTAGCAGTCTGCTTCCATAAAGATTTACAGCCTTGGAAAGCCTATGGGACAGTTCTACCCTGCCCTATAGGGTCTCTACAAGTCAGAATCAACTCGATGGCAGTGGGCTTGGGTTTTAGGTATAACTGTGTACTTAAAACAGCAAGTCTTAAAAAATTCACCCTCAAATGGACAGAGCTCTTTATCTTCATGCAAAAAAGTTGTCAAATGTATCTTTCTTTTCGAAACCTGTTAGTTTTATAATTGGAGGGGAGGGGCTTTTCATTTTGAAAAGAAAATACTCACTATGATTCTTATTCCAGTGACAATCTTTACAATTCATCAAAAGTTCTACTTCTGATTTGAGGAAGATTATTTTCCTCATAACTGCTCAAAGTTTACTATCATCTGCTAGTTGACAGAAGAAATTCAGGGTCAAGTCTTAACATAAAAACATGATATATAATATATCACTTAGAACACAAATCAGAAGTAGTACTTCTGATGAACTGCAAAGGTCGTCACTGTAGTGACAGTCATAGTGAATATTATCTTTTCAAAATGAACCCCCCACCAATTATAAAAATAACAGTTTTTTTAAAAAAAATCAGGTAAGTTTAAAAACTACAGATATTAAAATGGAAAATTACACAAATTTCACCACTCAAAAAAATACAACAAATATTTTTTGTACCTTTCTAGCCTTTTTGTCCTAAGAAAACACACAATATGTATAATTACCCAAATAAGTCTAATTCTGGAATCCCTGCTGTTTACTGGGCGATACCTGTTATTGCAATTTCTAAGTGACGAAATTAGAATAAGACAGCCTAGGTTTTGGTCCATGTGCTAGGGTCCCAGATCCCTTACTTGCTAGCTCTCTGACCTCAGGCAAGTTACTTCTCTGAGTTTTAATTTATCTGTAGAAGGGAAATAATAATAGTGCCTATCTCATAGGATTATCATGTGGTCTAAATGACAAAATTCATGTAAAGCACCAATTAAAGTGTCCTGCATGTACACTTTTTTCAATTCCGTATTGTTGCTCATTCTCATTATTGTTACAGCTTTATACTAAAGCTTAATATCTGGTAAGATGTTATCCCTATTTTCTTTTAAAAAATTTCCTGGCTATTTTCACATATTTATTCTTCCAGAAAAAGTTTAGAATAACAACTACCTAAAATAAAAACTGTATAAATAGAAGAAACGTTTTGTGTCTTTGTCAAAATAATCCTAGGTAAACTTTCTCTATAGTTTTTAAAATTGACTTTTTAAAATCTTTATTTCTTCAGTATTTTTGTAAGTTGTTATGGATATAGACATGGTGGTGTGAAAAAGGTATAAAGCAACTTACCAGTAACTCAGGGCTGCCTTGAGACATAAAAGAACGAGACTGATTTTTGGGAACAATAGTCTTTATTAGTGGAATACCATCACTAATTCCCTATAAAATGAAAGACAGACGTTTAGTAACTGGTTCTGCTCATCTTTACTAGGTATAAATTATTGAAAACTTCTATTTCTTTAAACAAGGATGATCCCTGTGATATAGCACTTTATTGAAACATATCATCATTTAATTTAAAATATAGGACAGGAATTATCTACCATGTTTCTATGGCATACTTGAAACTTCTGGAACCCATCACCTTCATCTATACCACTACTCTGCTGTGAGACAGGTAGACTTCAAAGAACATCAACCATTTAAAACAGTCCATGATTTAAGATCTCTCCTTTTCCCCTGCTGTACTGACATGAATATAAAGTAGAAAATAGAAAATATAGACCATATAAGAATACATTTCTCAAATAGGTCAAATGGGAAGATTTTATATTGCATAGAAATTTCCTTTTGGGTCTAATTTCCACTGAGGTTAATGAAAGAGAGAGAAAGCCACAAAAATAGGACCAGAAAATAAAGATGGTCCTCAGAAAACATCCACCATTATCTTATTACAATGTGAAGGAGAACAATTCTATTACCTCTCTCTACCTACCCACCTACCTAATCTATCTATCTTAAAGCTCTCCTCAAGAACTCAGTTCCTTGATGTGACAACAGTTCATAAATGATACCTAACATTCATTAGGTAAAGATAACCTAACATTATTGGTATGTACTTTGTGCCAGGTGCTATTTATTCTAAGAGCTTTATATGAACTAAATAACGAATCATAAACCATATAAAGTTAGCGCTTATCTTCTCTCTTTACACTGTGAATTAATCAAGGGAAGAATGCCTTATATCTGAACAAAAGCATAAATGAAAATGATGTCTGAAGAAATACATTTATTAAGCCTGTGCTTTCACTGCTACCTCCATTTTCTTCACCATTTTATCACCTACGAAGAGGTGACCTACAGAGAAATTCTTCTCTTTTCACATGAACGTGTGGAGAAAGACCTTCACTTATGATAATGAAAAAGGGTTAAAAAGTTATTAGTACCCAAGAATATCCACCATGTTCTTTTGCCTGTTCTAGATACTGGTCCTGGGGAAAGCTACCCTGTGATATGGTGGGTACAGAGAAGGGCAAATGTGTCACTGCACCTGTCGATGGGATTCAGAATGTATTATCTTATAAAAACCATGTCACAAATGATGAGACATGATGGAAATAGTTAAATAAGCATTACATAATAAACACAGCATTATGTGTCTATCAGATTATGGGTTCAATAGGGTTTTATGGGTTGCCCTGTGTGCAGAAAAGAGTTAAAACAGCAGGTCCGGGACTCCTGTCCTTAGAAAAGGCCTACTTGCAAGATTGGTCCTTGGCTGGTAAACAGTTACCTACGCTGATATAAAACTTTCCCTAAATGGTAAGGGAAGCTCACTGCACCTAGACTCTTTGTGCAAACATTATGGTTTATGCTGATAACCTGCTTTTCTTCTGGGAGTCTGAAATTCTGGCATGTGCTAGACAGAGGGTGCCTACATGACCAGCCCCCAATAAACACCTTCCAGCCCGTTCAAACTTATGCCCTATGGGACAAATCCAGCTTACTGATTGATTTATATGGCCTGTACTTAACTTTTACATTTTTAAATAATTATATTTTAAGAGGTTATATATGTGTCTACATAATATTCTTGATTTTGCCTCTTGGACTATAAAGCCTAAAATATTTACTCTCTGGTCCTGCTCTATTTACTGCCCCCTACTCTACTGTATGATAGCCACTGCTTGTACTGTACATGTCTCTAAACTATACATAATAACTTTTTCCTTCATTTTTATTTTTGCCCAAAGAGTTAATATTATCTATTCTAATCAAATTCATAGGTATGAAAGCGTTTCACATTCACGTCCTGAACTATTCAAAGCAATATGTAAATTTAAACATATGAATTCCCTCCTGACATTTTTAATTAACAACCTGACTTACTGAGCCATATTTTATAGATAAGCAGACATTATAAATAAGAGCTATTTTAAGCTTCCTCTACATATCATCAATTGACACAAAATGCATTTTAAATAAAATTATTTATTCTTTCTTGTCAGGAAAATAAGAAGTAGGATAAAGAAATCCGAGAGAACAGTTCAGATTACCGCTCAGCAGCAAACAAAAGCTTTCAAATAAAATTGTTTTAAATATCCAAGAACAGATTATTGAGGTATTATTTGCTATTTTGGATTAAGTATTATAATCCTCACCCACCATTATAGAATAAAATTAACTTTAAGGTATACAGGACTCACAAAGAAAACTCTTTGCTGTTACCAAGTTGGGTATTACCTCTATAAAAAATGACTTGAGTTCAGGGAGGTGTTGAAACAGGTTTAGGGTTGAAGTGTCTGTTCTGGTCTGTTTCTGTACTGCTTCCTCTGCTGATAATCTAGGAGGGTGTGGTTCCTTCAAAAATAATTTCAAGAAAAAATAATTCCACAATTATATTAAAACATCTCTCATTGTATCCCTTCATGCATACTGGCCTCTAGCTACAATGCACACCACACACTGTTGATGGCTCCATGCATTGGCTCGGACTATCCCCTCAGCAGAGTTCCTACCCTATTCATTCATATGAAAACTCTACTTCCACTTTCAAGTTTTTCATACTGATGTCTCCCCTGAATATCTAAGTCAGAATTAATTATTTCCTTTTGTGGCTTTCTGAGTAAATATAAATCTTTCTGTGACAGACTGACTGACTATATATGTGCATTTTGACTGCAATATTTTGTTATTTCAAAATAGGAACAATCAATTTTTTTTTCGAATTTTAGGTGATTCTGAAATAAGGTTTTTAATTCAATATCCTTAAAAGTACTAGCAGTACAATTTCTTAGCTATTCAATTCTAGACTTTTTATGTTATCAATAACTTATATGATTTACCTTTAACAGCTGACAAGGTGTTTGTCCAAAATTATTAATCATCCCTTCTAAGGCTTTCCTTTCTTTCTCATCTGTTAAGGCATCCAGATCGACAGCTCCTAAAACCAGGAGAAGCAGTCAATTTACCATAGAGTGAAAACAAATCAGAAAGCCACACAATGTAAGAAACTGATCAATGTATTTTCAACAAACATTATTCCATTCTTTAATTTATAAGAACATTGTCAAGGTAATTTAAAAAACAAAAAACAGTAAATCTTCAAGCATTATATATGTGTAAAAATAAATTTTATCCATTATTTAGAATTAAAATATTTTAACCAATAAAAGCTAACTGGTCAAACATAATTAGGCAGAAAATAATCTCATGCAGTGGTTAAATGCTTGGCTGCTAACTGAAAGGTCGGGGGTTCGAACCACTAGCTGCTCCGCAGAAGAAAGATGGAGCAGTCTCCCTCCATAAAGATTACAGCCTTGGAAACCCTACGAGCAGTTCTACTCTGTCCTACAGGGTCGCTATGAGTCAGAATCGACTCGACAGCACACAATAACAACAACCAGCTCATTTAAACATTCTTTTGATATTAAGGGGGAAATTCTCCAATAATAAAGACTAGTCCTCATTCATATGTTACACAAAGTTACAGAATCTAGGGTGTCACTGAGTAAAAAATTCTGACGGCTTCTCATACAATCACAGGTAGGTCATACAACAACGTAGAACTAAATGTCTATGTTGCATCCATAATCTTGGTCTTAGAGGTAAGCACTATTCCAAAGAAATACATTGTTAGTCTACTGTGTTAGTGAAAAATGTTGCACTTGTAGTGTATGGTTATGTGTTAATTAATGTACAGAGAAAAAGTTCAAGTACTTAATAATAAGAGATAAAAGATCTATTCCAAAACTGTTTTGCAATTCTGAGTATTTTCTAATTTTTTATTTATTCATTTATTCCTTCAAACAATATGTTTTGAGTGTCAAATATACGCTAGACACTATGCTGGCTAAGGCACAGAGCAGTGAATAAAACTCTAACTTCCTAAAGTTTACAATCTTTTTCACTCTTGTGAAGAATGTTTTTTTATTTGCTGAACAAAAAGGCAAATTTTACATACGTACCCATATAAATATAGTGGGGGAGTTAACTTTCATTTGAATGTTTCCTCCTAAAATTATTTCCTGTCATCCCTTGTGAAAAGTGAAGATATGCAGAGGTCTTGCAACACTTGGAATGAGGAATCACTAACTCAGAGAAAATCAGTTTCTAAGTAAATCTCTTGTGATTCAGCAAATCAAAAATACATGTTTCCATCATCTCTGACATGTAGACTAGTTGGTTAAAATCAACTGTGTCTCAGTTTTTTTTTTTAAATAGGAATAACTAAGAACAAGATGAGATTAAATAAGAACAAGAGAGGCCTAAGGGTTAATAAAAACAAAGGATTTGGCCCAAATTCATCTGAGAGGAGAAGCAAAGACAAAATAGAGTTGTATTGCAGAAAAACATGAAAATCCCTAAGACAACTCAGCAGAGAAATAACAGGCTCTCTCTCTCTTTTTTTTTTTTATATTTTATTGTACTTCAGGTGAAGGCTTACAGAACAAATAGTTTCTCATGAAACAGCAGTACACATGTTGTTTTCTGACATTGGTTAACA